>NC_059094.1:6067424-6367424 GCF_020497125.1 Mauremys mutica
TCCATTCTGAGAATTTACCATTAATTCCTACCCTTTGTTCCCTGTTCTTTAACCAGTTCTCAATCCATGAAAGGACCTTCCCTTTTATCCCATGACAGCTTAATTTACGTAAGAGCCTTTGGTGAGGAACCTTGTCTAGATATATCTAGATGTGATATATCACGATTTTAGCAAGGCCTTTGACCTCGTCCCACATGACATTCTCATAAGCAAAATAGGAAAATGTGGTCTAGATGAAATTACTATATGGTGGGTGCCCAACCAATCGAAAGACCAAAATCAAAGAGTAGTTATCAACTGAATCTCCCTAACATCCTCAGCCGTGAAGACTGCAGCAAAGAATCCATTCAGTTTCTCCACAATGACTTTATCGTCTTTAAGCGCTCCTTTTGTATCTCGATCGTCCAGGGGCCCCATTGGTTGTTTAGCAGACTTCCTGCTTCTGATGTACTTAAAAACATTTTGTTATTACCTCTGGAGTTTTTGGCTAGCCGTTCTTCAAACTCTTCTTTGGCTTTTCTGATTACATTTTTACACTTAATCTGGCAGTGTTTATGTTCCTTTCTATTTACTTCACTAGGATTTGACTTCCACTTTTAAAAAGATGCCTTTTTATCTCCTACTGCTTCTTTTACATGGTTGTTAAGCCACGGTGGCTCTTTTTTAGTTTTTACTGTGTTTTTTAATTTGGGGTATACATTTAAGTTGGGCGTCTATTATGGTGTCTTTGAAAAATGTCCATGCAGCTTGCAGGGATTTCACTTTAGTCACTGTACCTTTTAATTTCTGTTTAACTAACTTCCTCATTTTTGCATAGTTCCCCTTTCTGAAGTTAAATGCCACAGTGTTGGGCTATTGAGATGTTCTTCCCACCACAGGAATGTTAAGTGTTATTATATTATGGGTCACTATTTCCAAGTGGTCCTGTTATAGTTACCTCTTGGACTAGATCCTGCGCTCCACTCAGGACTAAATTGAGAGTTGCCTCTCCCCTTGTGGGTTCCCATACCAGTTGCTCCATGAAGCACTGAAAAATTTTGTCTCTGCATTTCGTCCTGAGTTGACATGTTCCCAGTCAATATGGGGATAATTGAAATCCCCCACTATTACTGAGTTCTTAATTTTGATAGCCTCTCTAATTTCCCTTACCATTTTATCGTCACTATCACTGTCCTGGTCAGGTGGTCGATAATAGATCCCTACTGTTATATTCTTATTAGACCATGAAATTACTATCCATAGAGATTCTATGGAACATGTGGATTCACTTAAGATTTTTACTTCATTCGATTCTACATTTTCTTTCACATATAGTGACACTTCCCCCCTTGCCCCAACACAATCTGTTCTGTCCTTCCGATATATTTTGTACCCCGGAATGATTGTGTCCCACTGATTGCTCTCAGTCCACCAGGTTTCTGTGATGCCTATTATATTAATATCCTCCTTTAACACAAGGCACTCTAGTTCACCCATCTTATTATTTAGACTTTCCCCAGTTCCTAATGAATGTAAACCCCTCCTCTCTACACCATCGTCTCATCCACGCATTGAGACTCTGAAGCTCTGCCTGCCTACCTGGCCCTGCGCATGGAACTGGGAGCATTTCTGAGAATGCCACCATAGAGGTCCTGGATTTCAGTCTCTTCCCTAGCAGCCTAAATTTGGCCCCTAGAACGTCTCTCCTACCCTTCCCTATGTCATTTGTACCTACATGTACCACGACCACCGGCTCCCCCAGCACTACACATAAGTCTGTCTAGATGCCTCGAGAGATCTGCAACCTTCGCACCAGGCAGGCAAGTCACCATACGGTTCTCCCGGTCATCACAAACCCAGCGATCTATGTTTCTAATGATCGACTCTCCCATTACTAACACCTGCCTTTTCCTAGCAACTGGAGTTCTCTCCCCCGGAGAGGTAACCTCAGTGTGAGAGGCAACCCCAGCACCATCTGGAAGGAGGGTCTCAACTATGGGAAGGTTTCCCTCTGCTCCCACTGACTGCTCTGCTTCCCTGGGCCCTTCATCCTCCTCCACACTGCAGGGGCTGTCTGAGCGGAGGTGGGACAAGTCTACAATGTCCCGGAAAGCCTCATCAACATACCTCTCTGCCTCCCTTAGCTCCTCCAGTTCCGCCACCCTGGCCTCCAAAGCCCGTACGCGGTCTCTGAGGGCCAGGAGTTCATTGTACCGAATGCACACATACGCCACCCGCCACAGGGCAGGTAATCATACATGCTGCACTCAGCGCAATAAACTGGATAGCCCCCACTCTGCTGCTGGGCTTCTACCTGCATTGTCTCCTACAGCTACCTAGTTAATGAAAGGGTTTTGTTTAAATCAAGAAGTTTTGAATATAGTTTAGATTACAGGTTTTAAAGAATGGCAAGTGAACCTTGCCCCCTTCCAAACTCCCTTGCAAAACTCCCTGTTAGCAGCCCTGGTCGCTTGCTCACTGCTTTATAAAGCCCTGGCCTTCTTGATAGCCCCGCCCACTGACTAAGGCTCAGCCAATTAACAGAGGCTTCTAGCTTTCAAACCTTCCTTTGAAGCTCACAGCTTCCAACTGCCAGCCACAGCACACAGTCCTTTAAACAAACAAATAAACAGACAAACACAAGCTCAGCACACAGCAAGTAACCCCCAAACACAAACACAAACTACCGACAGGCCATAAAGAAAGGCCATAAACCCTATGATTTTTGCATTGCAGGTTAGCTTTGGTGATCAGCATGATTCAAATAAGCAATTTACAAATGGAACTAAAACCACTACCATGATATCACAGTTGGTCTGAATAGGCTCCTTACTAGTTCTCTGGTGGGCGAGAGGGGAGGGAAATGCTGTCAAATAATAAGACTTGTAATCATATGAGAAATCAGGCTTGTTTAGCTGAGCTCCCCAAGAAGTGCTGCAGCAAGAACTGGAAAACCCAGGCACGAGTGGCATTGCTTACTTCATCCCAATAGTGATCCATGCCTGAGGCTGTGCTGTGGCAAACATGAGGGGAGGATGAAATCATCTGGGGCAGAGATTTCAGTGCTGTTGGGATGAAGCACACTTCACCTGAAGCCTTTGCTTTGTTTGATTCCAGGTTTGTTCACAAATAACTGGGAGCTACCTTGTCTGGAAATCTCAAGAACTGGGACTGTCCTGACAAGCGTTCTCTTCTGATTTTGCAAGTATCTATTTTCCTATTAAACATCCATTATGCTGGAAGGGGGAACCCAAAACAATGCTGGAGCAGTATGCAGCTGTACACAAGATTACTTAGAAAAGCAGTTGACAATTGCCATCCCCTAACAGTATGCACATACTGCATCCCATACACCCTGTCGTGTGATTTAGTACTTAGAACTGTTTTACACTGTGGTAACTCCACTGACTTCAGTGGAATTATTCCTGATTGACGCTCGCAGACTCAACGGAGAATCAGGCTAAGTGCATTTAATTTCGATTACCGAACTTGCACTTCTATGCTACTGTAGTCAACATTTTCTAGACATTTTATTCTATAGCAGATAATTGTCCAAGATACTAGTTTTGTTCTATTCTTTACTCAATGCACTGGGACTAATTGGCCACGTGACACAACCGTTAGGTCAAGATCAATGTCTTCCTTATTTTTTTTGTCTGATACACTCAAAAAAAACCCCAGGAGCTAACTCCAGAGGTTTGACTCTGATTTTGTCTCACACCATGTATTCTGAGAGTTGATTGTATTGATCAGAGACAACTGTTGTAAGAAGAAGGAAGCCTAAGCTGAGTGTTTCTTTGGTTTCCCATTTTAGAGCAAGTTACCTTGGACTAAAATATTGTAACCACAACCAGCTTTTCAGAAAGAAAATCAGCAGATTGGAGTCTCGGACAGGAAGTGCCCTCCATTGCTCTTGCAGCTCTCTTCTCCTAGCACCACTTTGCAGCAGTGAGAAGAGGCCAAAGAGAAAAACAGCACCAGCCATTTGAATTGTGAGGGAGGAGGAAGCTCTAGAGAACCTGGAATTAGTAGGTGTGTTTCCTCTTTCCCTGAGGACTGCAGTGCTGATGGCATGTAAGAGAATAAGCAGGACCAGTAGCAGCAGATGACAGGTCAAGGGCAGTGAGAGTACGTGTCATGGGAGTCATGAATCTGAGTTCCTCCATACTGGAGCATTATGGCAAGGCTCATCTCATTGGATCCAGGAGCAGACCTGGAAAATTGGTTTTTGAAACCCGTTTAAAAGTATTCTGCTTAATCCTCCTCAAAATATAACAATAATACTTAGCTCTTATACAGCACTTTTTAATCAGTAGATCTCAAAACACATTACGTGTGGATGATGAAGCATCTGGAAGATAAGCAGGTGAAAAACAAAATAGATGAGAGGAACTCACCATAAATGGCCATTTCCAATCTCAACCTTGCTAAAGTATCAGAGGGGGAGCCGTGTTAGTCTGGATCTGTAAAAGCAGCAAAGAGTCCTGTGGCACCTTATAGACTAACAGAAGTTTTGGAGCATGAGCTTTCGTGGGTGAATACCCACTTCGTCGGATGCATGTAGTGGAAATTTCCAGGGGCAGATATATATAAGAAAGCAAGAAGCAGGCTAAAGATAACGAGGTTAGTTCAATCAGGGAGGATGAGGCCCTGTTCTAGCAGTTGAGGTGTGAAAACCAAGAGAGGAGAAACTGGTTTTGTAGTTGGCAAGCCATTCACAGTCTTTGTTTAATCCTGAGCTGATGGTGTCAAATTTGCAGATGAACTGAAGCTGAGCAGTTTCTCTTTGAAGTCTGGTCCTGAAGTTTTTTTGCTGCAGGATGGCCACCTTAAGATCTGCTATTGTGTGGCCAGAGAGGTTGAAGTGTTCTCCTACAGGTTTTTGTATATTGCCATTCCTAATGTCTGATTTGTGTCCATTTATCCTTTTCCGTAGAGACTGTCCAGTTTGGCCGATGTACATAGCGGAGGGGCATTGCTGGCATATGATGGCGTATATTACATTGGTGGACGTGCAGGTGAATGAACCGGTGATGGTGTGGCTGATCTGGTTAGGTCCTGTGATGGTGTCGCTGGTGTAGGTATGTGGGCAGAGTTCATAGAATCATAGAATCTCAGGGTTGGAAGGGACCTCAGGAGGTCATCTAGTCCAACCCCCTGCTCAAAGCAGGACCAAAGCCAACTAAATCATCCCAGCCAGGGCTTTGTCAAGCCTGACCTTAAAAACCTCTAAGGAAGGAGATTCCACTACCTCCCTAGGTAACCCATTCCAGTTCTTCACCACCCTACTAGTGAAAAAGTTTTTCCTAATATCCAACCTAAACCTCCCCCTCTGCAACTTGAGACCATTACTCCTTGTTCTGTCAACTTCTACCACTGAGAACAGTCTAGATCCATCCTCTTTGGAACCCCCTTTCAGGTAGTTGAAAGCAGCTATCAAATCCCCCCTCATTCTTCTCTTCTGCAGACTAAACAATCCCAGTTCCCTCAGCCTCTCCTCATAAGTCATGTGCTCCAGCCCCCTAATCATTTTTCTTGCCCTCCGCTGGACTCTCTCCAATTTATCCACATCCTTCTTTGGCATTGAGGTTTGTTGCATGGATTGGTTCCTGAGTTAGAGTTACTATGGTGCAGTGTGTAGTTACTGGTGAGAATATGCTTCAGGTTGGCAGGTTGTCTGTGGGCGAGGACTGGCCTGCCACCCAAGGCCTGTGAAAGTGTGGGATCATTGTCCAGGATGGGTTGTAGATCCCTGATGATGCATTGGAGGGGTTTTAGCTGGGGACTGTATGTGATGGCCAGTGGAGTCCTGTTGGTTTCTTTCTTGGGTTTGTCTTGCAGTAGGAGGCTTCTGGGTACACGTCTGGCTCTGTTGATCTGTTTCCTTATTTCCTTGTGCGGGTATTGTAGTTTTGAGAATGCTTGATGGAGATTTTGTAGGTGTTGGTCTCTGTCTGAGGGGTTAGAGCAGATATGGTTGTACCTCAGTGCTTGGCTGTAGACAATGGATCGTGTGGTGTGCCCGGGATGGAAGCTGCAGGCATGAAGGTAGGCATAGCGGTCGGTAGGTTTTCGGTATAGGGTGGTGTTAATGTGACCATCACTTATTTGCACCGTTGTGTCTAGGAAGTGGACCTCCCGTGTAGATTGGTCCAGGCTGAGGTTGATGGTGGGGTGGAAGCTGTTGAAATCGTGGTGGAATTTTTCCAGAGTCTCCTTCCCATGGGTCCAGATGATGAAGATGTCATCAATGTAGCGTAGGTAGAGAAGGGGCGTGAGTGGACGAGAGCTGAGGAAGCGTTGTTCCAGGTCAGCCATAAAAATGTTGGCATATTGTGGGGCCATGCGGGTGCCCATAGCGGTGCCACTGATCTGGAGATATACATTGTCATCAAATTTGAAATAGTTGTGTGTGAGGATAAAGGCACAGAGCTCAGCAACCAGTTGTGCTGTGGCATCATCAGGGATACTGTTCCTGACAGCTTGCATTCCATCTGTGTGTGGGATGTTTGTGTAGAGAGCCTCTACATCCATGGTGGCTAGGATGGTGTTTTCTGGAAGGTCACCAATGCATTGTAGTTTCCTCAGGAAATCAGTGGTGTCACGGAGATAGCTGGGAGTGCTGGTGGCATAGAGTCTGAGTAGAGAGTCCACATATCCAGACAGTCCTTCAGTGAGAGTGCCAATGCCCGAGATGATGGGGCGTCCAGGATTTCCGGGTTTTTGGATCTTGGGTAGTAGACAGAATAACCCTGGTCGGGGCTCTAAGGGTATGGTGATTTGTTCCGGTGTTAGTGTAGGGAGTGTCCTGAGTAGATGGTGCAGTTTCTTAGTGTATTCCTCAGTGGGATCTGAGGGAAGTGGCCTGTAGAATTTGGTGTTGGAGAGTTGTCTGGTGGCCTCCTTTTGGTAGTCAGACCTGTTCATGATGACAACAGCACCTCCTTTATCAGCCTCTTTGCTTATTATGCATTTAGCCATATGGAGTGGAAATCCATCAACCTCATGAAGAAACTTGCACAAGTACAGACAGATATCATCTTCCTTTCCAAATGCAAACGGATGGACATCATACCAAATGGAATAAAGGTAAAAAATCCACTGCTATCTACATACTACACAGCCACAGTGAGAGATTATGCCATACTCTATCAAAGAAACTGAGGAACCACCTGATCAGCATCCTATACAGCAAACAGGAAAACATCAAAAAAGAGCTCTCCAACCTGGAGACTCTCATCAATAACCAAACTTCCACACAAATGGACTTCACTAAAATAAGATAGGAGATCTACATTACTCACTTCACCTCTCTACAAAGGAAAAAGGACTGTAAGCTGTCTAAACTCCTACCTGCTACATGGGGCCACAACCGTGGTACCCCTAACTCACCCAGCAATATCGTCAATCTATCCAACCACACACTCAGCCCAGAAGAAAAGTCTGTCCTATCTCGGGGACTCTCTTTCTGCCCTGCCACCCCCACTAACATGATACAGTTCTGCGGCGATCTGGAAGCCTACTTTCGCCGTCTCCGACTCAAAGAATACTTCCAGGACAACACTGAACAGCGCACTGATACACAGTTACCCTCCCACCAACAGCACAAGAAGAAGAACTCCACATGGACTCCTCCTGAGGGTCGAAATGACAGTCTGGACCTATACATTGAATGCTTCCGCCGACGTGCACAGGCAGAAATTGTGGAAAAACAACATCGCTTGCCTCATAACCTAAGTCGTGCAGAACTCAATGCCATCCACAGCCTCAGAAACCACCCTGACATTATAATCAAAGAGGCTGATAAAGGAGGTGCTGTTGTCATCATGAACAGGTCTGACTCCCTTTTACAGCTCTGGGCACTTTAGCTACAGTGTAGTTGTCAACTAAAGCACATTCTGATCTAATCTATGGTCAGAGAAGAACAGACAATTTTAACCAAAGCAGCCACTGAGACCAATTGAGCAAAAACCAGACCTTACATGGAGGAGATACAGAACCAAAGGCAATACCTGCTGGAGATGGGATATAGTTAGAGCTCAGGAGAAGAACAGAAAGGCAAGAGTGCAACAGGTTTTGCCAGAAGCTGGGAATGGGCGACAGTCAGGGGGTGAATCACTTGATGGATGATTCCCTGGTCTGTTCATTCCCTCTGGGGCACCTGCCATTGGCCACTGTCGGAAGCCACGATACTAGGGATGTAAAAGGTTAACAAGTAAGCATTAGGCTTACCGTTAACTGGACCTTAACCATTAACTCCAGCGGCCAACTGGCCGGCCGGAGCAGCCCCATCCGCATTGGGCCGGCTGGCCAGTGAGACCCCACCCCCAGCGGGACCCCAGCCCAAGCCACAGCCGCACAGGGCTGGGCAGCTTGGAGCAGCCCCAGCCCCATCCATGGCGGCCAGGCCGGCCGGTGGGACCTCGGCTGCACCGAGCCAGGTGGGCTGGAGCGACCCCAGTCCCAGTGGGCTGGCTGGGCCATGGCAGGCTGGAGCAGCCCCAGTCCTGGCCACACCACGCTGATGGTACCCCAGCCCCGCAGTCACAGCGGGACTGCAGCCCCAGTCAGGCTGGCAGGCCCCCTGCCCCAGTCCCCCTGCGCAGGCCCACCGGAGTGACCTCGGTTAACGGTTAAATGACAGAATTTTAATTGTTTAACCGGTTAACTTTTTTAACCAATATTTACATCCCTACAGGATACTGGGCTAGATGGACCATTGGTATAACCCAGTATGGCCATTCTTATGTAGGTTTGAATAAGGGTCAGATTGTGAGATCCTCTCTCATACTGAGTAGCATCTTATTCCATAAGATGTCTCACTGATGGAAATGGATCAGCTCATTGTGTAAGGTGTTACTCAGCATGCGTAGGAGTATCAGAATCTGCCAATTAGCAGGGGTAAGCACAGGAGTCACTTATCCAAGCCAAACTTCCTCATTTAGTGGGGTCCACCCCACTACTCCATTCCCCTTGCTGCGTGCGAATGTACTGGAGTCACAGAGCTCATGTGAGTGTAGCACAGAATAGCAACGTTCTATATGCATATAAAGGTAGCCCAAGGTCAGGATCCTGCTTCTTTCAAGGGTTTTGTCAGTACTTTACTCCCCCTTCAGATATTGATGTAATATTATTTTCTGTCTAAACCCCCTAATTTGCTCTCAATTAATTGTTCATGGGATTAAGCCTTTTTTCTAAATAATGAAAACACAAGAAAAGCTCAGTGACAGGAGGATGAAGGAAGTCTGTGCTATTCACCATCCACCCAGCCACCCACATGCTATCTTAATTCATCAGGAGACAAAGCCGGCTCTTTGTCTTCGCAGCTCCCTCTATGCCATTCATTCACAGTGAGATATCGCTCCCAGTAATCAGAGCCCGCCTATACAGGAGAAAAAAAGAATAGAAAGAGAAAAAAAAACATCTAATCAGGCATTAGACTTGCTTCATTGTCAAAAAGGCAGCTTTTTTTTAAGCCAATTTATATATAGCAATAGCTGACATATGGATCTCAATTAAGCACCCTTTCCATGCAAAGCTAAATGGTATCTAATGTAATAGACAATGATCTATATACACACACACACACACACTTAAGCTACATTTAAAATATACTTTTCCCCATAATGCATCTGAGAGTAAATCTTCTAATAGTCAGGCAAGAACTAGCACGTAGCATTGTTTAATGCTTGTTTTAACCAATGCACCCCTGAATACTTTGCCATTTTCTGCACAGTAAACCACACATACAACTCATAGCAGTTAAGAGGTTAATTGCTAACAATTACTGTAACACATTAAAAAAACTTAATAACCACCTGCTGTTGTTAAAACATCTTTTTACCAGCACTGCCTGTCATGCTGTTAATTGTGCTTATAAACTAGTCACACTCACTAGTTGCCTTCTCTTGACATATGCAAAGATTTGCCAGTTCATCTTTGCATCATGGTTTTATTTGCAAATGTCATAAAAAGTGCAATGGTGGACTCAGACAGCCCTGTTTTAGTATGCAATCCAAAATGAATCTTTTTTTAAGCTTACTGGTTTGGTTTTGAAGCTAGTGAGAGTGTCACTGCTCAACAAAGTTATCTTATGAGAAGACTACATGCATGGGCTGCAACATAGATATTAGAGCCTGGAAGTCACAGGACACAGAGATGAAAAAGACTAACTGGCCTCACTCTTCAGCTGAGTCTAAAGACACACTGCACAGCTCACGAAGGAGGTGCAAAGGTAGCTTTACACCACATGTGCATTCCCCCAATCCTGGACCAGCTGTGTGCCAGCCAGACCCTCAATATAAATAATAGACTGAATTGACTCTAAATCACACCAGTTTCCAATGGCCAAAAGGAGCATGCTGGCAGCTAGAGATTGATAGGGTATGGGAAACCTTTCACAACCAGATCATGGGCAGCCAGGTCTCGTAGTCAAAGCCACAGTCCACGGTCACAAGACAGGAGTCAAGATACCAGAAGCAGACCAACTGGAGATGAGATCCACAAGTCACAAACCAAAGTCAGGAGCCAAGCTGTAGGTCAGGAACCACAAGTCAGATGCCAGGAGTTAAGCCAGGTCAGAATGCCAGGAAACCACACAGCAGCCACAAGAGCAGGGTGGAGCATAGTTGTTCAAGCACCTTCCTGGCTCTGCTGCTGGTTTAAATAGGGCCAGCGAGCCAATCAGCTGCTCCGGCACTCTGCCAGTCAGACCTCAGGGGTGGAGCCTCATGCTGGGGCTGGGCTTTGTGGATTCCAGGTAAGCAGCTGTCAGAAGACTTCCCCATGGTGAGTTGGAGCATAGCTACTCCCACTAACCCTATAGGCCTGGGTTCAAGACCAATGAGTCATGACAAAATTCCAGCCATGCCTCCTCTATGGCAGATTATGAAGAGGCTGTAACATAGGAGCCATCATGCTGGTTTATACCATTGGAGGCTCTCCTCCTCTGGCCAGCTGTGCCTTCCTTAGGGGTGCTTGGAGCCAGTGAAGCAGCAAAATGGCCCTAACAAAGCCACAGATGGAGGGTCATTAGGTCTGAGAAACAAAAACAATCAAGCACACCAGAATAAGAGAACTTGCAATAATATAGCCATTTAGGGCATACTCAGTGCTATCTTTAATTGTTGTATGATGCTTAAGTACCACATTGACAGGCACCTTAGAAAAGACATAGATAATCTTACGTACCTTATCTAGCATGCCATTCCTCAGCGAGGGCAGGATTGTTCCCTACAGCACATTTTCTAGCATTTCATTCAGTCTTGTTTTAATTGGACTAAGCAATGGGGCTTTCACCACTTCCCTTGGAAGATTATTCCACAATCTAATAACATTGTGTGCCAGAATGTATTTTTCTGAGAGTACTTGCCAGATTTGGGAATAGATAGAGCCATGCAGTCGAGTTCCTCAAGGATCAAGCATTATTATTATTACTATCACACACAAAAACTAGATTTAGTGACATTTAAGCCTGCATCTGGACACACTCTACCTACCCAAAACCTCAACAGCTTGGGAATCAGAAGTTAAGGCAAACAAAATTGAAAAAATAGTAACCTGTAAAACTGAAGAAACAAACACGAGGAAGAAGGGGTACTTAACACTAAGTTCTATTGTCCTACTTAGCAAATGTACAGAAACATGTGAGGCAAAATTCAGATCCTAGGAACTTACACATTTTTGTCAAAGGAGATCAAAAAAAGCTTAAACACCTCATTCAAAAACATTTAAAGTAGTCATTTTTGATAATTTATTATTCCATGTGAAACAACCCAATCTCTACCAATCCAATATGAAAAATTCAAACACTATGTCAATTTTAAATTTATTTTTGTCCAACATTTTTTTTAAATAACAGCTTAAAACTCCCATTGAAATTAAAACTCTTCTCAACCGTAACTACAATGCAGCTACTACTACCACCATAAGGTAAATCTATAGGATAACAAGGTATAGAAAAAGCAAACAATTTCTATAGGCAAAGATTAAATAAATGCTTTTTCTACAGGCAGGGAGGAGTAATGACAGCATTATAAGATTATGACACTCAACTGATTCCTTAGTTATGGTTGATGAAATACCATGCTTTAATTAAAAGCCCACATACTCAGAAGGTTATAACTTCCTGAAGAAAAAAAATTACTCTACTGAATTATCTTGAGGTTATTTTTAGCCAAAAGGTAATTCTCCTCCATCCCCAGTTAAGAAAATTTCCTAACAACTGTTAAATCTTAGATTGCTCAAAAGAGTCATTGTTTTAAGAGATCAAACTTTGCCATCAGTGATGACAAATGCTTTTGATGTGTGAAGAAATCTCCCAAAAGAGCTATAAAACCACATAGCAAATATAACTTGTATTCTGAAGGTTAACTTGTATAATGGGATCCCAGAGAATGGAATAACTGTGCAACTCTTATTCATACCGAGAAGCACTTATTCACACAAGGAATCTCTTTGATTTCAGTATGTCTCCTCAGTGAAGTAAGTGCTCACCAAAGTGATTAGGGATTGCACAGTCAGGCTCTAAATGTGCTGTGTGTGTTCTTCTAACTCAGTGGTTCTCAAACGTTTGTGCTGGTGACCCCTTTCACAGAGCAAGCCTCTGAGTGCAACCCCCCCTTAGAAATTAAAAACACTTTTTTATATATTTAATACCATTATAAATGCTGGAGGCAAAGCAGGGTTTGGGGTGGAGGCTGACAGCTCGTAACCCCCCCATGTAATAACCTCATGACCCTGAGGGGTCCTGACCCCTAGTTTGAGAACCCCTGTTCTAACTTCTTAACACTGAGATACACACACACACACACACATATACACGAATTGGCACATATTGGCACTGGGCACATCTTTGCTAGGTTTCATAGTATCATAGATTTTAAGGCCAGAAGGGACCATCATGATCATCTAGTCTGGCCACCTGCCCATCGCTGGCCACAGAACCTCACCCACCCACTCCTGGAGCCAACCCATAACCTCTGGCTGAGTTACTGAAGTCCTCAAATCATGATTTAAAGACTTCAGGTTACAGAGAATCCATCATGTACTCTAATTTAAAACAGCAAATGACTAATGTCCCATGCTGCAAAGGAAGGCAAAAGACCCCCGGGGTGAGCCACTGCGGATTTTTGCTACTGGCAGTCGCAGATAAGTCACTTGCTGTTGTACACAGCCTCATCACAGCATCTCCTCCATAAACTTATCAAGCTCAGTCTTGAAACAAGTGAAGTTTTTTGCCTCCTCTGCTCCCTTCAGAAGACTGTTCCAGAACTTCACTCCTCTGATGGTTAGGGTATGGCTACACTTGTGAGTTGCAGCGCTGGTGGAGGCTTTCCAGCGCTGCAATTAGTAAGTGGCCACACCTGCAGGGCACTTCCAGTGCTGCAACTCCCTGGCTGCAGCGCTGGCCGTACACCTCACTCAGCATGGGGAATAAGGATTGCAGCGCTGGTGCTGCAGCGCTGGTCATCAAGTGTGGCCACACACCAGCGCTGTGATTGGCCTCCAAGGTATAAGGGTGTATCCCAGAATGCTTTTAACTAAATTACTCCCTTTGTTTTGTTATGCAGCCTCTCTTTGTTTTGTTGTGAACTCCGATCGGAGCTCCGTTGCTACCGGAGCTGCTCTCCCGGAGCTGCTTATCAGCTCCTGTTTGCTGTGATCAATCTGTGAACAATCAAACGAGATCCTCCTCCCTGCGTGATTCACAGGGGTTGAGTGTTTGCTTTGCTTGAGAGAAACGGCGGGAGGGGGCGGAGGGGGGAAAGAGAGTATGTTGGATGCAGGCTGTTTGCAGTTAACAGTAAGGGGGTGGGAAAATTTTCTGATTTTGCACAGTGTCAGTTCCAAAAATCCACTCTCTCTTCCCCCCCGGTCCCTGTCACACTGCCCCACACCCCCCTCTTTTGAAAAGCACGTTGCTGCCACTTGAACGCTGGGATAGCTGCCCATAATTCATCACTCCCAACAGCGCTGCAAATGTGGCCACACTGCAGCGCTGGTAGCTGTGAGTGTGGCCACACACCAGCGCTGGCCCTGCACAGCTGGACGACCAGCGCTGCAACTACCAGCGCTGCAGATTTGTAAGTGTCGCCATACCCTTAGAAACCTTCATCTAATTTCAAGCCTAAACTTGTTGATGGCCAGTTTATATCCATTTGTTCTTGTGGCAACATTGGCCCTTAACTTAAATAATTCCTCCCCCTCTCTGGTATTTAACCCTCTGATGTATTTATAGAGAGCAAGCATAGCTTCCCTCAGCCTTTGATCGGTTAGGCTAAGCAAGCCAAACTCCTTGAGTCTTCCCTCGTATGGCAGGTTTTCCATTCCTCTGATCATCCTAGTAGCTCTTCTCTGCACTTGTTCCAGTTTGAATTCATCCTTCTTAAACATGGGAGACCAGAATTGCACACAGTATTCCAGATGAGGTTTCACCAGTGCCTTGTATAATGGCAATAACATTTCCCTGTCTCTACTGGATATACTTCACCTGATGCATCCTAGGACTGCATTAGCCTTTTTCATGGCCACATCACATTGGTGGCTCATAGTCATCCTGTGATCAACCAATACACCCAGGTCTTTCTCCTCCTCTGTCACTTCCAACTGATACATCCCCAGGGTATAGCAAAAATTCTTATTGTTAGTCCCTTGCATTTTGCACTATTCAATTTCATCCCATTTCTATTACTCCAGTTTTCAAGGTCATCCTGATCTTCTTGTATGATATTCCGGTCCTCCTCCATATTGGCAATACCTCATAACTTTGTGTCATTTTCAAATTTCCTTAGCACACTCACACTTTTTGTGCCAAGATAATTAATGAAAATGTTAATAAGACTAGTCCCAAGATCAACCTCTGAGGAACTCCACTAGTAACCTCCCTGCAGCCTGACAGTTCACCTTTCATTATGACCCATTGTAGCCCGCCCTGTAACCAGTTCCTTAACCACCTTTCAATTCTCATATTAATCCCCATCTTCCCCAATTTAACTAACAATTTCCCAAGTGGAATTGTATCAAATGCCTTACTGACATCCAGGTAGATTAGATCCACTGCGTTTCCTTTGTCTAAAAATATCAGTTATCTTCTCAAAGAAAGAGATTGGGCTGGTTTGGTACAATCTACCTTTTGTAAAACCATGTTCTATTTTATACCAATTACTATTTACCTCTGTGTCCTTAACTACCTTCTCTTTCAAAATTTGTTCCAAGGCCTTGCATACAATTGACTTCAAATTAATGGGCCTGTAGTTTCCCAGATCACTTATTTTCCCTTTCTTATAAAATAGGCCCTATATTAACAATTCTCCAGTCACAGGGTATGACCCCTGAGTTTATAGATTCATTAAAAATCCTTACTCTTGGGCTTGCAATTTATGTGCCAGTTCTTCTAAGATTCTTGGATAGAGATTATCCCAGCCCCCTGATTTGGTCCCACTGAGCTGTTGGAGTTTGACTTCCACCTCAGATTGGTCATTCTATACTCTCCTTTCCTTTAGCCACCCTGCCACTACCCCTAAGCTCCTCGTTACCCTTATTAAAAACGGAGGCAAAGTATTTGTTTAGGTATCGTTGTTTCATACCCTTATCTTGTGACTTGTTTGAAATAAGGAACATTTTAAAGCACATTTCCCAAACTGGGCGTATTTTTAAAAGGTATGTACTTTTAAGAACTAGCTCTGCGGTGGGTGAGACATCATTAGGGTCGCACCTGAGGGGTGTCACGCGGAGCAGCAACCTACAAGTCTAGATTTTAAGGGGCCATAAAAAACCCTTCCACCACAGGGAAAAAAACATGACCCCAGATCTGGTGCTGAAGATCCCTTCTGTGTGCTGTTCTTCTCCCTTCAGATCAGAGAGACAGAACTTCATCTCCTCCTGCTCCAGACTTTGTGGAGGGCAACTCTACAAGTCCCGAGCATTGTTAGTCAAGGCTCCGCTCAGTGGGAGGTGGGGGTTGATTAGGGAAAGGAATGGGCAGGTCAGGGGAATGCACATCATCCCCTCTCCAGCCCTGCAAAGAGCCCTGGAATCTAGGATTTTCCCGTATCTTGCCACCGGGGTAGCTTTTGACAAACAATTTGCTCCTCTTTGTCCCTTTGGGTAGCACTAGCTCATTCTGCTGGTTTCATATTGTAATCTTCCCCCTAAGGCTCTGCTGACTGCATTCTGGCTTGGTTAGCTCCTGTCATTTCCCCTTCCAGTAGTGGTTGGGCGGTTTATGAGCCACCCCTCCTGGAGTCATGCTCCTCTTTGGAAGAGAGAAATTACACTTAGGGACATGTCGCAGAGCCTCTAAGTTCACTTCCGTCGCCTGTGCAGCTTTAAGGCCAGAGTAAGGGTCTGACATAGAATCTCCTCAAGTGGTTTTCAAAGCCTCCATTTTGTTGATCACATCACTTTACAGAGGACTGGGAATTCCCTGCTGGCACATTTGCGATACTCTCATAGTTAAAGGACAGATAGCAAAGGCAAAGTAATGCCTAGGTATTTAATGTAATCACATTACTACTATTACTTGGTGTATACTAAGTTCAGAATTAGTGCCGTCCTAGAGCCAGTGCTGGCATGCTTACATCATTAAGACTGCAAAGGGAAGGAACATCGCAGGCCTACAGCTTTGTCAGTCAGACGCTTAAATCCTTGGACACCTTCTGGAGTAGGCACTGTGTGAATTCAGCAGTAGCAGAAACATGCATGGGCACTCCCAAGATTAAAAGTCTGAATACGTGTGTAGGCTGTTTGGCCCAGAAGGTAATCAACACATGGTATTTTCTCCCCCAGGAGCTGCTCTCAGGATCCACGTTACTGGGCCACAATCAGGCCTGCCGACAGCAATTGCAGGCCCCAGGGCAGAACAGTCAATGGCCCCCCAGGCACGCACAAGCCGTGCCTGCGCAGACGCCGTCCGCCTGACATTTGGGCAGTGCTGTGCCTGCACTGGCTGGTGCCCGGTGAGCTGCTGGTGCGCTGCTGGGTGCGCCCTTCCACATACCCGCCCGGTAGGGTTACCAACTGTCTAATTGCGCAAACCCAAAGACCCTTGCCCCGCCGCTTCCCTGTGGCCACCCCCTGCCCTGTCTGGGCGGGGCTCCCAGCCCCTTTTAAATTGCACGGGCCCCTGGGAAATTGCCCCTCTCCACTGGTGGGCCTGGTCACAATGCACCAGGACAACGCTACTTGGCATGTCTCTAGCACCTTCCATTTAGCGATGTCAAAGTGCTTTATGAACCTTAGTGCGATAAGCCTCACAACTCCCCTGTGAATAGCACTGTCCCCTTTTACAGATGGGAAAACAGAAGCACAGAGGGGGCAAGTGACTCTCCTAAGGTCACACAGCAAGACTGTGGATTGAATCCAAGAGCCCAGGGACAGTGCCTTAACCACTAGACGATCCCTTCTCTCAAATTTAAATATGTGCAATTGTAACTCACTTTTCAGCGTGTGTTACAAATTCCCTCTCTAGTGTCTGATCCAAAGAAGATTGTTTTTGATAGTTAGCAGGTAAAGAAGTTATTTTTCCAGCTAACATGGTAGTACTTTTACAATCGTCCTGGGTTCAAGCTCCAGTGATGACTCCTGATAAGAATCATTACCCAAGGCTCATTATCAATGACATCTAAAGATGTAAAGAAGTCTGATCACTGAGATTCTTGCTCACATGCACTTTCAACATACTGGTTTGTCCCCAAACAGGTGAGTAAGAAAAATAGTCATGATAGCAGCAGGCAGTCTGCGCCTTGGAGTAGCCTGAACAAGGCAGGAATTGTTGGGTCCAGAGTCTTGCTCATTAGCAGTAAAATCTTATGGACTTTTTTTGTTGCTTCATGTAAAGTTGAAGCTAAGTGTCAGTATGGAGCAGAATTTTGCAGCGTCTGTAAAATCATTGTGGATTTTTTGGAAAAAATTCAGATTGGCCTCAAAATTAGTAGGCATGGGGCTAGTGGAGACTTTCCTTTTGAGGTGGGAGGCTGTGCTGGGGGCTGAGGAGAAGAGGGGAGCCTCTGTGACTTTGCTGTTCAGAGGAAGGGTGGGGAAGGGAGCACAGGGACCACCGGGCTATGGAAAAAGTGGGTTGTGGAGCCAGGGACAAGACCCACACTGTATATCAATGCCAGTGGGAATGTAAAGGAAATCGCTTCCTGGCTTTCCTGGCTGGTGGAAAGCTCCTGCTGCGGCAGCTATAGTACATGTGAGTGGAAAATGGAACACACCTGGCAAACTCTCAGCAACTGAGACTATGCCACGGTCTGGAAACTCAAGACAGGGATTCACTGCTGAAAACGGCCTTCCGTGAGAAGGGACGTACAATTCCCATACAAAGTGAAAAAAAGTCTAGACATCTCACCTAGTCCATCTCCTGAGGGCCAGTGCACAATTATTCTTTAAAGTGCAGGTCTACTCTGAAAAGGAATTTCAAAAATGGCAAGCTCAAATTAAAATGTAGTTTGGGATCTGAGAGTCAAGCTGGGTTCTTTCTAGCCCATGCATCACCAGCAGTAGAGATTCCACCATCAGTGTCACCCCAGCAACCCAACTGCCTTCATATTCTGCACTGTTACACCTGCACAACCTGAATAACTTCAACAGGGTTCCATTGAGGGTAGAATCTGAGCTTGCAGTTGGAATCATTTAACAATGCAGTTGGATGAATGAGCCAGGATAGAAACCAACTCATTCTGTCATAGCTGTGTTGGCTCAGAAGTTCTAAGAAGAGTAAAAAGTAGTAACAATGTATTTTGGACACTAAAGCAAGTACACATGACTCTGACTATGCACAAGAAGCAGAGCTGCGGAGTGAGAGGGGACCATTCTCACACAGTCAGTGCTCAGAATAGAGACTTTCTCCAGTCTAGATTTAAACAACTCAAGTGATGAGGCTCCCACCATTCCCTGGGAGAGAGTATTCAATAGCCTTGGAATCTATTCTGGACTTGCAATCTGTGACTCTATAGGACTCACCATTAGAAAGCTTTTCCCGACATTTTGCTTGAAATTTATTTTTGCTCAATTTCCTCCCATTACTCCTTATGCTAGCAAAACAATTCCTCTCTTTCCTCGCTGTTTATATGCTACAAATCAAACAACCCCACTGTGACACTGCACTCCATATGCTTTATGGAAATATGTTTATGAAAATGACATAACTGGAATATGCTTTACGCTAAATACCCCTTGTATAGTGTCATTAGAAAGCTTGTAATCTACTAAGCATGTTCATCCTATTTGTTTTCCTATCTTATTTCTATATCTGGAGTTAGATAGAAGAAGATGTAAACATATTAAGTGGAGGCCATAAGGGTGCTCCAGAAACAATCAGTTGTACATGGCCATAGTTACTTGAAAGCCTTCCTGTGTACCTGCGGGTCAGCCCATGGGGAATGGAGACTAGGGAGCTTACAGTGACATGTGACCATGTCACCTGAAAATTAAATCCATCTTAAATCTGGTACTTTTCCATTCAGAGGGAGGGGTGGGGATCCAGAGAGACAAAAGATTCCTGCCTTGTGCCAAAGCTATAAAAGGGTGAGGAGCAGGACAAAAGGGGCTGCCAGTAATGAGAAAACCCCTGCTTACCACCTGAGATGTCTGCTAGATCTAACAAGAACTGCACCAGGGGAAAGGATTGGGCCCAGACCAGGAAGGAGTCTAGTCTGTGAAAGAAGCTTATTGGAACATCTCTAACGGTGAGCTATTACCTGTAATCAGTTTCTTCATGTATTAGGCTTAGACTTGCATGTTTTTTCTTTATTTTGTTTGGTGACTTACTTTGTTCTGTCTGTTATTACTTGAAATCACTTAAATCCTACTTTTTACACTTAATAAGATCACTTCTGTTTCTTGGTAAACCCAGAGTAAGTGATTAATACCTGGGGGAGCAAACAGCTGTGCATATCTCTCTAACAGTGTTATAGAGGGCAGACAATTTATGAATTTACCCTGTATAAGCTTTATACAGAGTAAAACAGATTTATTTGGGGTTCAGGCTCCCAGAAAGGCTGAACACTGGACGCTGAGAAAGTCCCTGTTAACTGAGAAGTCCCTGGGCTGAGTGAATCTCAGTTTCAGTCCTCTGGGTCTGTGCAGGAGCTGACTGGAGTGTCTAACTCAGCAAGACAGGAGCGGAGGGGCGCCTGGAGGGTTGTTTTCAGTAGTATCCCAGCTCATCGAGTGAGAGTCTCGAGGGGAGTCTCTGTAACCAAACCCGTCACACCCACAAACACAATGAAATTAGCTGGTGAAAAACGGAAATAACCTATGTTGTACATGTCTCCTACAGTTGGCAACAATGGACATGCAGCCTGAAAAGCGGCTTGCACCTTGCAATGTTTAGCACAGTCCAAACGTGTGCATTAAGCTCATTTTTGAACATTTACTGCTTTTATGGATCATCTCATGTAACATCGGTATCCAACAGAGGATGGGAGAAGATAAAAAGCAGGAAACCGAGGTAAGAAAAATACGTAGCAATCTGACAAGACTAAAGCATTGTTGTGCTGAAAATATAGACTTGCTGTTACATGTCAGAAAACAGTAATTTACTAAACCCAAACAAAAGGGAAATGTTCAGACTAGTACATATAATATACCATCCCTGGTATAAAAGGCATGAGTTACATGGAACTACAGCATGGACCATGTCTATTATTAATTGATATTCCTTTTTTATCACGTTATTGATTGACAATATTGTCTCATTGTGAATATTAATGGATGTTGTTTACCTAATGTAGCCATGAGAGCAAAAGGTAAATGCAATGAAAATATGAATAGTATGTTAATAAAGCAGTGACACTGCAAAATCTACCCTGTCCCAAACCAGAAGTTTGATACTGTTCGTAAGCAAGATCTGTAGATTTGCTTTATAAATGAACATCGTATTATACTGCAGTAAAAGCACAACTTCCCAATGAAAGAGAGGTCTCTTAATGCAGGAAATGGTGAAAACTGGTTCCGCTACTCGACAGTGCACTGGTCCCTCCTAAAGTCTTTGAGAAAGAAGCTTGATCAAATGTGAATGGAGCACTGGGGATCATTTAAATGAAGGAAGATTCAGTACAAAACAGCAATGTGCATCCCAAGACATTAAGAGATAAAGGGAACAGTAAAACGATAACAGCAGGAGTACATGGGTAAGGGAACACACTAGCTCACTCCACGTGACCCACCTCCGACCATGGCCCATACAAGTTCCTTCAAAGGATATAATGGACAGTTATGTAATAATATGCCCCTGAAGGGAGTTATTTCCAGGCCGTTCATGTTTGGCTTAGCTCCTGAGCATGAGAGCTGATATTCCATGAACATTTTTCTCTTAGTTAGCATAACCGTGCATCATCTTCTTATTTGTATAAATAGCTAATTCTTTTTTTATCGTTCTAATATATTTGTAATATCTTGCAGCAGCGAGGTTAACTATGTGTTGTATAAAACAGTATTTCCTGTTATCTATTTTAAGTTATCTTTTAATTTCACTGAATGTCCCTTTTTTTGTATTATGAGAGGCTAAGTAGGAGACCTTAGCTAGCCTTCTCTTTACCATTTGTAATTCGATACATCTCCATATCACCTCTTTAAATGACACTTCTAATCTTCTCTATCTTTTTGCACAGGGAAGTCTTTTCATTCCTTTTATCATGGCTGCCCTTCCCTGCACCTTCTCTAGTTCTGCTACACCCAAGAGATGAGGTGACCAAAAGTGAACACAGTAACCCCAGTGACAGCATACATACAATTTATCGAATGGCAATATAATATTATCATTAGTATCTTCCATCTCATTTTTTACAAACCCTACCATTTTGTTTGCTCTGTTTTTAAGTCTCCACTGTGCGCTCAGTAGAAATGTTCACCAAGCTGTCCATAGTGATGCCCAAACCTATTTACTGAGTGGTTACAGCTGATTTAGAATCCCATCAGCATGTATGGATGGTTCAAATTGTCCTATGTGTCTTACCTTAGACTTTCTACAATGAATTTCATCCACTGCCCCGTAATCCAATTGTCTATCTTTGGCTTCTCCTCCTTAAGTTACTCACAATCCAATATAGACTTGTCTAACCTAAAGAACACTGAGTGATACGCAATTCTCTTCCGTATCATTGATAAATATATTAAATAACACTGGTTACCCACCCTGTAGCTTAGTTTCCTTAAGAGCTTCTTGTGAAAGACTTCATGAAAAGATTTTTGTTAGTCCACACGAATTACAATCAACTACTTCTCTTTTATCTACTAGTGGGTTGACTCTCTCAAAGAATTCAAATGGTTGGAGAAAAACAATTTTACATTACAGAAGCCATATTGATTTGTCTCTATCAAGCCCTGCTCATCAACACGGTTTGTAACTCTATCCTTAATTACTTTTTCAACTAATTTACATGCTAGTGACTCACTGGTCTGCAAGTCAGTCTCGTCCACCTAAACTCTCTTTTAAGTATGGTTACAAGATTTGCTGCTTTCCAGTCCTCTGCTACGGAAGCTGATTTCAATAGAGATTGCATATTTCTGTTAATTCATCCACTTATCTAAGTGCCTTCAGAATTCTTGGACGAATACCATCCTCTCCTGCTGACTAATTTCAGTTTAAATTATCATTTTGTTCCAACACCTCCTCTTCTGATACTTCAGTGTTTGACAGCCCCTCATATTTATTATCTACAAAGAGAAGCTCTGGGGGAGTAGGTATCTCTATGTTGTTCTCTCTGGTGAAGACTGAAACTAAAAAACTGTTTGTAAATTTCAGATGGGTTTTCCTGTGCTTTTAATTAGTGGTACAATAGGAACTTATTTTAACCTGTGATATTTAAGATGGTTCAGGTGAATCACTTACTAGGAAAAATGAATCAGAGAGTCAAGCTGAGGGCAACATTCTCTTGTCCACCACTTAAATCTCTACCCAGTGTATTGATCTCTATTGCTTACACAAACAGGGGTGGGATATCCAGATGAGGAAAAAGTACAGATCTTAAAGAGGACACTTTTATCCTGCTATTGATCGCTGTGGAAAATACCGTGTGTGAATTTCCACATGGTATTTGATATGAAAGATATACTTCATCTACTTCAAGGCCAGGGATTTGGTAAGAAAACAAGCATCCTTTCTCCAGCATTATCATTCAAAAGTATCCATGTGTCTGTAGTAAACCTAACTCCACGGTCAACACCATTTTATTTGCAGCATATTAATATCATTGGACAGTTTGTGTAGGGTAGATCTGTACTTCTTTAATTAAAAACACACACACACACACCGTAGGCTCCTACTTCTGGGGTCGGAAAACAGTTTCTCTGATTCAGAGCACAACAGGGTAAGACCTAGGTGATTTTACATCAGTCGTATTGTATATTTCAAAACACATTACTACTGCAAGTTTTATGTTGTTCCCCCTTAACAGCAAAACTCTGTGGTGTTGGGAGTAAGGATTTTCCAACAGTAAATATTCATAAGAAATGCATTAATGGCTAGGGACTGCAAAGCCTGATTGCCAGAGACAAGGGATTACTTCTGCAAGAGGGATGCAGCCCAGAGAAAGCAAAATTTACACACCCCACTGTGAGTGTAGTAGCATTGTGGTGTTATGATCACACAAACCACAAACATTTTCTGAAAATGAAGTAATTTCCATTGTAGAAAGACACATGAGATATCTGTTCCCAGGCATATATCTTTGTGCACTAGGAAAAACAGGAGTGAGAAGCCATTCTAGCTCTGACTTACACCAGTTTGAAGAGAAAAAGGGAAGAAGAAAAAAAACCCTCTACTATTCCTTTCCACAGAGGAGGATCCCTTTCTTTGAGGAGCAAAACCTGAAGAATAATGACACTGAATAATTCACCTAACCATCATTTTTTTCTTTTAAAGGGGAGTCTTTCCTAAAAGGAAAAGCTTTCATGTGTATGAGATGGTATTTATTTATCTGGATTTGTTAATATAGCACATCCAAATCTAGGTGTCTGTCTACATGTTACAATACAAGATATGGATAAATCTCCATAATAAAAAACATGGTGTTGCCCCAAGCTGCTTCACAATATACCCCATCAATCTCACCATTACTCCAAGTTACAGTCAATAGTTAGAACCTGCAAGCAACCACCCCACATTCCCGAACCAACCCATCCTTGTAAAAAACAGCAAAAATAGGTAAGCTGTGTACATGCTCAAATTGTTCAGCATTTCCGTGGTTATCACTTCACGGAGAAGGGATCCCACAAGTTTCTCCTAGTCGATCTTTAAATCTGAATACTGTCCAAAGTGATGTATGATGTATGATGAGGGATTTTGGGCTACAAATAGGACAGGTTTCAGCCACAGTAAGGAATGTTTTCTGCTAAAAGGGACACTTAGTCCCGCTCTGGAGACACAGCAGACACTCTGCTGCCTGCTCCGAATACATTCCACTAGCAGGACTTCAGCTGACCTCACCAAGAGGCAGCTGTCTTGCCGATTGTGCCATTTGTGAATCACATTCACCTTCCATGGCAACAGACTGATGTGATAAAGTCACACGGTTCTGACTTCACTGCAAGCCCCCGTAGGAGAAAAAGAACTCGGGTGGAAGGAGAATCCTATTGAGAAAAAGCTTGAGCCATACGAGAGAACTTAAAAACCCACCCCCGAGGCAATATCAATAGCTTTATAAATGCTCGTCTCCCAGGTGCTCCCACCCCATCCCGGGGGTCTCCACAAGGACCTGCATGTTAGGCTAACGAAACATTTCATTTGTAAATTTTGTTTATTTGCCCCTTTGCCAATAAAAGAAAGTTGCTCCCAAAATGCTGCCATAATTTCACACTTGTTCTCAATGGCTATCCTGGATGAGAACACACCTCTGCTCTTGCTAATCACCTGCACCCTCAGCCAGGAGCGAGACACTTGTGACTTCCACAGTCCCTGCTCTCCTCTGACAACACCAGGCAGATAATTAGAATAAAAGGCTGTGCTGCAATAAAAAGCAGTTTAAATACTAAAAAAGCAGCTAAAGGTTCTGCAGGCAATATATCACCACCCATCGGCAATATCTGTATGTCAGCATCTGTCTGCCACAAACATTAGTCCATAAAAATGAAAGAATAAATCAATGGACTTGTATACCCAGGCATATTATCTCAGAAAACACTGCAGAGATACAAAGCCCCCTCTTTATTTGTTCAGCCAAAACCCATTCAGGCTGCTTGCAAGGCAACGTTATGGGATGGATTATCTTGCAAGAGCCTCAGTATATCATCACATAATCTTATACACAATATGACAGCAATTATCAAATAACTTGGCACAAAGCAGTTTCCTGCCCCAGTTATTGGCAATTTTTTCATTTGTTTTTAAATGCCCTTTACGTCTTCCCTCTCCACCTCACACCTTTAGAAAATGTTCCTGAATTCCACTCTCTGCTGTGGTGTCCACACTGGCGTCTCTTAATGGCACTGGGAGCATGACACTGTATCATGTCAAGCTTTAATGGTTAAAAGGTCAATGTCATTCCCAATAGATTACTACAAACACACACATTACTGGCCTTTGACTAACTTGGATGCACAGGATATTTAGGATGAAGAGAGCAGCAGTTCCACTAAAACCATCTTCTTAGCACTCCTAGCAGGGGAAGCTGCTTTCACTCAGGCTATCAAGTAAGCAGCCTACCTGACCTTAAACAGGTCTGTACTACTGGTTTTCACTATGCTCCTCAGCAGAGTAATCCAAGCTCCAGTAACCCATTGAGTGGATAAAGCCTTTACTAATCTCTAGTCGAAAATTCACTCCTCTTCATTTCAGACCATGACCGCATGTAATAGTCTCTCCATACTGAAATGTTTTTTCCTTCTGTCCTTTGTGACCCCTTAGTGGCAATGCACCTCTCCAACAACCATCCAATTCCACCCCACCCCAGACACTAAACTAGGATCACCAAACACATTTCTAGTTATGATTTGAATATAAACTGAACTCTGATCATTACAGGTGAAAGATTACTGATTAACTGTAATCCACAGGGATGAACCCTAATCTACAGTCAGTACTGCTTATCCTCTTTCTCTTGCAAACTTCCAGTCTACAGAAGCCAATTTGCTTAAATATAACTGATCTCAAAAGAACCCACTTGGAATTTTGGAGGAAATAGCACTGGTGTTCACCTTCACCTGTTACTCAGTTACGGAAAGGGAAACAAAACAGTTTCTCTGGGTGAGCCTACTTGCTCTGGTATATTTCACTCCAGACAAAAAGGAGATTGGTTCAGAAATACAATTTAGAGATTTGTTTTATTTCTCATCTTCACCCCCCACCTCCCCCCCACAAAAGGTCCTATTTAAGGAAAGGCAAACGAGAAGAATGAGTTTTACATAATGACGTGTGAGGGGAGAAAAAAGGAAGTTGGACCTGCTAAAATTAGAAAGTCCTTACACCCCCACAGGCGGCTGCTTCAGCCCACGCATTTCACCATGAGTAGGTGCTGGGCTATATTTAACTTCTGCAAGAAATGTTCAGCTTGAGATGGGACACAGAAAACCCCACCAGGATGTGGTGACGGAGAAGGGAAGTTCACAAGATGTGATCTCTAACTGACATCACTTGAAGCACATCTGAAATGCAGACGCTTTTTGTTTTTTATCTGCAATTTCCTCCAAAGAAAAAACAACAACAACAAAAAATGTAGCTCTTACACACCCGTCAGCAACTAGATAGCAACAGTAATCTTGTTTAACTAGAGTCAGCTCTGAAGCTTATTTACCTACCAGTATGTAAAACTACCGGTACTCTGGGCTGCATCCCGGACCTTATCCTGGATTTGTGGTGCAGGGGGTCTCCATAAAGGGTTGCAGTAGGGAGACTAAAGGAATCATCCCCTAACCACAGAGCAGTTGCAGGAACAACAGCTGCTACGGAAGCCTGAGGGCTGTAGAGTGTCTCGCACGGGTTTGCCAACCCCACCCCTTACAGCGCATGGTAGGAATGACTACTCTAACGGTGTAGTCACAGAGCTGCATCCCCTGGACACAGGAAAGCCCCAGAATAGCTGAATTCTGCAGTGTTCAGGGCAGGAGGCACAGAATCCAGGAATTCTGCCCCTCTCCCTAGAGAAAGGGCATCACACAAGGCTGCAGTGTAGCCAGGGCCCCCTGAACTCCTGAGGAGAGGGTGGTCAGGATCAGTTAATTCACACAGCGAGAAAACATTCTTAATGCTAATAGTTTAAAACATTATAAACTGCTCATTATGGTGCAACAGGCAAGAAAACACAGGTCTTCCACAGGTCGGTTATTTGTCACACAAGTTAGTTGCTTTTGATTTGTCACATGCTGACATGCTTGAAGATTGAGTTGCTTGGGCAGACCCTTGACAAAGCTCTTAAAATCTTATTACTTGTATTTTTATGAACTGTATCAACTGAAATTTTAAAGGTGGAACTACGTACTTGGATAATGAATGAACTTCAAATATATTGGACTGAAGTCTAACCTTACGACATTTGCTGGACAGTTGAAATTCTGGAACTCGAAATGTTACCAAATCCTAAGCAATTAACTCCAAAACTAAACAGCCTCACCTTGCCAAACCAGACCTATGCATAAGGCCTCTTTGTAGAATATGGAATAAAATGAGCATAGAGTTTCTAGGCCAAACTGTTTGTGAGATATGACTAGATTTTAAAAAGTGTGAACAAAATTCAAAATACATTAACCACCTCTTGTTTGTTAGTGACCTAGCTCTGAAACAGCTTCTGTTTACACCTCACACATGAGCAAAAAAAATCGTCTTCAGGCCAAAGGCCTTATATAACAAATGTCATGTATCAAGGATCTTTCTTGAGAAATTTTGAAGTAAAGTCAAGCTTACAATGGACAGCTGCAAACTTAATACAAAGAGAAATCATCAAAGTCCTCTTCTTAGAGGGGCAGCTAAAGTTTCAGCCAGACATAATTTCTTGCTATCTTAATTTAAATTATTTCACTCAAAGACCAAAATATGCTCTGGTTTTTGCCAGAGCTGGGGCTTTTTACCCAGATATTCCAATGAAAACCAGAGACGAATGTTTCCCCAATTGCTCAAGACGTCTGCAGAACAAACGGTCACATACAAGACACCAGTGCATCTTATTCCTAGCATAGTCGCATCAGCTAGGATTTTACCATTGCAAATTTCTTTATGGTGTTGCAGGGCCCTTCAAGTTTTGCTGATACACTTTGTACTGCACTGAAGTTTCGTGTAAGCCTTCCAAGCCACCTTAATGATTGTTGTGACCATTTTGAATTCCACTTTCAGAGTGGAGTGGCAGGAGGATCTGGGTGGAATCAACTAATTTCATGCTCACTACCAGTGCTCTTCCTCCACTCTGACCTCATCATAAGAGGTACCAGGTTGCTTCTGAACTGACCAGAGTTCTGCCCTGGCTTCATTCTGACACATTACAAAAATTAACAATGTACCAGAATCCGATAAAAGACATCAAGTTCTCTGCTTCCTCTCCTTCCCATAGACTCATGTAACTTGCCTCGGGAACAGATTCAGGGGGTGACTATCCAACAAAGTATTGCAGAGGAACTTCCAGTATTTCATTATGCAAGAACTAGACACAGGCCTGGTCTACACTATGCGTTTAAACCGATTTTAGGAGCGTTAAACCGATTTAACACCACACCTGTCCACACTAAGAGGCCCTTTATATCGATATAAAGGGCTCTTTAAACCGGTTTCTGTACTCCTCCCTAACGAGAGGAGTAGCGCTAATATCAGTATTACCATATCAGATTAGGGTTAGTGTGGCCACAAATCGACGGTATTGGCCTCCGGGCGATATCCCACAGTGCACCACTGTGACTGTTCTGGACAGCAATCTGAACTCGGACGCAGTGGCCGGGTAGACAGGAAAAGCCCCACGAACTTTTGAATATAATTTCCTGTTTGCCCAGGGTGGAGCTCCGATCAGCACGGGTGGCGATGTAGTCCCAAATCCAAATCCAAAAGAGCTCCAGCATGGCCATTACAGAAGACGAAATTACAGAAGACGAAATTCCAAAGCATTTTAAAAAAATCTCCAGACAGAGGCCACAGCAAGGACTCAGCACACTGCTGCGTGACAAGCGTAATGGAAAGCCAAAGAATCAAATGGACGCTCATGGAGGGAGGGAGTGGGGAATGAGGACTCAAGCTATCCCACAGTTCCTGCAGTCTCCGAAAAGCATTTGCATTCTTGGCTGAGCTCCCAATGCCTGTAGGGTCAAACACATTGTCCGGGGTGGTTCAGGGCATAGCTCGTCAATTTTACTCCCCCCCGCAAGAAGTAAAAGGGAAAAAATGGTCTCTTGACTTTTTTAAATGTCACCCTATGTCTACCGAATGCTGCTGGTAGATGCGGTGCTGTGGCAGTGACCTGCAGCATCCTCTTTCCCCCTCCCTGGTGGCAGATGGTACAATATGACTGATATCCATTGTCATCATCAGCCTTGTGGCAGATGGTACAGTACAGAAGGACTGGTATCCGTCCTCATCATCAGCCTGTGAGTGCTCCTGGCTGGCCTCAGGTGAGGTCGGCCGGGGGTGCCTGGGTAAAAACCTCCTGGTCATTGCCAGTAGATGGTACAGAACGTCTGGTAACCGTCTTCATCATAGCAACTGGGGGCTGAGCTCCATCAGCCCCCGCCCTTCATGTGTAAAGAAAAGATTCTGTACTGCCTGGACTATCATAGCAGCGCGATGCTGGGCTTCTCTCCCCCACACTGCTTAATGTCCTGTCTGGACTATCATAGCAGCTGGAGGCTGCCTTCCACTCATTTCATCTCACTAACAAGTCACTGTTTCTTATTCCTGCATTCTTTATTACTTCATCACACAAATGGGGGGACACTGCAACGGTAGCCCAGGAAGGCTGGGGGAGGAGGGAAGCAACAGGTGGGGTTGTTGTAGGGGCACCCCCTGTGAATGGCATACAGCTCATCATTTCGGCGGGATCTGACACAGAGCAGCTGTGTTCTCTGGTTCTCTGATACACTGGTTCTCTAGTACACTTGCCCCATATTCTAGGCAGGACTGACTCTATTTTTAGATACCATAAAGGAGGGATTGACTCAGGGAGTCATTCCCATTATTGTCTTTTGCGCCCCCGGCTGATCTCAGCCAGGGGCACCCATGACAGCAGCAGACAGTACAGTACAGAAGGACTGGTAATTGTTATCTCATTGCCAATTTACAATGGCAGCAGACGGTACAGAACAACTGATAACCGTCTCTGCTATCATGCAAAAGCAAATGAATGCTGCTGTGTAGCGCTGCTGTATCGCCTCTGTCAGCAGCATCTAGTACACATACGGTGACAGTAACAAAAGGCAAAACAGGCTCCATGGTTGCCATGCTATGGCGTCTGCCAGAGCAATCCAGGGAAAAAGGGCGTGAAATGATTGTCTGCCGTTGCTTTCCCAGAGGAAGGAATGACTGATGACATTTACCCAGAACCACCCGCGACAATGATTTTTGCCCCATCAGGCACTGGGATCTCAACCCAGAATTCCAAGGGGCAGGGGAGACTGCGGGAACTATGGGATAGCTACGGAATAGCTACCCACAGTGCAACGCTCCAGAAATCGATGCTAGCCTCAGACCGTGGACACACACCACCAAATTAATGTGCTTAGTGTGGCCGTGGGCACTCGACTTTATACAATCTGTTTTACTAAACCGGTTTATGTAAAAGCGGAATAATCCCGTAGTGTAGACGTACCCACAGTTGGTAAAGTCTGGGTGCAGACAGATCTCTGGTAAGAAAAAACTTCACAGCTGTGAAACCAGGACTAGGAACCAGACATAGTACTGGTGTGACAAATGAGTTCCCACTGGTGTAGCCTATTTAAATGGCATACCGCTGCATCATGAACCCAATACAATTACCATGCACTCGAGGTTTCGGAGAATGTATGGATTGATTTGGACTTTATCAAAACCCTTTTGTCCACCCCTAGCATTTCTCAGAATATTTCCTACTAGCACTTCTCCCTTGTTTCAGATACTTTTTGGGAACCATTCTAGCTTGTCATCAGGAGGCTGTTGGCTTGTGTTATATTTCCCCAATTATATTACTACCCTCAATGGTGGATGCAATGAAACCTTCTGTCAGTTTCCCTCTCCCAACATCATGCCATTCAGTAAAGTGTTGGATGGAAGAAACCTTGTATCAGGCAAAAAAAGTTCAACATCCAAACCTGAAGGTAAGACCATATTCCACTCATTCCTTGACACTTTGCATTAAATCCTGGCTCTACTGAAGTCAAGGGGAGTACTGTCATTGATTTTGATAGGGCCAGAATTTCACCCTTTGGGTATTTTCACCATAACCAACTATCTGGAAGAACAAGCAATAAAGAATCACAAACGTTCACAGATTATTGGTGGTGGTAGTGAGGTTGAAAGATAGTGGTAATAAACACAATACAAAGCATGTTCACAATGGTGCGGCAGTTTGGCCGGCATCATTGTGTGACCTCTCTTTTCACCGGATGGGTTTAATTTTTGGCACACACGTCAAAACCTTACAGCTTGTGTTGGTTTTATCAAAGACAGGCAATAAGGCTGATACGCTAGATGGCTTTTGTCACTGCAAAGGAGACGGCATTCAGGTGGCCAGACAAATATTCCAAGACTCATTATGGTATCTGTTTCACAGATAAGTATCAACTCTTGCCTAATCCAGCCTCCTTTCTGCTTCCCTAGAGTATGAGATGCTCTTATGCAAGACAGAATCTTTGTGCATTCTAACCTCAGTTTTCTCTCTTAAAGTTACCAAAGATGACCTTTTAAGAGCATAAAAAACTGAAACTGAGCTTCTTTCAACTCCACAGATTTGGGATTTTTATGCCCTTTAAGAATTTACTATACTGATCAAACCGCTAAAAGGCAAAGGAGCTCCTTCAATAGTACATGAGAAAAGGAGTCTCAGAAACTGCAGTAAGCATAAAAATTACCTTTGACTGATTTGTACCCTACAATGAAATAAAGATCAGGGAGACATATCCTCCGGCTCTTTGAAAAGGGATTGTGCAACCACCATTCCAAGAAATGTTGCTTTGTGAAGGCTCAAAATGTTTTGCCTTCTAAATAAACAACAAAGTGCTTTATTCTTATTTAGTAGCTGCAGATGCTAAATATAACCGTTAAAAAACCCTTACTGCTTTCCAGTGGTGCTGTAATTTGTGATCATACATTCCATAGCTGGAGAGTGGATTCACCATTATCCAGTGCAAGTACTGTAATGAAATTCGGGAAGACCTCATTCTCAAGGTGCCTGATATTATTATTGTTATTATTCCCAAACAAAAAAAAATGGTTAAGGCAAAGTTCGGGTTGCAGACACACATCAGTGGTTTGAGCGTACACTGCTGTTCAAGAATGCTAGAATATAAAAAAACAGAAGTCAGAAACCCAGCAAATCCAGAAGGACGGTTGCACTTCTCAGACAGGGAATTGATTCACACTTACAGAACAACTGCAGGCTGGCTCCACACAGGGACTTAGGCGTTGGAAAACCATTTAGATGCCTACAAAATCACTGGAACAACAATGGGATCACAAAGGGTGAGTTAGGTGCCTAAGCTCCCTATACAGTGAATGGGGAGAAACAGGCCTCTAGGAACAGGATCCACAAAAACCAGCATAATAGGTTTGACTAAGCTAAGCCAATGCCTGATGTCAACAAGAGGGTGTGTCCTAAGCCCCGCCCCTGCACAGAGTTAGGCACCTAAATCTAGGTTGCAGGGAGGCATCAAACTCTACTTGCAATCCAGAGCCAGGAATCCCTCTCCTGGAGTCAGGCAGTTTAGGGGCTTAAGCCAGTCTTGCAAGCAATGCTGGAGAAGGAGGTGCTACTGCCCTCCCTCCTTATAGCTTTTCGCCCAGTGGTTAGAGCACTCACCTGGGAGGTGGGAGACCCAAGGTCAGCTCCCCCTACTACCTGAAGGAGAGAAAGGATTTGAACAGGGGTCTCCCACAGTTCAGGAGAGTGTTCTAGCTGCTGAGCTAGGGATAGTCTGATGTGGGGCTCCCTCAATCTCTCCTGTTGAAACTGTTTCACTCTGGATATATGATTAACAAGTCATTGGGCCAGAGAGAAAATGTGCGAATGACTCACTAGTTCAGTGGTTCAGGCACTCCACCTCGCCGGTGGGTGACGCAGAGTCCAGTCCCGCTGCTTCAATAACTCTCTCTCATTATTTATCCAAAGTAGAGCAGCTTGAACAGGAAAAACTGAGATAGGTGCCAAGAGTGATGCAGCCATGCACGTGCCCAGTGGCAAAAACACAGGCACCAGGGGAAATTTTACCCTGAAAATTTAGGCATTGAGTGACTTTAGGCATCTACAGGGTTACATGGCAGCCGAGGAGGTGGTTTGTGGATTGGCTAAACCCCAGATTTAGACGACTACAACCTTAACGCTGTTCCCCTGGAAGAGCGAGCACTTTTTTTTTTCCAGAATAAAGCACAAATCCATTGCTTTCCTGATGCATGATTTAGCCAGCTATTAATGAGAGCAAACCTTGTGGTTGGAAAATAGTTGTAAAAATTAAAGATGTCTTTAAAAATAGTGCTTTTGCTTAGTTTTAGTGCTGTCAGTGCTTTTTAAGGATAAGGAATTTGTTAAGTAAGAATTCATAATTTTTCTGCCTTTGAACTTTTCATTCTTCAAAGACCAGCAGAAATGATCTCCTCTGAAAATGGTTGTCCTCTATCCCTAATGACAGGATGGAAAGCTGGTTTAGATTGGTGTAAGAAAAGTGAAATTGCACCAGGATGTGTTGTGATAGAATCTTATGACAGCCCCATTGCTGCAGGAGCATTCATAGAATCATAGAATCTCAGGGTTGGAAGGGACCTCAGGAGGTCATCTAGTCCAACCCCCTGCTCAAAGCAGGACCAAACCCAACTAAATCATCCCAGCCAGGGCTTTGTCAAGCCTGACCTTAAAAACCTCTAAGGAAGGAGATTCCACCACCTCCCTAGGTAACCAATTCCAGTGCTTCACCACCCTACTAGTGAAAAAGTTTTTCCTAATGTCCAACCTAAACCTCCCCCTCTGCAACTTGAGACCATTACTCCTTGTTCTGTCATCTTCTACCACTGAGAACAGTCTAGATCCATCCTCTTTGGAACCCCCTTTCAGGTAGTTGAAAGCAGCTATCAAATCCCCCCTCATTCTTCTCTTCTGCAGGCTAAACAATCTCAGTTCCCTCAGCCTCTCCTCGTAAGTCATGTGCTCCAGCCCCCTAATCATTTTTGTGGCCCTCCGCTGGACTCTCTCCAATTTATCCACATCCTTCTTGTAGTGTGGGGCCCAAAATTGGACACAGTACTCCAAATGAGGCCTCACCAGTGCTGAATAGAGGGGAATGATCACATCCCTCGATCTGCTGGAAATGCCCCTACTTATACAACCCAAAATGCCATTAGCCTTCTTGGCAACAAGGGCACACTGTTGACTCATATTCAGCTTTTCGTCCACCGTAACCCCTAGGTCCCTTTCTGCAGAACTGCTGCCCAGCCATTCGGTCCCTAGTCTGTAACAGTGCATGGGATTCTTCCGTCCTAAATGCAGGACTCTGCACTTGTCCTTGTTGAACCTCATCATATTTCTTTTGGCCCAATCCTCTAATTTGTCTAGGTCCCTCTGTATCCTATCTCTACCCTCCAGCGTATCAACCACTTCTCCCAGTTTAGTGTCATATGCAAACTTGCTAAGGGTGCAGTCCACACCATCCTCCAGATCGTTAATGAAGATTTTGAACAAAACCGGTCCCAGGACCGACCCTTGGGGCACTCCACTTGATACTGGCTGCCAACTAGACATGGAACCATTGATCACTACCCATTGAGCTCGACCATCTAGCCAGTTTTCTATCCACCTTACCGTCCATTCATCCAGCCCAGACTTCTTTAACTTGCTGGCAAGAATACTGTGGGAGACTGATCAAAAGCTTTGCTAAAGTCCAGAAATAGCACATCCACTGCTTTCCCCTCATCCACAGAGCCGGTTATCTCATCATAGAAGGCAATTAGGTTACTCAGGCATGACTTGCCCTTGGTGAATCCATGCTGACTGTTCCTGATCACTTTCCCCTCCTTTAAGTGGTTCAGAATTGATTCCTTGAGGACCTGCTCCATGATTTTTCCAGGGACTGAGGTGAGACTGACTGGCCTGTAGTTCCCTGGATCTTCCTTCTTCCCTTTTTTAAAGATGGGCACTATATTAGCTTTTTTCCAGTCATCCGGGACCTCCCCCGATCGCCATGATTTTTCAAAGATAATGGCCAATGGCTCTGCAATCTCATCGGCCAACTCCTTTAGCACCCTCGGATGCAGTGCATCCAGCCCCATGGACTTGTGCTCGTCCAGCTTTTCTAAATAGTCCCGAACTACTTCTTTCCCCACAGAGAGCTGGTCACCTCCTCCCCATACCGTGCTGCAGAGTGCAGCTGTCTGGGAGCTGACCTTGTCTGTGAAGACAGAGGCAAAAAAAGCATTGAGTACACTAGCTTTCTCCACATCCTCTGTCACTAGGTTCCCTCCCTCATTCAGCAAGGGGCCCACACTTTCCTTGACTATCTTCTTGTTGCTAACATACCTGAAGAAACCCTTCTTGTTACTCCTAACATCTCCGGCTAGCTGCAACTCCAAGTGTGATTTGGCCTTCCTAATTTCACTCCTGCATGCCTGAGCAATACTTTTATACTCCTCCCTGGTTATTTGTCCAATCTTCCACTTCTTGTAAGCTGTTTTTTTGTGTTTAAGACGAGCAAGGATTTCACTGTTAAGCCAAGCTGGTCCCCTGCCATATTTACTTTTCTTCCTACGCATCGGGATGGTTTGTTCCTGCAACCTCAATAAGGATTCTTTAAAATACAGCCAGCTTTCCTCGACTCCTTTCCCCGTCATGTTATTCTCCCAGGGGACCTTGCCCATCAGTTCCCTGAGGGAGTCGAAGTCTGCTTTTCTGTTTTCATTACAACCAGTCTGCTTGAACTTGCTGCTGACTACTTTATGGAAGGGAATGATGATGATGGTACAAATAACTGGTAACACTGTCAGCCTCTCACCTCTAGCTGGACTCTCATCTAGGTCCCACCTCCCTTCACACCCTCCTGAGGTCTGTAGGAAGGGAGTCCTGTTCCTGCAGGTGTCAATAAACCTAGGTGAGCAGGGATGCAGACAGCAGGTACGGCAAAGAGTTCTGTGGCACCTTATAGACTAACAAACATCGGAGACGGCGAAAGTAGGCTTCCAGATCGCCGCAGAACTGTATCATGTTTGTAGAGGTGGCGGGACAGAAAGAGAGTCCCTGAGATAGGACAGACTGTTCTGCCGAGTTGAGTGTGTAGCTGGATAAATTGACAATATTGCTGGGTGAGTTAGGGGTACCACTGTTGTGGCTCCATGTGGTAGGCAGGATTTTAGACAGCTTACAGTCCTTTTTCCTTTGTAGAGAGGTGAAGTGTGTAATGTAGATCTCCTGTCTTATTTTAGTGAAGTCCATTTGTATGGAAGTTTGGTTACTTATGAGAGTCTCCAGGTTGGAGAGCTCTTTTTTGATGTTTTCCTGTTTGCTATATAGGATGCTGATCAGGTGGTTCCTCAGTTTCTTTGATAGAGTATGACGTAATCTCTCACGGTGGTCTGTGTAGTACGTAGATAGCAATGGATTTTTCACCTTCAGTCCACTTGGTATGATGTCCATCCGTTTGCATTTGGAAAGGAAGATGATATCCGTCTGTATTTGTGCAAGTTTCTTCATGAGGTTGATGGATTTCCACTCCATACGGCTAAATGCAGTGCCTTGCATGGTGTCAAGTATCAGAGGGGGAGCCGTGTTAGTCTGGATCTGTAAAAGCGGCAAAGAGTTCTATGGCACCTTATAGACTAACAAACATGTGAGAGCAGGTGGTTTGGGGAGGGTCTTCTGAAATCTGCAGGCAAGGAGGTCCCAATAAGTCTTAGGAAGCTTGCAACCCCTCTCCCCAACTCAGATTTCCTACACTTACAGTGGAATAAATATATTCTTCCCATTGATAGGCCTCCCTACTGATCAGGTTACACTTTGAGCTCTCAGTCTGTGAGATTATCTTGGTCACAGATCTAATCTATACAATCTGAGGCTAATCTGACTTTTTAACTGGATTTTAGAGAAGGGGGTACGAAACTGGGCTTATCATGGAAACTGGGCTGGAAATTTAGCTATAAAACAGTGACTGTCACCCCAATAACTATTTTAAGAATTGGAATTTTCCTTGCTAATCACACTTGGCTTGTCATTAAACAGTTAATGACTCTGTTTTAACCTCAGATGATGGGATGATCCAGCAGCAACTCCTCTAAGAAGGAAGAGCAACTACTCACTTTTGAACTGTAGCTTAATTCAGGATGCTAGGCTCTACAGTGCTTCCATTTCTTGTGTTTGATACCTGATGCCTCAAAACAGTCTGTTTTAACCTATCGCTGCCCGCTGACCAGATTTTCTGTACTTTTTCATGGTTTTTGAATCAATAAGAACATTGGCATAAAAACAGGACTTTCTGCTCATTCGCCATCTGAAGTTAGAACCCTATCTTTGAGACATCATAACTGGCTGCTGTAGAAATAAATGTGATGTCACATATAATGATGACCACCAGCCAAGAGGAGCTTGCAAGGTGCAGTTCTACACTGAATAATTCCTGAAAAGCGCATCATGCATTTTGTGTGTGTGTGTGTTTCAGCGGCCCAAGATAAGATTTAGTCCATTGACAAGTAAACAGAGGCTTTTTTCTGTCACTCTGGTGAATTCAACCTGGAATAAGAGAATCAAACTAGATTCTTTCTAGTCCATGCTTCACTACTTAGGAATAAAGGTTCTGGGAGCCAAATTCTGTCCTTGTGCAATCACATTTTTTACTGGCATGCCAGTGGAGCAGAATTTGGCCCAGCACCTGGATCATATGGCCTGATTAGCACAGCTGATGAGCACTCTGCTTCTATTGGATTCAAAAGGACTTATGAGTGCTCAGAAAGGCTGCTGAATAACAAGGTGGCATTTTCATAAAATCACCTTTCAGAGTAGATCCATGTGTTAAACAGACAAGATCCAGTGTCCTCGAAAGTGTCTGTTCCAACTGAGGAAGATTGAGAGGGAAAGAAGGGTATGTGAGAGAAAGCGTGAGAATTGTTTCTGCACAGAATTGTTTTAATTGTTTTCCCCATGAGATAGCAGCTTTTTCACACTCAGACCACCTCTGCATGTATCTTGGAGGACATCCCTCTGCTCTTGCAACATCTCCCTAAGTGTGGACAAAACAATCACAATCGCATCCACACAGGCAAAGCTGGATTTAAAAATTAATCCAGATGAGTAAAGTTCACACGTCACAGACAAACATCTGAACTGTGTGAACATCACATGAAAAAAAAAGATCTCTGGTGGCAGACAAAGGCAGGAAATAGGCAACTAAACATTTGTTTCAATCTGCAGTGGCCTATTTAAAGGATAAAGGGTGAAGGGTATAAATATGGCTGGATGGAGCCAGAATATCCAGCAAGTCATCACTCCTCAATGAAACATGCACTACAATGAAAAACACCAACAAAAACAGATGCCCATATTACACTAACTCTTTTATCAGTAACATTTAGCCTGGCCATTGCTACTACTAGAGAGGCATGACTGGTGCTGTTACTATGGCTGTAAATTTGAACTACATGGGCAGTTTGGCACTTTGCATGAAAAATCCCCCTGACAAAGATGTCCTTGTGTCAATACAGTATATTTGCTTATTCCCATTCTATTTATAATATGGGCTATGAATGGCATAGCCAGTTTACAGCCCCCAGGAGACTTTTTGGTGGTTAAAAGGGATATTTTGGGATGAGAATTTAGACTCATAAAGGATACTGTGGCCCCTCAGGCCTGCGCTCTCTCTTGTCATTTATTCTTTCGCAAGTCTCCTGATTCCAGCCTGATTTCAGCAAGTCACGGTCATCCTTGAAGTCTTCTATATTTTTTTTAAATATGTTCCTTTGTACCTGGTGTGATTGCATTCACATTTGGGGGGTGGGGAGTACAGTTTCGCCTACCCTGACATTTATTTCCACTCTTTGATCATATGGAGCTGCGGAGAATAGTGCCATTCTTAAACTGGTTTTCTTCTTCCTTAACACATGAACCTCACAAGAAAACTTGTTCAACCCTGAAGTTTTTGAAAACTAGACAGAATGAGCACACTTGAAGGGACAACCTGGCTGTACTGTCTCTGAGTATATCCACATTGCAACTGGGAGCACACTTCCCAGAGTAGGCAGACAGACGCGTGGCAGCGCTGCTCAAGCTAGCATGCTAAAAGGAGCAGTAGCTGGGGTTAGCATGGGTGGCGGCTTGGTCTGGTCTGGTCTGGTTTGTTCTCAGGTGGCAGCCCAAGCCGCTGTCCGTGTTACCCCCGCTATGCTGCTATTTTTAGCACTCTAGCTTGAGCAGAGCTAGCGTGTGTCTGTCTGCCCCCAGCTGCAGTGTAGATGTACCCTCTGACTCACCAAAAGGACAGCATGTCAATTTAGTATTTGAAGGCTCTGAATGGGCATGGTGGGGAGGGGGCAGGGAGGATGGTGCTGACTTGTACACACTGGCACAGCTACGAGTTGAACTGAAAAATGGTCTCACTATCGATTTTTTTAAAATGCAAATATTTTCATAATTTCTACTTTCAAAATTTAGTTCAGACAAAATAGAACAGAGCTGCAAGATTCCTGGCCTGGCATGCCTGGGTGTAAGAACAGCCCCTCTGTGAAAACTTTGTGAAAAATCAATTCTGCTTCGTGGATTGGCCTGGAACAACACGATGAAGATTGTGGACACTTTCTGAATTCTTGGTCACTTTTGTAGAGCTATACTATGCACACAGAGGTCACCCATCAACCCCTAAGCCAGTACTCTCCCTAGGGATAGACGTGAGTTCTGTTAGTAATATACGTCCCACCCCAAGGTGATTACCTAGATTCCTGGGGCTCTGTGTGTGAGTAGCTCACAGAGGCGCACACTGTTCCTGATAGGAAGGGGGAGCCAAAGGCAGACTCAGAGTCTGCTCGGCAACCAATAAGCAGTGAGATGCCCTTCCCAGGGAGCTCGGGAGGGGCTTCCCAGTCTGCAGCGCTCTGATCCAGCACCCAGAACTGGCTCGGGGGGGCGGGTGGGATGCTGGAGAGTCCCAGGCCTGCATGCAGGATTCCCCCGGAGAACTGGCCTCTTAGGACTAGGGTTGCCAGGTGTCCGGTTTTTGACCGGAATATCCAGTGAAAAAGGGACACTGGCAGCACCTGGTCCGCACAGCTGACCGGAAACTAAAAGTCCAATTATCTGCAGTAACCAGCTCCACCACCGGAGGGCAGGAAGAGCAGCAGCTGCTGGAGCCTGCAGGATCGGCTCTGCTTAGCAGGGGCTGCTCTTCCCACCCCCAGCCTGGGGGAGAGAAGTGGCTGGTTCCCAGACCAGGTCCCGGGGGGAGGGTGTTAAGCATCTCCCCCCCCCGCTCTGCCTCGATTTCCCCAGCCCAGCCCCTCGCTCCGGGGACTGACCCCCGCAGTGCCCCGGCTGGGCAGGCTTCGCGCCGGCTCCTCCCAGCCCGGCTCTGCAGGCGGCAGGTGAGTCCCTCCCGGGGGATGTGGAGTGAGCGACGGGGGCGGAGAGCGACTGATGGGGGGGCTTGGGAGCGGGGCACAGGGCAGGGGTGTTCGGTTTTCAGGGATTAGAAAGCTGACAAACCTACTGAGGACCTGGAAGCAAGACCCCTCAGCTTGAGCCTTTCCCTTGCCAAGGTGACTCCCAGTTTGCGGAGCTTTGCTGAGAAAACGTCCCCCCGCCCGGTGGAGTGAGCCCCACAGCGCTCCAAGTGAGATCAGTCAGCACGTGGCCAGCTCTGCTCCGGCGGCTAGTCCAGGGCTGCCGCCTGCTGCCCGTGTGTCTGGGGTGGGAGATTAACGTTAGGGTTTTAGTAGAGTTTTGTAACCTGCACCCTGAGCCCTTTGGGGGAAGGGGGAATCCTGGCACCAGCAGCAGCCTGACTCCTGCATGGAGAAAACACCTGCCAGCAGCGATCGTCAGCCCTCTGCAGGGACTGAGGGGTCCAGAGGATCCGTCGCGGAGTTGTGAGTCCCCATCTCTTAGTTAGCTCGTCAGGGAGGTTGTTTGGGAGACCCCTCCTCCCTGAACTGTATCCTCAAGCCAGAGGGCCAGGCGTTGGGGATTTTATTACCTGCTGCCTGTTAAACCCACCTTATCCCCCTTGTGTGTCCTCTGAGTTGCACTGAACCCAGCAGGAACATCGCTAACTGCTGCACAGAAGACAGCACTGTCACCGGTCATCAAAGGGCCCAACACAGTACACGTACCAGTAAGACACTAATTTCACATTTGCTATATCAGGTCACCTGACTGGGGAAATTGGCGGTTATCATCAACGTGGGCACTAGTGACCCTGAGAACAGGGTTATACCCTGTTCTGTTCTATTTATCTCCTGTCTGATGTAATTCACGTATTAAAGATATTGCATGTGTTGGTGTTATTTCATGGGAATCTCCAACTATCTGGCAAGTAAGTGGGGGTTACCCCGTGGTTAGAATTTTCCTCCCAAGCTGCCGGGTCACCCTGCCAGGAAGGAGTGAGGGGGTGAAGGCACCCCAAATTAATTCATATCGGAAGAAAAAGAAGTTACAGTTTGCTGAGTGGGTGGTGGGATCCAGAAGAACCCAGGCCTATCCGTCAAAACCCATTAGGAGATTGGTGCTAAAGGATATAACCAGGTGGATAGGAGGGCACTACATGAATGTGAGGCGTTATCTACAGCACTCTGATCCTGCACCCATTGAAGTCAATGACAAAGCTCCCATTGATTTCAATGGTTCAGGATCAAGTCACATTTTGTTTCATTTTAAACAAACTATGCAACGCCTTCCTCTATCCTTCTGCCCATCCCAGTGCCACCTGCTACTGGATCACTGCTCTTCCTTCCCTTTTAGCTAGAACATTGGCCTTGACAGATAAGGAAGAAGGATGTCACCTGTGCAAGGTGAGCAGAACTGCTTTTACTTGGTTAGGCTTGGTGAGTTAATGCTCTAAGTGCTGAAAGTGCCAAATTCTGCTATGTAACAGCCACAGTGCGTCAGCAAACCAGGTCAGAGTTTGCAGCACTGCCTCTGCTGCCGGGAGAGCTGGCTTGTTTCTGAAGAAGCAGTTTCTCTCTCCTTTGTTTGTATTAGTTCGAGTTTCTAATGCTGGCCTGTGCTAGCAGATTATACTCTCTCAAAGCTGGCTGGGTTCACATTCTTCTCTGAATGCCCATTTCCTTTCGTTTAAAAACTGATCAGTGCAACAGAGCTAAACCCCTGCCTCAGCTATTTATCAGTGTAAACACGCAGCAGCACAGGGACAATTTTAAATTGACAAGAGCCAAGAAAGGCAGAGTTAGGACTAAAGCATCATCCTTAACAGGTTATGTTGTGCCAGAGTACTATGAACACAGGCAGATTCGCGGACTTTTTAAAAATGGGGGCAGCACACTTAAGAGTCAGTTCAGCTATGGTAAATTCCCACAGGTAAGACCCTGATACAACAAGATGGTTAAACATGTGCCTTAAGTTAGGCATGTGCATAAATACCTATCTGAATTACAGCCTAAGACCAAATGCTAAAAATCCATGATACACTGACTGTAAAAAATAGTAAGAATAACTGGCACATACAAGGCTCAGACAGAACTTCACAAACCTTGTTCCTGCTGCCACGGAACTGAAAGTTAAATGTTGCTTTAATTGCAGTGGGAGCAGGGTTGGCCCCACAAGGTCTGAAAATACCCCGCTGAGGTAAGTATTAGCCGGGGACACAGACAGGGTCAGTGACTTGCCCAGACTCGCACTGTAAATCGAGGATAGAGCCAAAGACAGGAGACAGAGCTCTCACACACCCGTTTAATCATTAAACAACAGACCCTTCACTATATGCTCACAAGGCCTTTTTAACAGAAACAAATAAATAAGTAGCAAAAATTCCCTTCCCCGCTTCCACAAAATACAGGAGCAGCACACACAGAAATGATGACCGCCTCTTTGTTCTGTGTTTGTGCAGCTCCTAGCACAGTGGGGTCCTGGACCATGACGGCGGCTCCTAGGTGCTACCGCAATACAAATAATAAATAAAATAAGACACATTATAGATAGATATGAATAATACCACACTTGGAACACAGAAGCACAAAAATTAATCTTTTAAAGATAATGTCCTGGGACACAGCAAGCTTGCAAAATCTTTAGCCCTTGTGAGCTAAGCGTCAGCCCAAATCACATTTATTTTTAAATAACAATGTTATAATGGCCCAGAAATGTATTTGAAAGCAAAACCCTGAATCAAGAAGTCCCAGTCTGTCACCGAAAACCCACCACGTTGAGGACCCCAAAATAGGATCAGAGTAAATAAACAAGAAACCATAATGGTCTCTTTAACTGAGTGCCACTCAGTGCAGATACAGCACGAGACGAGCCCTAGCATTATGGGGCATATCTACACTGCAATTAGACACCTGTGGCTGGCCTGTGTCAGCTGATTCGGGCTCACGGGGCTCAGGCTAAGGGGCTGTTTAATTGTGGTGTAGACGTTTAGGCTCGGGCCACAAAGGGAAAAGGTCTGAGCCATGCCCCGTTCTCTGGAAGCTTTCTGTGTGGTCATATAACTGACAGCAACGTTAGCTAATAGATTTCAGAAGGGAAAAAATGAAATGATCCTCCTGGGAATTTTCACAGATAATTCCTATGGGTGTGGGTGGGTGTCTGTGTGAATGTTTGCATTTCTGAGATGCATTGGTACTGTATTTTTCCCGGCAGTGAGCCACATGCTTATAAGACATGACACTGAAGAAATTAATTTGTTGCCAGCAGACAGATAACAGAGTGGGGCATTATTTTTCCTCCATAAATTACAGAAACAGCCTCCCTGTCTAAATATCACAAAATATGTGTAAGACAACAAGCTGTAAACACAGCCAGAGCACATTAGGGCCCCGTGCTGTGCTCCCTCCGTTCCTACTGAAATCAAAGGTACTCAGTATCTTGCAGGGTCAGATCCAACATCAGAAATAAATCAGAATCCACAAGCAGTACTTACAGGTGTGAATTTACAAATAGCTTCAATATTGAATTCCAGATTATCTCTACCTTTGCATTCAACCCTCTCCCCAAAAACCACTTCCTCAGCAGAGCATCTCAAGAGTAATCCAGAGTCAACAATCCAACCAGTTATAGTAGAACAGTGTCCTGCTAGGAGACTGTGCATCCGGGGTCTGACCTGCAGCGTCCTGTTCTGAATCAGATTGTGGGCTCCTCTAGGTGTGAACTCAACCATGCACAGTGTCAGTGCTTGGCAAGAAATAACAACAGCCAACATACAAAACAACGTACGTGCATCCAAGCACTGATGTCATCCATGTGTCCCTTCTTGCTCAACGAGAATAATCATCTCCCAGCGATGAAAGCACTGGCCTTTGTCCTCTTCAAAAAGACAGATGGGATCAGTGGGAACCCAGGCAGATTTTCCAAGAATCCCCAGAGAAAGCATCAGCCCAGTGCCACAAAAGGCAGCACAACACCAACATTTGAAATTAGTAAAGAAGCACATACACCAGAATTACGATCATACTCATCCTTCTGAATTCTCAGGGTATTGGGTGGGGCACGCCTGCTCCCAAGGGACAGCCAGGAACAAAACTCAGGTCATTGATGAACAGGGAATCTATTCGAACTTGCCTGCAACAAATTCAAATCCACAGAGATGCCCACAGACATCCTAGCGGGTATCCTCCATCTGAAGAGAAGGATTTCAGGAACAATCACACACGGAAAGAGCTACTGGTCCACAAAGGAAAAAACTCAGGTCAACTGCTGCACTACAAAGGGGAAGATCCTTCCACATCCAGTTTTGTTGGCCCCAGAAACAAATGCGAAAATTGGCAGTTAGAGATGTATTGTGGGACTCTACATTCAGCGCCCTAAACTGTCATTACCAGAGAGGGGCGGGACTTTTGCCCGTGGAGGAATTAACATACAGAAACTACATTACTAGTTGCTGCCACCAAGCTGAGTTCACTAACAATTCACAGCTCTTGCTATTCATTAATGTATTTAAAGGGCATTCCCTGAAGAGAGAGAGAGAAATATTGGCCCCGCTGAGAGAGACATGAAAGAGCCCATTAGCAGATCCTGGGTTTATTTATTTTTTTCATTAACTACTTACAGTTTCCTAGAAAGTTAGAGTTACTATAATTAATAATCAGAATCCTACTAAAAGCAAAAGAGTTTTCTTTTCAGTCATTCCTTTGGGACTTTCAGCTTAGTGATCATCAGTGAGAGGGGGTCTGTTTTAGAGGTTCCAAATTTAGGAATCAGGACTCGTAGGTCCTGGTCCCTGTTCTGCCACTCAATTGTGAGACCTTGGCCAACTCACTTAGCTTTCCTGTGCCTTGTTTCTCCCATCTGTAAAACCAGTATAGCAATAATTACTGCAGCTGGGTGAATAATTTCTAATTCATAACTTATTATATAACTCTGACAGGGTGTCCCTGGCCCTTCCAGCCCCCTGCTGGAGGCCCGGCGGTCCTCCTACACCCCACCCCAAAAAAGAGCAGTAGAGGTGGGTCCTCCAGGCCTGCCTAGAGAGGTCCCTGGGAAGCAGCCAGTCACAGCCCAGCAGGGTCAGCTAAAAGGATCTGCAAGGGCTGAGCAGCTCATGATCACTGCTTTGAAATTTGTTCTCTGCAAAAATTCTTGAATAGCTGATTAAAATGTTTGTTCTGTAGCCATTCTGCTAGTGAATGCTCCTTCCATACTATTCGTAAGAGGCAAGCACAGATGGGTGTGAACAGAGGCAGGGTCAATTCCCTTATACATTCAAACAAATATTCACCCCAAATGTTTGCTGTATCCACCTGGCTCCAACAATTATCTACAGCACAGTAGTTGTGCAATGTAACTAACATGCAAAATGACTTGAGGAGCTTGGATGGCAGAGGCTATGTAAGGGCAAAATATACTTATTACTCATTCCAATATCTAACCCCCGTATTGGTGCAACATTACTGGAAGATTGGTTTGGCTGGAAGCACTTTAGGAGTCATGCAACTGCTCCAGAATTAGAGGATTTGATACTCCAAAGAGAATCTGCAAGGCTCAGCAAGATTTCAGTACTTCATACATTGCAACAATAAATGAAGTTTACACCATCTCGGCCTGTGAATGTTCTGATTTTACTGTACCCTGTATGTCACGGTATGTGTGAGGAGGCAAACAGGCAAACAACCAAAGGCAAAGAGAAGTGTGTTGTGGCTAAACTATATACAAAGAGTAAGGGGTAGAACTAGAAAACACGTGCTAAGATGTGAGAACTAGAAGGCTAACTTTCACTAGCATTTGTTAACTCCAGCTGCCAAATACGGTTAACTTTGTTCAGTGTCGAGGTTAGCGATAGACAACGCAGTAACTTACCATGTAACACATATACCTTGCTACAGACTTCATTCAGCATTGTATAAGGCCCATCACTGTTTTGCTTCTAGAACACCACCACAGCTGAAGGCTAGAATGGTTCTTTGCTTTACTGTTCACTCCAGTTTAGAGACTGGTGATTGTTTTGCTTTATGGTGTAAAGCTAAGGGCTAACGCAAAGAGCTGGGAGTGCAGGGTGGGTTCTGTTCACAGCATGGCCACAGACTCACTGTGTGAACTTGGGCAAGTCCCTTAACTTCTCGTGCCCCAGTAAATCTAAAATGGCGACACTGTGTAATATTTACGTGCCTCACAGTGGTGTTGAGATTTCATTAATTAAAGCTTGTAAGAGCCTGAGAGGCTAGCAGGAAAGGGGCTGGAGAACAGCTACTACTGAGGACATGTAGTGCCCATCTTTAAAAAAGGGAAGAAGGAGGATCCAGGGAACTACAGGCCAGTCAGCCTCACCTCAGTCCCTGGAAAAATCATGGAACAGGTCCTCAAGGAATCAATCCTGAACCACTTAAAGGAAGGGAAAGTGATCAGGAACAGTCAGCATGGATTCACCAAGGGCAAGTCATGCCTGACTAACCTAATTGCCTTCTATGACGAGATAACCGGCTCTGTGGATGAGGGGAAAGCAGTGGATGTGCTATTTCTGGACTTTAGCAAAGCTTTTGATACAGTCTCCCACAGTATTCTTGCCAGCAAGTTAAAGAAGTATGGGCTAGATGAATGGACGGTAAGGTGGATAGAAAACTGGCTAGATGGTCGGGCTCAACGGGTAGTGATCAATGGCTCCATGTCTAGTTGGCAGCCGGTATCAAGTGGAGTACCCCAAGGGTCGGTGCTGGGGCCGGTTTTATTCAATATCTTCATTAACGATCTGGAGGATGGTGTGGACTGCACCCTTAGCAAGTTTGCAGATGACACTAAACTGGGAGGAGTGGTTGATACGCTGGAGGGTAGGGCTAGGATACAGAGGGACCTAGACAAATTAGAGGATTGGGCCAAAAGAAATATGATGAGGTTCAACAAGGACAAGTGCAGAGTCCTGCACTTAGGATGGAAGAATCCCATGCACTGCTACAGACTAGGGACCGAATGGCTGGGCAGTAGTTCTGCAGAAAAGGACCTAGGGGTTACGGTGGACGAAAAGCTGAATATGAGTCAACAGTGTGCCCTTGTTGCCAAGAAGGCTAATGGCATTTTGGGTTGTATAAGTAGGGGCATTTCCAGCAGATCGAGGGATGTGATCATTCCCCTCTACTCAGCACTGGTGAGGCCTCATCTGGAGTACTGTGTCCAGTTTTGGGCCCCACACTACAAGAAGGATGTGGATAAATTGGAGAGAGTCCAGCGGAGGGCAACAAAAATGATTAGGGGGCTGGAGCACATGACTTATGAGGAGAGGCTGAGGGAACTGGGATTGTTTAGTCTGCAGAAGAGGAGAATGAGGGGGGATTTGATAGCTGCTTTCAACTACCTGAAAGGGGGTTCCAAAGAGGATGGATCTAGACTGTTCTCAGTGGTAGAAGATGACAGAACAAGGAGTAATGGTCTCAAGTTGCAGAGGGGGAGGTTTAGGCTCGATATTAGGAAAAACTTTTTCACTAGTAGGGTGGTGAAGAACTGGAATGGGTTACCTAGGGAGGTAGTGGAATCTCCTTCCTTAGAGGTTTTTAAGGTCAGGCTTGACAAAGCCCTGGCTGGGATGATTTAGTTGGGTTTGGTCCTGCTTTGAGCAGGGGGTTGGACTAGATGACCTCCTGAGGTCCCTTCCAACCCTGAGATTCTATGATTCTATGACATTTTTGCAAGGGTGTAAAATAATTACCGGTACCCTTCCAGAGTAATTACCCTTTAGAGTAATGGGACCACTCACACATTAACACAATACAAAAGTGACATCCCATTCTAGGAGTTTAGTCCTCCACCAGCAAGGTCTACTTTGCTAAGATGTCCATCCACTTTCCTATTAGCTGAAGCCTCATTTCACAAACATTTCTGTCCTGCTAAACCCACCTGACTAGTGTTTCTTGCAGGCTGACAGGCCAATGCAGATGGAGAAATGATGGCAACAAAATTTATTTTCCTCAGGACTCCAGGACAAACATGAAAAGCTTTTCTAAAAACACAAGTCAAACATTCCAAGCAACAAAGGCACCTAAACCCTATTGGCACCTGGCCTAGTTAATCTGACTCGCCTGTAAATTTTAGCATCAAAATTCCCTGCTCCACATTCTTGCTTCTGTGGTAACTAAAATAAATAAATAAATACATCAAAACATAACGTTTATTTTAACTTAACAATTTGGCCGAGATAGGGAAAAAAAGAAACCTACATTTCAGTAGTTTCATTGGAAATAAATCAAACCAAATCCTAAACACTAATCCAAAGAAAACTTGGGTTTTAAGCTGTACCATGTTCTTCAAACAAACTGATGATACTGCGAATGGAATGCAGATGTGCATTTGCCTGCCTGTTTCAAAGAAGTCAAAAATATTTGTATTTTTCACGTACACACAAGTTAACCTTTGGGAAGGAGTTCTGCTCTCCCCTTGGCCTTTGCATTGCATTTATAGTGAGATTCATAGTTGTCAGTAATAAAGTCACTCGATGATGACACCATAGTTCTAAAATGGACAGCAAATGAGGGCATAGCTCCCGTTTTTCCCTGTAAAAGTAGGTAACTAACTGGTGTGAAATTTCACACAGGGCTTCCTTTGGTGCCCTTTCATTTTCGATGTAGCTTGGTTTGGTTTTTCTTTGCGCATTCGAATAGGAAGTCTCTGAACACGGGCTCTGGCTGAAATTTCTCGTTGGCTCGCCTAGGGCTTGTCTGGATGAACAGTTAGCGCGCTGCAAGCCGGAGTGGAACTCTACAGAGCACTGGTGTGCCACACATTAACTGTCCATGTGGAACCTGCTACCACACACTCAGAGTTCCCTAGTGCACTTTGATCTACTCTCTTTGGATCAGGAGTAGGTCAATGCACATTAAGGAACTTCCAGAGTTCCACGCAGTGTGCTGCACACTAGTATGCTGTCGATTTCTACCCCAGCTTGCTACACATTAGGGATATGTCGACACAGGGATGAAGAGACCTGAGGCTAGCCCAGTTCAGGTGACTTGGGCTCATGGTGCTCAGGCTGCGGGGCTGAAAATTGCAGTGCAGACATTCGAGCTCAGGCTGGAGCCCAGGCACTAGGGCCCTGCAAGGGTGGAGGGTCCCAGAGCTCAGGCTCCAGCCTGAGCCTGAACAGCTACACAGCAATTTTAGCCCTGCAGCCCGAGCCAAGGTCAGCTGACCCAGGCCAGCCATGGCTGTGCCATGGGGCTTTTATCCCCAGGTAGATGTGTCCTAACTATTCATCTAGACAAGTCCCTAGTTTCCATTGTTGAATGGAATCTCTTAAAAATGACGGTCCACCTATACAAAGCTTGGGCAGAGGTGGATCCTGAGCAGGCCTGGTGCAAGGTTTTGTTTTGTTTTTAAATGTTACACTTAGGATCATTTTCAGCTGTTACTCATGATGTAACTTGAAAGTTAATCCCCTGTGCATGTAAACCTGATCGATGGAGGATCTGGCACATGCAAACGACATTGATTACTTGGGATGGAACATGCAGAACCATGACTGATATGGGAAAGTGGGGCTGTGTGTGCATACCTCCCAATGAGGCGGGGCACACGCAAGCCTGATTGACATAGCCAGATCCATATCAAACTTTCTCCATCTGGAGAAGCAGTTGGGGTTGCTACAAACACAACATACTTGGCACAAACCCACAAAAGGAAGGAAATTAAAAGTTTAGTCACCTAAGGTACATATCTTCTACTTTTCCAACCACAAGCACAAACCTTATATCTACCATACATCTCACCTTAATTCTGCCCTTCCTAAGTATGCCAGCCTTCCATCACCCCTTTTTACTGCCCTTCTGCTCATACCCCTTCCCCAGACTGCCATCTCTCAACATAAATAACTACTACACCAAACATCACCCCTATTAGTCATAGATTCATAGTGTTGGGGTGTGAAGGGGAATAACTCAGGAAAGGAGTGCATGCAGAAGGGCAAAAGATGGGCAGAGTTAAGGTTGAGGTGGGGTTCTGTTGGTGTATGATAGCTGTAGTAATGGTAGGGTGGGTACTTGTAGGTGGAGAAGTAGAGGGTATATATTACGTTAGATGGCTTAACTTTTCATTTCCTACACTTTGTGGGTTTCTGTTAGGTATGCTGTTTGTGTAGCAATCCTAACTACTTCACAATATTTTGTGTATTAATCAATCTATAAACCTATAAAATAATAATATACTCAGAGACACTGAATACATGATGCTGTAGGGTGGCATTTTTTTAATCAATATAAGCTTGTTATGGACGCAGCTCATACACCTGAAAATCTGACTCAAAACCTGTATACTACACTGTACCACCAAGAAAGCCATATAGGTCAGAAAAACTACTTTATGAGTGTTTTAGAGAAAGTTTTCAGTACTTTATCATAACTATTTCTTATGTGTCTGCCGTAAACTCAGGGGTCTTGGCTAACATGAGGCAAAATGGGGGCTGTGCAGGGCTGAGAGAAAGAAAATTACAACTAATAAGTATAAAACACCTTCTAAAAACTACCTAAAATAGCTCTTCTAGATCTAAAAGTGTCGTGACTCTGTCATCTGACAGAGCCTTCCAGGGTCAGAAGGAAGTGCTGCATGTCCATTGGGGAGTCTATTTCTACCACACCATTTAGGGGATGCAGGTATCAGACTTAAAAGCCTTGGTGTTTTTTGTATAACAAAAAGCTGTTACAGGTCAGTACTGTATCTTGCTGGTGCCAGGCCGTATGCTGGGATAATTTGGAGGGAGAAGAAAACACATTTCTCTGTCAGGTTAGTTTTTTTTAAAAAGTAGCTGTCTCGAAATGTCAGAATAAATTCCAGGGAGATGGATTAATGGGCAGGTGATGTCATCATAGGTAAATGAAAAATTGCATCTAGAAACCTTTTTAATTTAAAGTTATTGAAGCCAATCATTTGATCTCTAGGAACAGCTAAAATACTCTCTACTTGCAAGATTCTAATCAATACTGAGCTACCTTTGGCATAAAAAATGGTATTATCCACTACTTTAAGTATCTCTGGTTTGTAATGTTCTCTTAAACACTTTAAGACAATCATTTCCCTGGAAGCCTTTGACGCACTGGTAGTCCCTATTCACGTGAATTATTTTATTCAAGTCAATGGGACTTACTCACTGACTAAGGGTTAAAAGATGGATTCTTTTTCTTGCTTTGTCAGTGGGTTTTTGTTTGTTTGTTTCCATCATTCTTTCAAAATGAGGTAAGTGACACAGTTAACTGAAAACCAGAGGTCATAAGTCTATTGGAGTAATTTTTCTTATTCAGAAGATGCAGCCATAGGGAACCAAGTGAGGTCTGAATATCAAATCAACCATAACACAAACAAAGGAAAAAGAGAAACAATCTGCTGGCCCAGAACACTCAGGCTCATGTTACATTCAAGGCTGACGTGAGAGAATAAATGGCAGGCGTCAAAATTCCACAATCATTTAGAGTGACCCAATTCTTGGCTGGATCAGACAGGACAATTAAGGTGTATGGGAAAAGAAGGGGACCAGCCTGTTTCAGGAAAACTCATTTTCAAAACACAGATAGTAGGTGATAGCAAAGGAGTCATCAGAGAACTCTATTTATACACCCAAGGGATCACACATCTCCTAGAAAGCAGAATAAAAGGTTAACAGGAATAAAGCCAATAACCCTAAACAGTTTTGAGAAGGAGATTTGTGCCATAGTCTTCCATTTCACACACAAAGTTGCTCCTCAGAGATCACTTTGCGCCAGTCTCATTGCAGATGTCAGCAATGCCCACAGCTCTGGGAATATGACTGCGGCTACGGTCTTGAGGTAGACCAGAAAGGGGAACTCCCATATTGGGGTTTAGATATGCCAGCCCTGGAAGGCCAGGAGTTTTCTTTATTTTTTTATTTTAACTTTTGTGTTGTGGGGTTGTTGTTTTTTTGGCAGCAGTCGAGTGGCAGAGTTTTGAAAACGGCAGATAAAGGGATCTACTGTCCTCTCCAAAGGGAAGCTTCCCACCATTCTGCTCTGCAGAATGGAGCAGATGGGCACCAGTAACCCACAACAGGCCTGGGGAAATTCCCATGAGAAATAAGACTTCTGTGCTTTATCTTACCAAGGCACCACCTCCAGCCCCTCTGCAGGGCACTGTATTTACATGTTTTGAAGCTTACATGTATGGCTTGGAAGAAGAGAGGAGGACTCAAGGCCTGCAGTCTGTGGTATGGTGATAGTTCTTGCATCAAGGAGGGCTGCTCAGACTAGCAGTAAATCCACTGGTCCACAGATGAGAGGAGAGTGGAGAAGCCAGTGGTAGCACAGAAGTGAGCAATGTTGTGAAGTCTGGCCAGTAATAGGCTGGGCCAGATTTCAACAGCCAGTCAAGAACCATAAAGATCTTTTATTAGTAGTAATTAATATTTATATTACAGAAGCTCCCTGAGGTTCCAATCAGGATATCTCATAAAAATATACTCCTTGGTTCGTATAGTTTACAATCTAAGAAGATATTCACTTAAAAACAGTGGGGCAAGAGAGGTAATCAACTATAGCAGCAAGATATTATGGTGGCTGGAGTTCTATAGATGCATTATAGACAGGCCCCCTGTATTGTGTGATGCTGTGGCCATGGAATTTCACACAGGATTGTGCTGAATGGTTCTGGGGAGAACCTTCAAACCACGAACTGACTATAAACTGATGCAGTGGTGCCTGTCTAAGTTTACAGAGAGCTTGAGCAATAACTCTAAGAGGTGTGAACGGCCCCATTCATCTCAATCAGGGCTCTGTGGCCTCCATGATACCGTGGCTGCACAATATGACATTTTTCCAACATGCCTTCTAACTGAATATTTTGCTGTGGAATTTTTTATTTTGCTGCAGCCAGGTGTGAAAGTGAGCCGGTACGGGCCGGTACTCCGTACTGGTAAGAACCCGACTGGCCCATACCCAGCCGCGGCAGCGCTTTAACATTGCTGCCCCTTCCCCCCGTCGGCGGCCCTGCCGGTAGGGTCCGTACCAGCAGAGCCGCCGACAGGGGAGGCAAAAGGGGCAGGGACATTAAAGCACTGCCGCGGCAACGCTTCAAGGACAGTCCTTTGCCGCGGCAGTGCTTTAACGTTCCTGCATCGTCCCCCCCGCCCCGCAGTGCTTTAATGTCCCTGCCCCATTGGCCTCCCTCCCCCGCAGCCTCCGACGGGTGGGAGGAGGCAAAGGGAGCAGTTGCCCTGGGGCCGGCGGTCTAAAAGGGCTCCAGACGCCGCTGGAGCCCCGAGCCCTTTAAATCAACATGGGAGTCCTGGGCGGCATGGGCCAGGCGGCCTGAAAGGGTTGGTTGGGGGATGCTGACCCCCAGCCCTGCCCCTTCCGGGGGCCGGAGCCCCCTGGCCCATATCGGTAACTTACTTTCACCCCAGCGGCAGCCAGGTGCCCAACATTGTGTTTTCTATTATCTGGCTTATCAGTGACCTGCCTGGAGCTGCCTCTGACTATCCAGCTTTCCCCGGGGCAGTTACTTGAGTAACACTGCAACGGTCCATGGAACCAGTCCCATTTGCAGCCGGAGCAGTAGGTTGGTGAGCTGGGTTGCTTGCCTGGAGACCAGTACAGCAGCTTGGGCCCAAGACGCTGCAGAACCTGGCTGCAAGCTCCCCTACTTCTCTGGCGCACGTAGCAGGGAAGGAAATTCTTAGCCAGACCATATTGTGGGCCTGGGGCATGGAGCTGGGCTGCCTGGAGCGCGTAAGAGGAAAACCTATCGAAAATATCCAAAACCAAGCAGTGCCTCACTTTTAGGCACCTAGAAAATCACTGTGAAAATCACTCAGACTGGGAGTCTTGGACGCCTTAGGCTGCAATTCACAAAACCCAGCATGCGAGGCAGGGAGACACCTGAGGCGGCCAGTGGAAGATGCCAATCAGAGCGGGTGCTAAACCCCACCCCTCTCACTGCGATAGGCACAGGGTTGCCAACTTTCTGATGGCAGAAAACTGAACATCCTTGGCCTGCCCCTGCCCCAAGCCCATCCCCTTCCCTGAGGCCCCATCCCCAGCTTACTCAATCCCCCCTCCCTCCCTCTCTCCCAACCTCACTCACTCACCCATCTTCACCAGCTGGGGCAAGAAGTTGGGGTGCGGGAGCGGGTGAGGGCTCTGGGGTGGGGCCGGAGAGTTTCAGGGTGGAGGAAGGGGCTCTGAGTTGGGGCAAGGGATTGGGGTTTGCGGGGGTGCGGGCTCTGGGATGAGGCTGGGGATGAGGGGTTTGGGGTGGAGGAGGGGGTGCGGGCTCCAGGAGGGGGTGCGGGCTCCAGGGTCCCAGCGGTGTTTACCTCAAGCAGCTCCAAAAACCAGCCAGCATGTCCCGGCAGGCACAGGAGTGGCCAGAGGGCTCCAGGCATGGCCCTTGCCTGCAGGTGCCACCCCCTAGCTCCCATTGGCCGCAGTTCCTGGTCAATGGGAGCCTCTCTGGCCGCTCCTGTGCCTGCAGGGACGTGCTGGCTGCTTCTGGGAGCTGTGCAGAACCAGGACAGGCAGGGAGTCTGCCGTAGCCCCGCTGCGTTGCCAACCAGACTTTTAATGCCCGGTCAGCAGTGCTGACTGGAGCCGCCAGGGTCCCTTTTCAACCAGGTGTTCCGGTAGAAAACCAGATGCCAGGCAACCTTAGATAGGCGCCTACATCCAGGCTGCAGGGAGGCACCTAAGACTCCTTGGAGTTGGATGTCTATGACATTTTTGCATGAAGCCGGGCTGGAGGGGGGGGACAGGGACAGAGAAGAATGAGGAGGAATACCTCAGTGGTTTGAGCATTGGCCTACTAAACCCAGGGTTGTGAGTTCAATCCTTGAGGGGGCCATTTAGGGAACTGGGGTAAAAATCTGTCTGGGGATTGGTCCTGCTTTGAGCAGGGGGTTAGACTAGATGACCTCCTAAGGTCCCTTCCAACCCTGACATTCTATGATTAAGTAGGACCTCCCTCATAACACTTAGCCCAGTGGTTAAGAAACTCACGCAGGATGTTGGGAACCTCCAGTTCAAATCCTCCCCTCTTCCTCAGAGGGAGAAAGGATTTGAATGGGGCTCTACCACCTCTCCGATGAGTGCTCTAACCACTGGGCTACAGGATATTCTGATGTGGGGCTCCCTCAATCTCCCCTTGAAACTGTTCTCTGTGAACAAATAAGTAAAGAGTCAGAGCCTGGTTGTTAGAGCACTCACCCTGGATGGGAGACCCAGGATCCAGTCCCCCTGCTCCGGCACCTAGAGGGAGGCAGCAGTGTGAATGTTCAGAGGAAGAAACATAGGTGGCTAGGGAACTTTTACTACAAAACGTAGGCGCTGAGTTTAGGCACCTCCAGGGGTCAGCAGGAGTTTGTGCATCACAGTGAAGCCTAAAGAGGGATTTAAATGCCTAACTCCTGTTGTGCATCTAGGTCCAAGTGCTTGTTCTAGTTTTCTGTTCTGCATTCTTCCACGGGTCACACAAACAAAAACCTTCATCTCTTCTGAAACAGAAGTGAGCAGGAAGCACCAATAGGAATCTCTCTGACAGACCTATAACCCTCTCTCTCTCTCCTGGCTTTGCCGACCTGAATCAACTGTGGGATCTCTTGCTCTAAAAGGGCACACTTCCATAATGTTCCCATAATCAAAGAGTAGGGTTTGAATTTCAAAAGGCATAAAGTGCAGTAAAGAACGGGGTAGTGCTGTCAGAAACCAATTGTGTAAGAACAAATTCACACAAGGCTAAAACATTTTAACTGCATTTCTTACCTTGCCACCTCTCACTGTACCCAAAGTAACCAGGGGAAAGTAATTAAGGAATTACTTGGAGCCTGATATTGCACATCTGGGGAGAGAGTAGCAGGATGCTGAACTGCACAAGTCCGTGCGCGCATTCCCTGCTCTTACTACAAACAGCGGAGAACAAAGCTGTCAATATTTTTAAATGGAAATCCAGTGAGTTAGCCAGTTTAAATCTTCCTGTGGTCAAGCCCAAACACAAGTTTGTGGCTGCCCAGCGATGAGTCGGTTAGGAAGGAACAGAATCCTTCTCCCACACTTCACTTTACACTTCCATTAGGATTCTGAAAAGTTCCCCAGTAGCAGATATTATGTCTTGAGTAGCTACAATCTAACCGGTTTTCAGTGTTTTGATTTTTCTTCTTCAACTACTTCTAGGTTGCTGGTTCAAATCCTGCCTGCGAGAGCAGCAACTGGAAGTTGGGACCATCTGGTGGCTTTTCTGTGAGCCCCATGTGAAATGATTTCAGTCCACTTCCCGGTGAACAGATGCTCAAAAGCCCCCATTTTCAGCACAGGCCATAGATGGAATGGACATGTAAACTGCACTACTCCCTAACCCCTACATGTGGACACTCAGGATCAGTCTTGAGACCCGGACGCAGCATGTGTGGGACACTTGTGCTACTGTTGCTCTTTCTGCCCCCATTCTAGGGATAATCACACAACTATGAGCTATAAACAAAAATATAAAGAGAAAATAGTCTGCAGCACTCTGAGTCTTCACTGTGGTCCAGCACACAACTATGAATCCTGTAAAGAAACACAAGCCAGAGAAGGGAAAACGTCTAACACAGAAACCAGGATCAGCAGGAACAAATACTGTTCCTTAGTCTGTGCTAGCCCTACACTGTCTTTACGATGTCATGCTCGGTAACCTCTGAGCTGGCAGATAACCAGGACTCCACTTTGAAAGTTTGCTGCAACTGTGATGCAGAAAAAATCAGACACAATGTCATCTTGGTAGCCCACTTGAAGACAGGAAGTGTGTGGAGTCTGGAATGTGCCACAGGTACGAAATGCAGACACCCACCAGTTTTGCAATAAACAGGAAACCATGTAACCAGTATCAAAAACAGAGCAGACTGAAAAAATAAAAACTAGAAAAACCCAGTGGCTCAGATTTTTCTAATTGTTTCCCAAGTGCTGTACACTTCATATGGCTCTTTTTTGGGTTGTTTTTTTCCCCATTGTTGAAGCTTGGTTTTTCTGAGAAAGTTCATGGCCATTTCCTCTGAACACTAAGGAAAAAGTACTAGTCACTTGCTTGGCAAACCTGGCATTCATTAATAGTTGGGGAATTTTTTTCCTCTCAATGCCATTAGCCCGTCTAATTCTGTTTGCAGCAACATATTGGAGGAGGGGAAGATTTTTCCATGTGAACGGTGTTTTCCAATGCACAGCATACATACGTTATCTAAAATATAGATCAGCAACTGCATCAAAATTCCTGACCTACAAACCAGGCCCTAAAGCACTGAGATAGCAGAGAGTCTCCTTAGTGCTCCCTGTGCTTCACAACTCCCTGTTCTAGCAGAATGGCCTGTCTCTTACGTGGGAGTTACTTCAACACTAGAGCACGAAAAATACATACTTTAAAACCTTCAGAGGAGAGATGAATCTGCTCCCACACAAAGGTTAACAGTTGTGAAGGGAGGGATAGGGAATCTCATATTCGTCTCTTCCGTATCGACATTGCAAAAGGAGTTTCTCTCCTCCACTCACTGGGGGTTTCATTTGGTTTCTAGGAGCATGAGGGGCAGAGGCCATAGGTTCTTAGGGTGACCAGACAGCAAGTCTGAAAAATCGGGATGGGGTGGGAGATAATAGGCACCTGTATAAGGCCACGTCTATACTTACCCGCCAGGTCGACGCGGCGAGTTCGACTTCTCGGAGTTCGAACTATCGCGTCTGATCTAGACGTGATAGTTCGAACTCCGGAAGCGCCGCGGTCGACTCCGGTACTCCACCGCGGCAGGAGGAGTTGCCGGAGTCGACCTTGGAGCCGCGGAGTTCGCTTCTGCGGTGTCTGGACGGTAAGTCATTCGAACTAGGGTAGTTCGAATTCAGCTACGTTATTCACGTAGCTGAATTCGCGTACCCTAGTTCGAACCAGGGGCTGTGTGTAGACCAGGGCTAAGACAAACTCCAAATATCAGGCCTGTCCTATAAAATCAGGACATCTGGCCACCCTATTTGGACTGGAAAAATCATGGAGCAGGTCCTCTAGGAATCCATTTTGAAGCACTTGGAGGAGAGGAAGGTGATCAAGAACAGTCAACATGGATTCACCAAGGGCAAGTCATGCCTGACCAACCTGATTGCCTTCTATGAGGAGATAACTGGCTTTATGGATATGGGGAAAGCAGTGGACGTGATATATCTTGACTTTAGCAAAGCTTTTGATACGGTCTCCCACAGTATTCTTGCCAGCAAGTTAAAGAAGTGTGGGCTGGATGAATGGACTGTAAGGTGGATAGAAAGCTGGCTAGATTGTTGGGCTCAACGGGTTGTGGGCAACGTCTCGATGTCTAGTTGGCAGCCGGTATCAAGCAGCGTGCCCCAGAGGTCAGTCCTGGGGCTGGTTTTGTTCAACATCTTTATTAATGATCTGGAGGATGGCATGGATTGCACCCTCAGCAACTTCGCAGATGGGGAGAGAGCTGGGGAGAGAGGTAGATAGGCTGGAGGGTAGAGATAGAGTTCAAAGTGACCTAGACAAATTAGAGGATTGGGCCAAAAGAAACCTGATGAGATTCAACAAGGACAAGTGCAGAGTCCTGCACTTAGGACGGAAGAATCCCATGTACTGCTACAGACTGGGGACTGACTGGCTAAGCAGCAGTTCTGCAGAAAAGGACCTGGGGATTACGGTGGACGAGAAGCTGGATATGAATCAGCACACACAGACAGGCCCCCGCCCCGTTCCTCATCTGGAGTATTTTCCCTTCTGCTGCTGGAATTTATTCAGGTTTAGGATTAATTTTGGCTGTGGGTAAATCTGCAATTTTGGTGTCTATTTAAAAAAAGGAAACTGCTTGCTCAATAAGACCCTGTTGTACCAAGGACTTGATAAACATGCCTTTCCTGGAAAACACCGCGCACCATAGGGCAAGCAAAATAAAGAGACCATAATGGATTTGAAAGTGCTGGATCTAGACCAGGGATGGGCAAACTATGGCCCGCGGGCCGGATCCGGCCCTTCAGGGCTTTGGATCCGGCCCGCGGGATTACCCCTGGTGGTGCTGCGGGCCCGGCGCTGCTCTCAGAAGCAGCCCCCGGGCCGGGAGGCAAAGGGCTCCATGTGCGCACGCAGAGCCCTCTGCCCCCCCCCACCCCGGGGCCGCAGCACTTCCTGGAGTGGCGTGGGGACAGGGCAGGCATGCAGGGAGCCTGCCCTGGCCCTGGTGTGCGCCACTGCCACCCTGGAGCCACTTTAGGTAAGCGGCACCGGGCTGGAGCTCAAACCCCTCCTGCCCCCCGCCCCCCAACTTCCTGCCCGAAGCCCTCTGCCTGTACCTCGCACCCCTCCTGCACCCAACTCCCTGCCCTGAGCCCCTTTCTGCACTCCTGTGCATTCCAACCACCTGCCCTGAGCTCCCTGCTGCACCCTGCACCCCGTGCACCCCAACTCCCTGCCCTGAGCCCCATCCTGCACTCCGCACCCCTCCTGTACCCCAACCCCCTTCCCTGAGCCCCCTCTTACACTCTGCACCCCTTCTCTGCCCCAATCCCTTGTCCTAAGCCCCTTCCTCCACATCCCGCACTCCACCCGCCCTGCCCCGGCCCTGCATACAATTTCCTCACCCAGATGTGGCCCTCGCTCCAAAAAGTTTGCCCACCCCTGATCTAGACTATCTCATTCAGAATAGGAATATTTTATACTGTAACCATTGTTCCATTTCTACGTGATAGCATTTCTAAACTAGAATTCCCACAGATCCCTGCCCTAGTTAAGGAATCTTGCGAAGTAGCTATGTGCTATTATCTAATACTACAGTATTATTATATTTATACAGTGTGCCAGAGGCTTCGCAGAACAAATATAAAGACAGAATCTCTGCCCCAAAGAAAGAAATGGGAGCAACAAACAACGGATAGGAGTGGAGGCGGAACATGGGCCATAGTAATAAGAACAGATGGTTACTCAGTTATGCACATATATGCGTTCCGTTTATGTTATTATTCGGGTTTCTTTAACTCCCTTCTTGTAGGCAACACTGAAGATGGGAGGGTTAGGAGTGCCTTGAATATAGAGAGAAAGGAATTGGGTGTCCTTCATAAGGGGAAAATGGGAAAGAGCATTGAGGCAGGAGCAGATGAAAGGACTGAAGGGAGTGTCATCTGGCATCGCTGGCAGAGCGGAGGGAGACATGGTCAGTAAGTCTCTGCTGTAAAGCTGGGGTCCGATGTTCAGTTTTTGTAATGAATGAAGAATAAACTGTTGGGTAAGTGACACATCTTTATGTGCCATGAGCCACAGGTAGGAAATCGCACTGGCCTTGCAGACAAGTCTTCGTATTGTCCTTCTGAGAGACTCAGCAGGAAGATTTCAACAACTCCAATGAATACTGTTTACACTACAGTACCACACAAAGCCTGGCTGGAACCGTACAGACATGCCCTGCCCTGAAGATCTTACAACCTAAAGATGAAGAAAATCACCACTGGAGGATGGCAGGGATACAGCCTACAAGCAGAGGGCTCAGGCGATGAGTGGCACTTAGAGTTTGTTACTCCCATGCTTGTTTGTATAAGTAGAGCTATCTCCAACTGTTGCAAAAGCTCTTCAGTGCAGGGACCGTGTCTTCCTTTCAAGATCCAAGGTCTTACAGATGCCTATCACCGCGTGTAGTTTGAGGGGATTCTGAACCACTGCGCATGTGCAGAGAGGTAAATCACTGCGGAGCAGAGGAGAGGGCTGGGGATGGCCTGGCCAGTGGCTCCTGCCCTGCGCTGGGCTCAGCAGCTGGTCCCGGCTAGGCTGGGGGCAAGAGAAAATGGGATTTCCTCTTCCCCTGCAAGGAGCGGCCTGGGCCAGGTCAGACCCACCCCCAGAAACCTCCCCCAGTTGCTTCCTGCCCCCATAGCTCTTCAGCCACTGCGGGGAGGGCCACTTGGGAGGGTCGCCCAAACCCCATGCAGCTGGAGCCTCACCCCCCTGCACCCAGAACTCCCCCACTAAACCCCCCCACCTGAACCCCCACCCGCTGAGCCTCACTGCCTGCATCTGGAGCTCCGCTGAACCTGGACACCTCACTGATACCCCACCTCAACCAGACCAGCCCCCCACTAAGCTTCCCACACTCAAACCCCCATCCCAATGAGCCCCATCCCAATGAGCCCCCCGCACCCAGACCCCCACCCCTCCAAGTGCCATTTCCCCAGCACCCCCCCTGCAGAGTCCCCGACAGCCAGACCCCTCTGCCGAGCCCCAACCACCTTTACCTGCACCTGCAACCCACGAACGAGCCCCTAGGCATCCAGATCCCCCCACTGAGCCGCTTGCACCCAGACTGCCCCATCCAGAACCCTTTCACCCCACATCTGGATTCCCTCCCCCCGCCACTAAGCCCCTCCACACTTGAATCCTGCCTGCCCACATCTGGTGCACCTAGCACAGAGGGACAGGGCCCCAGGGTGTTTCTGGGGCAGGCCCAGCCCTTGCACTGGGTCAGGGTCGGGTGCAGCCTCATTGCTGAGTCCCTGTCCCCGGGGATGGGGGGTGCTGCAGGTTGATCTCCCATCTCTGTGCAGCAGCCTGCGGCCTGTGCTCCCCATTGGATTGCTGGAGCCTCCATATTTATTTATTGATAAATAAACTTTGCAGAATTTTAAAATCTTGTGTGCAGAATTTTTAATTTTTTGGCACAGAATTCCCTCAGGAGTAAAATAGTGCATCTCACCCAGTGCATCAAATGTCCCAACAACAACTATGCAGGTGAAATAAGACAATCATTATGCTCTTGACTGAACTCACATAGAAAAGAGATAAAAGACAAAAACACCCTGTCACCCATGGGCGAGCACTTTTGACAAAGCAATCACTCCGTCTGACTCAGTCCTCATCCTCACCGGAAACCTGCACACGACCCTCCGAAGTTCTGCCTGGGAACTCAAATTCATAACTCTGTTGGACACTCGAAACCACAGACGTCACATAGACAATGGTTTTATGGCCCATACCACAGAGTCATTCTTAGTTCCTGACTTAGCCCTGGGCTACAGACCCATATTACTATTGTTTTAATTATTTCCTCAACTCCATTCAAATCCTAGGGAAAAAAACAGTTTTGCCCCCAATGAGCCAACGTCCTCCATCGACCCAGCCTCCCACCCTCCCTCTGTACATCCCCACCCCCACAGGGACCGTCCTCCCTCCCCCTGCCTCCCACCCTCCCGCTGCACATCCCCACCCCCACAGCCACATCCTCCCTCCCCCAGCCTCCCACCCTCCCTCTACACATCCCCATGCCCCAGGGACCGTCCTCCCTCCCCCAGCCTCCCACCCTCCCGCTGCACATCCCCAACCCCGCAGCCACATCCTCCCTCCCCCAGCCTCCCACCCTCCCGCTGCACATCCTCACCCCCACAGGGACCGTCCTCCCTCCCCCTGCCTCCCACCCTCCTGCTGCACATCCCCACCCCCGCAGCTTCGTCCTCCCTCCCCCAGCCTCCCACCCTCCCTCGCCACATCCCCATGCCCCAGGGACCGTCCTCCCTCCCCCAGCCTCCCTCTACACATCCCCATGCCCCAGGGACCGTCCTCCCTCCCCCAGCCTCCCTCTACACATCCCCATGCCCCAGGGACCGTCCTCCCTCCCCCTGCCTCCCACCCTCCCGCTGCACATCCCCACCCCCACAGGGACCGTCCTCCCTCCCCCAGCCTCTCCCCCTCCCTCTACACATCCCCACCCCCACAGGGACTGTCCTCCCTCCCCCAGCCTCCTACCCTCCCTCTACACATCCCCTCCCCCGCAGCCACGTCCTCCCTCCCCCAGCCTCCCACCCTCCCTCTACACATTCCCATGCCCCAGGGACCGTCCTCCCTCCCTGCCCCAGCCTCCCTCTGTACATCCCCCACAGGGACCGTCCTCCCTCCCCCAGCCTCCCTCTGTACATCCCCCACAGGGACCGTCCTCCCTCCCCCAGCCTCTCCCCCTCCCTCTACACATCCCCACCCCCACAGGGACTGTCCTCCCTCCCCCAGCCTCCTACCCTCCCTCTACACATCCCCACCCCCGCAGCCACATCCTCCCCCCCCTGCCTCCCACCCTCCCTCTACACTTCCCCCGGCCCCAGGGACCGTCCTCCCTCCCCCAGCCTCCTACCCTCCTTCTGCACATCCCCACCCCCGCAGCCACGTCCTCCCTCCCCCTGCCTCTCCCCCTCCCTCTACACATCCCCACCCCCACAGGGACCGTCCTCCCTCCCCCTGCCTCCCACCCTCCCGCTTCACATCCCCACCCCCGCTGACACGTCCTCCCTCCCCCTGCCTCTCCCCCTCCCTCTACACATCCCCTCCCCCGCAGCCACGTCCTCCCTCCCCCAGCCTCCCACCCTCCCTCTGTACATCCCCACCCCCACAGGGACCATCCTCCCTCCTCCCCAAGCCTCTCACCCTCCTTCTGCACATCCCCACTCCCGCAGCCACGGTCCTCCCCCAGCACATCCCCAACCCCGCACCCAACATCCTCCCTCCCCCAGCCTCCGACCCTCCCTCTGCACAACCCCACTCTTGCCATCTCTTCTGGCAGCCACAGCCTCAGTCCCTGTATTGCCAGTAGCTGCTCTTGGCCCAGTAGGGGAGCACTCCTGCTCCCAGAGTGTTTGGAGGGGGGCACACACTGTCCCCATGTACACTGAAGTACCCGCTGCTGCCACACCTCCCTCCCCACCAACGTGCCTGCTAGCTGCCCCCGCAGTCGCAGACCCCGACTCTGGTCTCCTGGGAGCAGTTCCAGCCCCTAGTCCTAGCGATTTAGCCCCTTAGTATTTTTCAGTCCCTTCATCCAATCTCCTCCATTTTCTCAGCCTCCCTCCAGAACAGTCTCCCAGCCCTCACTCAAAAACAGCCCAGAGTCTGGAGCCATTGTTCTCCACGGGCACCTAGGGCTGTGAAAGCCTGTTCCCTCCTGGACCTGGAGCTGCTCTCTCCTTCCTGGAGAAAAGTGAGTCTTTCTTAAAGAGCCACTCCTCCTAGGACAATGGAGAGGGGGCCCCACCCCACATGGTGCTGGTCTGAGGGGAGGAGAGGCTCTGTGGCGTCCATGAGACCCCAAAGGCCTGGCAGCTTAGGTCTGACTTCTGTAGTTTCTAATTCAATTTTTCAGTGACAGCACAATTGGCTTGAAGGCCGGTCTGTCTGGGACAGGTTACGCTTGGGAGTTTAATTAGGTCTTTTCTCGCCATCTGAGTGGGAGACTTGCCCACAAAGCCTCTAGCTGCCTGGGTGATACCCCCCCCCCCACGCTTCTCTCTGCACGTTTTGTGTGTGAGAATTCTTTGGTGCTAGGTAATGCAGATTGGAAACTGACAATTTGTTTACTTAATCAGATGCAGAGTGATTCTATGGCTGTGGAAAGGTTTCTATTCCAAGCAGTCAGACAGTAATTAACCGGCCTGACCCACACACCCTCAATTACAGCAGGTCTACACAAGCATCTGTTTACCAGGCCAGTTAACTAGCAGTTATGGAACCTTTCACTGAGCCTTCAAACCAGCAAGCGCTTTCAAAACATTCTGTTTCCTTGCAAAAGTAAGATGAGTCCATTCTCCCACTTACCTGAATCTGTTCGTTAAACAGCCACTGCCAAACCTAGCGAAACTTTCCTAATAGTTCGGCCAAACCCTATTAAAGTACCTGCAGTTGTTTAATATTAACCCAGTTCACCCACATCACCTTGGGCTGGGATGCTGAAGATCTCAGCAGCTACGCAGAGATAGGCCAGGCCAGGGGTCAGTGGCCTTTCAGCAGTGCTGGGCCGAGTCTTCATTTATTCACTTTAATTTAAGGTTTCGCCTGCTGGAAATACCTTTTAATGCTTTGAGAAGGTCTCTCTCTCTAAGTCTATATATTATATAACTAAACTGTGTTGTTTTGTAAAATAAAAAAGGTTTTCAAAATGTTAAGAAGCTTTATTTAAAATGAAATTAAAATGTTGATCTTACGCCACCGGCCCGCTCAGCCCGCTGCTGGTCTGGGGTTCTGTTCACCTAGGCCGGCAGCGGGCTGAGCGAGGCCTGCGGCCGGGACCCCGCTGGCAAGGGTCCAGCAGCCACAACCCCAGACCGGCAGCGGGCTGTGCGGGGCTGGTGGCCGGGACCCCAGACCGGCAGCGGGCTGTGCGGGGCTGGTGGCCGGGACCCCAGACCGGCAGCGGGCTGAGCGGCTCAGCCCACTGCCTCTCAGGTGTTCCCTCCGCCAGCTCCTGCCAGCTGGGATCCCGGCTGCCGGACCCGCTCAGCCTGCTGCCGGTCTGGGGTCCCGGCCCTGATCACATACAGTGGGTACCTACCTTCTCCCTGGTTCTGGCCCATTCTCTTCCTCTCTCTGCACTGAGCTGAGGGTGGGAGTGCAATGAGCACAGGGCTGGGGGTGGAGGGTCTGGCCAGGAGCTAGAATGGGGGGGGCTCAGGGTTGGGGCAGGAGGTTTGGGCGTGGGGCACTTACCTGGGTGAGAGGGGTGCAGGTGGGAATGTGTGTGGGGGGGGGTGCAGGAGCTCCCGTTTGGTGCTCAGGGTGGGGGTGGGGATGTGGAGGTGCATGGGATGTGGGGGGGCTGGGTATGTGTGGGGGTGCCAGAGTCAGGGCTGGGGTTGTGCGGTCGTGGGGGGGAAGGAGTCAAGCAGAGGGCTGGGTGTGTATGACGGGGGCACAGGGCTCAAGGCAGGGCCCGGGGGCGTGCAGGGCACAGGGCTCAGGGCACAGGCCTTAGGGGTGTGCGGGGCTCCAGGGCTCAGGGCAGAGGGCTGGGGTGTCTGCATTGAATGGCGAGCGGATGTGGCTTGTGCACTGGGCAATGAACGACACGTGCACTCAAAGTGCTTTAACACCACATTTCTCCACACTCAGTTGGAATGTAACGTGTTGACGTTTTTGTGCTGAAATTGTCACAAAAATTGCTGATAACGTTAAAACATGCAATGATTGAGGGTTAGCCATCCAAATGCATTATTTTTGCTAAAAAAGTAAGTGTCAAAATTAAGCCCATTTAGCTGTCAGCTGCAAAGATTCCATTAAGCTTAAAAATTTCTCTACCATGGCAGGCAGACAGCCAGAAAGATCAACAGATTTATTAGCTAGACAGGCAGACACATGAACATCTTGGTGTCAAAAAATCTGTCTGCAAAGTAACAGATGTGGGGACCCAAAGTCCGTCACAATGCAGCAGCCTAATTACAATAATGTCTTGAAGGCCACTCAAAACACTCAAAGGAAACAAATTACATGTGCATGCCAGCCTGGTCTGGGCAGTCAGGAAATGATGGTAAATGGCCCCCTTCTTTCTATGGCACAGCCCACCCAGAAAAGTTAATCTGTTACATTTAGTGCAGCCCCCCAATCATGTTATGCCAGAAGAAAAGTCCATAAAACAGGTAAATGTCACAGAGGGAGTTGTACTTGGATAAAGAATACAGAGCAGCTGTCGATTTAAGCACATCTTCTCAGGCCACAGGAGGGCATTAAACTGAACTTGGCTCACCTGGTGCCAAGCAGAAGCACTGTGAACTAACCCTTCTGCAAAAGAGCCTCTTTTTGCGGTGTATTATATACACTTCTACCCCACTATAACGCAACCCAATATAACCCGAATTCGGATATAACCCGGTAAAGCAGCGCTTCGGGGAGCGGGGCTGCACGCTCCAGCAGATGAAAGCAAGTTCGATCTAACACGGTTTCACCTATAACGCGGTAAGATTTTTTGGCCCCCGAGGACAGCGTTATATCAGGGTAGAGGTGTAGGTATGAGTACGGTTCAAGATGGCTGTGAGGTGACAAAAAAAGGGGAAGAGGGTTTGACAAATTCTGACAGAAGACTGAAGAAAAAGATGGATGGGGAGGAATCGACTGATTGCTAAATAACCCTAGTACGTTAATGTGCAAGTAGTGCCTTTATTTCTACATACCTCGCCCCCCCGCCCCCACACACACAAATGCAGTCAGTTGCCACAAAACTAACTGTACAATGAATCAATGCCAAAGAAAAAAGAAAAGCAGCCTTTATTCGTGGTATCTCATATCAATGGACACTTTATAAATAAGGCACATGGTTTCAAAATTTAAAAGCTGCAGGAAAAAAACACCATCTATCCATTAACGGTTCCATAACTTCTTATTTGAGTTGGCTAGACGTCTCTGTTGGAACCACCTGTGGAAGCATGGCAGGTGTGGAAATGTTCGCTGCAAAGGGCACAATTTGCTAACCAGGAGTCTGGTTAGCTTTGGATATTAGCAAATCAAAGTGCTATTACTACAGCGTCCAACCCTTCCCCACCCCCAGTGCTGGAGAGGCCAGTGGGGGTGGGAATTCTTGTCACATAATCAATGTGAGTGTTATAGTTTAGGCCCAAGATTTAACTTTCCTACTATTGTTATAACTTTGTGGGGAATGTCCTCCACATTCTAAGGGCCACATTTTTGGAAGATGGGACAATGGATTAATCTGCTAAAATACACATACAGTTATGACACAGACAAAAAATTGATTATCATGCTTTTAAGAGAGAATTAAACACATTAACCCTATAAAAATAAAACTGTTTTCAGGTGCCTTTACATAACTTTTAAGTGCTTTGGCCTCATCTTTACATTATTTTATTCTTCATGTTTTCTTCTACTAGCTTTATAAAGCAAATAAATACACCCTCTTTTGCAGGACTGAGGATATAATTACAGCCTGTACTTACTACACATTGTAATTTTTTCAGGTTATTTTATGATTTTGGCTCATAGAGGGGGCCAGTTCTTGGTTTTACAGGATTTCCTAGGTGTCTCTAGGGCAGTGGTTTTCAACCTATTTACCACTGTGGGCCGCATATGCAGCTCTCTGTGCGTTATATGGGCCGCACTCACACAATATATATACTACCTGTATGGCCCTGAGGATGTCACATGGGCCGCAGCTGTGTGCTGATTGGCCCACGAGTGTCCCTCGGGTTGAGAACCACTGTTCTAGTGAATACACTGGCAGCACAGTGTGTGGGATTTATCAGCAAAGATGCTGTCTAGCAGATGTGATGGAACACTAACATCTTGACAATTTGTGGCCAAGATTCCTCAGCACCATTTGCAACAGCATGAGTTGTTTGTCATTTTACGCCCCCCCTCCTTATTTTTTTAAGGTCCCAGAGCCTGAAGATATAGTAGAAAAGGACAACAAAACACTAGGAAAGTGTGAAAAAAACCTCATACCACTTTTTTCAGACAAACAAGCCAGCTTTATGTTTTGGGAGCAGGAATCAAACAATGTTCCAAAAGAGCAGGATTCTGAATACGGTGACAGCAAATTCAGAGGTAGTTTTGAATCTAGTCTGAAATTAGCAGATAAGGACATAAGAATGGCCATACTGGGTCAGACTAAAGCGCCATCAAGCCGAGTATCCTGTCCTCTCACAGTGGCCAATGGCAGGTGCCCCAAAGGGAATGAACAGATAGGTTATCAAGTGATCCGTGCCCTGTCACCAAATCCCAGCTTCTGGCAAACACAGGCTAGGGACACCATTCCTGCCCATCCTGGCTAATAGCCATTGATGGACCTATCTTCCATGAATCTATCTGACTCTCTTTTGAACCCCATTATAGTATTGGCCTTCACAACACCCTCTGGCAAGGAGTTCCAGAGGCTTACAGTGCGTTGCGTGAAAAAATACTTTCTTGTGTTTGTTTTAAAGCTGATACCTATTAATTTCATTTGGTGGCCCCTTGTTCTTGTATTATGAGAAGGAGTAAATAACACTTCCTTATTTACTTTCTCTATACCAGTCATGATTTTATAGACCTCTATCATATCCCCCCCTAGTCGCCTCTTTTTCAAGCTGAAAAGTCCCAGTCTTATTAATTTCTCCTCATACGGAAGCCGTTCTATGCCCCTAATCATTTTTGTTGCCCTTTTCTAAACCTTTTCCAATTCCAATAGAACTTTTTTGAGATGAGGCGACCACATCTGCAGGCAGTATTCAAGGTGCGGGCGTACCATGGATTTATATAGTGGCAATATGATATTTTCTGTCTTATTATTTATCCCTTTCTTGATGATTCCCAACATTCTGTTTGCTTTTTTGACTGCCACTGCACATTGAGTGGATGATTTCAGAGAATTCTCCACAATGACTCCAAGATCTCTTTCTTGAGTGGTAACAGCTAATTTAGACCCCATCATTGTATATGTATAGTTAGAATTATGTTTTCCAACGTGCATTACTTTGCATTTATCGACATTAAATTTCATCTGCCATTTTGTTGCCCAGTCACCCAGTTTTGTGAGATCCTTTTGTAGCTCTTCACAGTCGCCTGGGACTTAACTATCTTGAGTAGTTTTGTATCATCTGCAAATTATGCCACCTCACTGTTTACCCCTTTTTCCAGATCATTTATGAATATGTTGAATAGGACTGGGCCCAGTACAGATCCCTGGGGGACACCACTATTTACCTCTCTCCATTCTGAAAACTGACCATTTATTCCTACCCTTTATTTCCTATCTTTTAACCAGTTACCAATCCATGAGAGAACCTTCCCTCTTATCCCATGACAGCTTATTTTGCTTAAGAGCCTTTGTTGAGGGACCTTGTCAAAGGCTTTCTGAAAATCTAAATACATTATATCCACTGGATCTCCTTTGTCCGCATGCTTGTTGACCCCCTCAAAGAATTCTAGATGATTGGTGAGGCATGATTTCCCTTTACAAAAACCAAGCTGACTATTTCCCAACAAATTATGTTCATCTATGTTTCTGACAATTTTGTTCTTTACGATAGTTCCAACCAATTTGCCTGGTACTGAAGTGAGGCATACTGGCCTGTAGTTGCCAGGGTCACCTCTGGAGCCCTTTTTAAAAATTGGCGTCACATTAGCTATTCTCCAGTCATTTGGTACAGAATAAAATAAATGATATATAAAATAAAATCTCAGCACAACTCCCTCAACTATTTGATGTTGTGAAACAAATACAAGTTTAGGATCTGACCCTGCAAACACTGACTAAAGGGTGTAGTTGCAACAGTGAGTTGTTCCATTGATCTGAATGGGATTGCTCACGGTAGTAACCACAACTTGTAGCCGATATTTTCAGGATCAGGACGTTAGGATTTAATATTAGTTTTACTATTTATCTTGTAAAGAAATCTGTCTTTGCCTTTTTAACTACATAAAAGTAACAGTCAAGTATGTCTTGTGGATTGTTGAGAGGTTTACCTTGCCATTACTTTTCTGCAGTGTCTGAGTCCAGCATTTCTTTCTCTACCAACTGTGCTCTTGTCAATTTGGCACACCGTGCTTGCTGGATTTTTCACCTGCAAGCTTTAACCCTTTTCCCTGCAATGCTCAACTGGGGCTTGTGTCCTGCTGTATCACCAGCTCTTCAAAATGACAAATGTAACATGAGGCAGCATCAATCATGCTTTGCCCTGGGTACCTGAAACACTGAGCAGCCCCTGAGTGCATACACTGCCCAGAGTAGGGTAGCTTTGCTCCTGTTTTCTTCTTTGTTGTCATAAATATCCCTGCAGATGTCACTGATAACGCCAATGCCATTCTGGGAAGAGTCTGTAGCCTCCCTCCCGACCTCTTTCATTCATTTAATTATTGTCCTATCCAGAGCCAAGTCATTAAAAACTCAGCAAATAAATACCAAGTCTCCTTTACTGAACTGTGGCAATGAGGCACAGCAAAAAATAATTCACATTACAATATTAAAAACTTGGATTTTGTGCTAAATCAGCAAAAAGTCTGCATCAGGTTTTTGCTGGATATTGTCCATGGCAACCACATTATTAAAACAAAATCAGATTGCAATGCATCACAAGAGAAGTTTAAGGACAATGTGTTAATATCAGACCACATCAGCATCTTTACATTAAATTAATTCCGCTATTGGCTCAAAGTCAGAATTGTTTCCTTCAGACCAATTAAGCAGCAAAGAGGTAACTCCATGGGAAGAAAAACATTCATGTCTAATACTCAGTGCTCTGATCCTTGAGTTGACAGCAGCTAAACTGCTGTGGAGAAGACAAAATCAGCCTCAGGTAGTAATGAGGAAGGGAAGTGGTGTTAGTCTTAGATCAGCGGTGGGCAAACTACGGCCCAGGGGCCACATCCGGTCCTTCAGACATTTTAATCTGGCCCTCGAGCTCCCACCAGCGTAGGGGGTCAGGGGCTTGCCCCACTCTGTGCGTGCCATGACTCCACGCAGCTCCCGGAAGCACCAGCATGTCCCCGCTCCAGCTCCTACATGCAGGGGCAGCCAGGGGGCTTCACACACTGCTCCTGCCCCAAGCACTACCTCTGCAGCTCCCATTGGCCGGGAACCACAGCCAATGGGAGCTGCAGGGGCGGCACCTGTGGATGGGGAAGTGCACAGAGCTGCTTGCCTGCGCCTCCCCATAGGAGTCAGGGGGGGACATGCCGCTGCTTCCGGGTGCTGCTTGAGGTAAGCACCATCCGGAGCCTGCACCCTGACTCCCTCCCACACCCCAACCCCCTGGTCCAGCCCTGTCCCCCTCCTGCCCTCCGAACTCCTTGGTCCCAGCCCGGAGCACCCTCCTGCACCCTGAACTCCTCATTTCTGGCCCCACTCCAGAGCCTGCACCCTCAGCCAGAGCCCTCACCCCCTCTCACACCCCAACCTCCAATTTTGTGAGCATTCATGGCCCGCCACACAATTTCCATACCTCATTCCTCAGGCCAAAAAGTTTGCCCATCCCTGTCTTAGATCCTTCTGTAGTAATAACCAGTTAAGTCAAAGAGCAATGCCTGTTCTAGAAGGAGTAGTCACTAGTTAAAGGGTACATGGTTTGGGGACAAAGCACACGCTGAACATCAAAATGGCATCTCAAACCCTGCTTCAATTTACCATTGTGTTCTAACAACATAACCCAGCAAACAGGGCACTGACTAGATGTCAAGAGAGCAGGGTTCTTCTCCCAGCCCAGCCACTGGCTTGCTGTGTAGTGTTGGGCAAATCACTTACTAGGTCCTGATTTTCAGAGGGCTGAATGCTCACAAGTCCAGCCTTTCTCAGAAAGATGTCTGTGGGTGATCAGCATCTCTGAACGTGTTTGCTAACTTCGCTCAGTTCTAGTGATCTGTAACTACAGTAGGTATAGCGTTTTCAGACAAAAACGTGATTCCGAAGTTGACAGTGTCCCTTTAAAATATTTGAAACTAGGACTTGGATATCTTGGAGAATTTCCTCTCTAGTGCACTGATTCACATGTGATTTGGGTTTAATGATGGACCATTATTTTGTTACAATCAAACATGATATAGCACCATAAATTAATATTATGATGTCTATTGCGTCAAATGTCAATGACTGTTTGGTGACAGAAGGTTTGATTCAACGTTCCCTGAACTCAAGGGATCAGGGCCCTATCTGTGAACTCAAGTGATAACTTTATTTTGGTTCAAAATGTAGAAGATGTTCACATCACAAAGCAACTACCATCACAATTAGCACCAGTCATGCCTTGGCAGTCTCAGCAGAGAAGCCACAGACTCAAGAGCCATGATTCCCGAATTCCCTTCCCATTCCTGGAGGTAATCCCAGGAAATTAAGAGGGAGGCACATCGGGGGGCCACGTAGGGGAAGTCTGCAATGCCCAACAGATTTTCTTCTATCAACATCTGACATCGCCAGTCTTCACAACTGTCGACGTAGCACCTTCCTTCAGCAGCAAATTCACCAAAAATGTTAAAAGAAATATTATTTCAGTCCTTACTTGTTATAAAAGTTTTTTGCTGCCACAGACATCAGGAGTATTATTGGCCTGTTCCTAAGAGACACATCTAACACAAAGGTATCTTAGTGAACATGAAGATATCCCAAAGAAATTCTCTACCTGGGCCACAGCAATACACCAATACAGGAAACTCCACAAGACTGGGAAAAAAATGTTCAGATAAGAAAGATGATACACAAATAAATGAGCTCAGACAGACGTAGGATTCCTAATGAACAAGAATTCATTTGCAAGCATTACTGTAACAAATGAAGGACACCACGTAGAAATATTTCCCATCAAGCCAGTTCTTCTTACTTCTGCCAAAAACCTGACTCATCCACTAATAAAGATTTATTACATGAACAAGTATCCAAAAAGCTGCCAGAACCTAATTTACTTGAAAACATCTTTTTTTGCAGCTAACATCCTGTGATTACTTCCACTTCTCTTTAAAATGCTAGGTGTATTGCCTTTAATAAATATGCAAGGAGAGAAAGAACATTTTGTTTGGCTGGGTAGTGGCTGTGGTATAACATTTATAGAAAGTTAATATCACATAATCTCTCATTCACACTCAAATACAGAAGTCGTGGAACCAGCTAGAAGAATGACTGGACGGCCAAATGCAGTAATGGACCTGACACTTCATCAGGGCTCAGCAGAAATGTGCTGCAGCTGCTGCCTGGACACAAGTGATGGACGGATGCCAGAGTAGGAGAAAGATAACGACACATGTTTAATTAAACTCTGTCCTTCCCAGAAGTGAGAGCTACCACCCCATAATCATTCTGCACACCCTGGGTCTGTAACAGTCTCTCAAGCGAAAGGTTTCTCTATTACCCAGAAGGAGAAACAAATCCTTAGAAGGGTGTTTGTTAACAAGCAAGGGGTCCTGTTTAATTTTCAACCTGGACTTTCAGCACAACACTGAGATAATCCTATTTAATTAGTGAAATGACCCCTTAATGATTCTAAGAACTCATGCTCAACAACTAGATTACCTGACAATCTAGGATATCTGTGGCCACACCTACTCCTTTACTGTCCTTTCTTACACCAAACCTCCCTTTACACCTTACCTGCTAGTATTCCTTCTCGCCTGTATGTAATTCTCAAAAATCAAGATCTTCCAGGGCAGTGTGTTTTTTAGAATACATTTCATCTGGTGGCTGGAGACAAAAGCCCATCTTATCTCAGGACAGGTGCAGCATGGACACTTCCCTCGCCGTCTCTTCAATGTGCTACATGCCGGGTCTTGAGGAAGGGGTGAGAGTCATTCAGCTTCCATGTTCCTGTGATGGGATGTACTAGACCCTTTGAGGCCCTCTGCTGGAGTCCTCTCGGTCCTACCACACTCCACCCCAGAAAGGAGCAATGAAGGTGGATCCTCCAAGCCTGCACAGAAAGGCTGCAGGGAAGCAGCCAATCAGAGCCCACCTGGCTCAGTTAAAAGGAGCTGCAGGGCCTGAGCAGATCAGTTGCTGGCTCGGACCAGAAGGGTGAGGAAGGAGTGGGAGGCTGAGAGACTCTCCAGGCGAGGAGGCCTGAGAAACACCCTGCACAGGCAGGGATCAGACAGAGAATCCTGAAGTAAGGGTGAAAGGGAAGGGGCTATGTGGGAACTGGCCCAGGGAATAGCAGCAGTAGTAGTTATTACACAAAGCAGCATGTGGCTACTGTTTGTAGGGTCCCTGAGGAGCACTGGGAGCAGAGAGAGACAGTGTGCAGGTTTGCACCCACCCGACGGCAGGTGCTCACGAGAGGTGAGAGCGCACCGTCACCGTTCCATTTAGGCCGTGCCACCTAGGAAGTCACTTAGTGCCAAATGTCATGATGATTTTTGTAGTGCAGACATTTGTCCATCAGGAATAGTAGAGGTATCATAGTAGAGATATCAACAACTCGTTTCACAGAGACCACCAAAATGAGGCTTTTCAGTCACTACCAACCTAGGACACTTGAAACCCATAACAATAAATAAATAAAATATAAGGGCTCTGAATACAGGATCCTTCTTGCACTGCTGTCTCTGGAACCAGTGTTTCCCGGATTTCCGTAGTGCCCGGGAGCCCCCGTCATGGACCAGACCCCCACTGAACTCAGTGCTGTACAAACGACAGTCCCCCGCCCAAACAGCTCCCAATCCATCAGCTGTAAAGCTGAATAATTTAAAATCTAACAATTAAAATGCCCAACTGCCCCCCTTTCTCATCTCACATGTGCACATGCTGATATTGGCCTAAACAGACTAGAATCAAGTGACATTAGGAACAGTGCGTCATCATTTCTCCAGCACCATATTCTCGTTGCTCTAGGATGCTACGGTTGAAGCTCCGGGGCAGAGAGTGAGTTATTCTCTGTAGCAGATATGTGCCTCTAGAATACACTGCCTTTTGAAATGTGCTTATGCACAAGCTTGGTGCCATTTACAAAGAGCTGCAAAAACCACCTTTTTGTCCAGGCCTTCCAAATGGTGAAAGTTCCTGGGATCCCAGCTGATTAGTTAGATAAAAAACTGGGGAGCAAAGACTTTGGGCTCCTTTTTTTGGATCATTAATGGCTCAGCTCTCCCCTTATAAACCCATTGCGATGGGTTTGCTAAATGTCCAGTAATAAATGTTTAAAACTATATTTTATAAGATCTAATCTCTTAATTCAGAAGATGCAGCCCCCAGGCTAATCCTAAATCTAAATCAGGGGTGGCCAACCCCACACCTCCTGATCAGCTGTTTCTTAGTGTGCAGGAGGCTCTGGGGCGGGGGAGAGAGGGAGGAGTGAGGTCATTGCAGGCTCAGGGGAGGGGGCGGGAGCGGGGGTAGGGCCTGTGGCAGAGCTGGGGGTTGAGCAGTGAGCATCCCCTGGCAGATTGGAAAGTTGGCGCCTGTAGCTCCAGCCCTGGAGTCGGTGCCTATACAAGGAGCCGCATATTAACTTCTGAAGAGTTGCATGTGGCTCCGGAGCCGCAGGTTGGCCACCCCTGCTCTAAATCATCATCCTCATGACCACATACCCCATTGTGCTTTGTTCCTTTGTCCATCCAAACTGTACTGGTTCTACAGAAACTCCCACCTCCCTCACTCCTATCCCTTCACTTCCAGCTCCACCCATCCAAAAACTAGCTTATAAATAACTCAAGCAACACCATCAAGATATGCACGTAGCAAACGTAAAAAGTCACATAGTCTTACTTGTGTAACCTTTGCACTCCTTCCTACTGTACCTCTCATTTCTTCTGCTTCCAACCAACTCATTGACTCTTCTATAAAATTAGGCCCCAATCATTCAAGTTATTCCATGCAGTTATTTGGGGTCAGGAAGGAATTTTCCTCCAGGGCAGATTGGCAGAGGCCCTGGAGGTTTTTCGCCTTCCTCTGCAGCATGGGGCACGGGTCACTTGCTGGAGGATTCTCTGCAGCTTGAGGTCTTCAAACCATGATTTGAGGACTTCAATAACTCAGACATAGGTTAGGGGTTTGTTACAGGAGTGGGTGGGTGAGATTCTGTGGCCTGCATTGTGCAGGAGGTCAGACTAGATGATCAGAGTGATCCCTTCTGACCTTAAAGTCTATGAGTCTATGAGAACCTTGTGCCCACACAGAGTCACTTAGACTTCAATGGGGCTATGCAGACATAAGACTCTGCCTCCACAGAAAAGCTTGCAGGATCAGGGCTTTAGATTGTCAGCTCTTCAGGACAGAGATCGTAAAACACCCACTAGGCTTGGGTGCTGTAAAATGGAAAAAAAAATCATCAAAATCAATATCCTCACTGTCATCTTGGTACTTCTGCAGGGTTCCGCCGACAGGTCCATCTTTCAGCTGACAGATGGCCTGTTTAGAAAGCATCTAAAGAGCTCTGCTGAACACCTAATAGAGATATTTCCATCCTTAGAAGCAGCACAGCTTTCCTTTACCTGGCTTGCTCACCTGGCACCACGATACCCTTGTGCACACTCAGTGAACGGAACAGGAAATAACTCAGTCCAAGCAAATGCACTTGGGAAAAGAGCCTTTAAATCAGAGAAAGCAGAATGGGAAAAGCTCTGTTGGGTCAGCCCTTGGTCTATCGCTAAGCACTTAGAGGATTAGTCAGGTGCAGTGCTCATATCTACTTGAAAGATCCCTCTAGTCCAATTTATTCAGTGGGAAATTGTATAGGAGGGTAAAGAGAGAAAGCCATCAATCCACAGCCTCACTCCCTGGATCAGCTCAGCTGGTGGTCACCAATGCCTTGACTCTCATGCCTGGGTCCAGGAGGAGTGCTGGATACTTCCCTGTGCTGAGAGGACTGGGTTTGATTTGCAGCCTTGCATGACATCACACCCTCCTCTATGCAGGAAACGACAGGGCTTTGTCTCCTGAGAAAACACTCTGAGAATTTGGCTGACGCTTTTCTTACTAAGGAAAAGTTTCAGTTAAATTAGTTTCTCTTTCTCCCAGCTCCCTGACACTTTGGCAGTTAATTTCCTATATATAGAAAAGAACAAACCAGCAGGTGGTTTTGTTCAGTCCCAGTAGCAGCCTTTTGCACATAGTGAAATGTGTTCAGGACCCAGATGACACTCTGACCTCGTAACACACAGCACACTGTGCTCCAAAGGTCACTTCTTGGCATCAGTCACAGGCTGCTGCTCCTGTTTCAGGACAGATCTGAATCTTATGGAGATGCAGGGTCTCTGCACCCCTCCTCCTCCTGCGTAGGCACAGAAGCTTCCCTCGTCTTATTCCCTAATCTTTCCTACCATGTGGGTGCAGAGCCCTCCCTCTGGGTTCCTCCTGCTTGGAGTAGAGTTCCCCTGCCTTCCCCTTTGGGCCCTCCCTTTGTGCATGCCCAGAGCCCCCAGACTCTATTCCTGTTGTGCAGGGGCAGAGATCAACCCCCCGCCTGCTATGCTGTACAGAGGTCTAGACAGCAAAATCATCTCGCTGCCAAGGCAGCTCTGACACTCGGCCATCTGCTGCCTGTGACGAGCACTTCAGAAGGTGCCAGGATTCTTACCAGCACCTGTTCCAGCTGAGTTCCATACAGAGTATAGCCCAGCCCAGAGCTCACCTCTACTTCACAGAGAGGCAGACAGAACTGGGAGTTAGTTCAGACGACATGGAACAGGACATCCAAGACAGGGTTTGCAAACTCCAAGTAATCCAAGGTCAGAGAAAAGCTGTAATCTTGGGAGTTTAATACAAGCCTGGAGTGGCCAGTATTAATTTTTAGAATCTTTGTGGGCCACCACCTTCTGCACTCAAAGTGCCAGAGTGTGGAATCAGCCTTGATAAAGGGGTACAAGGCTGCCTTTCTGAATACCTCCATTTTCTTCAAGGGCCACTGTTAGACTGTACCAGTCTGTGCCTACCCCAGATAAGCTACTGACCCTACTGCTAGAGAAGAGACACAGGAGGAAGGCAATGACTGCATAAATGGAAGAGACCAGCTTGATTCATAGATTCCAAGGCCAGAAAGGACCACTGTGATCATCTAGTCTGACCTTTTGCATAGCACATGCCAGAGACTTTCCTCCAGAATAATTCCTAAGAGCAGATCTTTCAGAAAAACATTGAATCTTGATTTAAAATGATCAGTGACAGAGAACCCCCCACAATCTTTGGTAAGTTGCTTCAATGGCTCTCTTCTCTCTTTTAAATATATACACCTTATTTCCAGTCTGAATTTGTCTTGCTTTAACTTTTAGCCATCAGATCAAGTTACACCTTTCTCTGCTAAACTGAGAGCCCATTATCAAATATTTGTTCCCTATGTAGGTACTGACAGACTGATCAAGTCACCCCTTAACGTCTCTTTGTTAAGCTAAATAGACTGAGCTCTTTGAGTCTAGCACTATAAGACGTGTTTTCCAACATTAAACATTCTCATGGCTCTTGTTTGAACCCTCTCCAATTCATCAACATCCTTCTTGAACTGAAGGCACCAGGACTGGACACAGGATTCCAGCAGCGCTCACACCAGTGCCAAACACAGAGGTAAAATAACCTCTCTACTGATACTCAAGATTCCCCTGTTTATGCATCCAAGGTTCGCATTAGCCCTTTTGGCCACAGCGTCGCACTGGGAGCTCACGTTCAGATGATTATCCACCTCCAACCCCAACTCTTTTTCAGAGTCACTGCTTCCCAGGATAGAGTCCCCTGGCCTGTAAACATGACCTACATTCTTTCTTCCTACATTTACACATGTACATTTAGCTGCATTAAAACACATTGTTGGCTTGTGCCCAGTTTGCCAAGTGATCCAGATCAGACTGCATCAGCGACCTGTCCTCCTTGTTATTTACCCACTCCCCCAAGTTTTGTGTCAGCAGCAAACTTTATCAGTGATGATTTTATGTTTTCTTCCAGGTCATTAATAAAATAGAAGTTAAACAGTGCAGGGCCATGAACTGATCCCATCGCTCAGTGATCACTATGATAATCCACTGGCAGCACTTCAGGCAAAGAGCTTCAGGCAAGCGGTGGCATAGGAAGTAGATGAATGGCATTTTATTAGTAAGTAGGATCAGGTGCAAGGACTGCAGGAGGAAGAAAAAGAGCAGAGATACAATTGGCTTTTCTCGCTACATGCATATTATAACATTTCAAATGTGCTGACTGACTGAAAGCACTGCTACAGGAAAGAGAATACAGGAGCGCTCCCAAATTCCGTAGTATTTTCAAAGATGGCATGGCCAGAACTACAGAAAAGTGTGTCTCTGGGAAGCATGACAACACCTGTAGGCTCTTTGTGGGGGCCAGTAAGTGTCATGCAAATTATTCAAGCCCTGAGTTTGATAAGTAGGAATCATGGGGCCAATTCCGACAAAGTACTTCTGAAGAGAGGATGAAGATTGACATCCATGAAGGCCACATTTTTTCCCTGTAATCTTGGTCCAGAAGTGTACAAAAGAAAGACAAAACTGTCATATGTGACTCTTTCTTCACAAACTTTCCTGCAGATGTATGATGCTGTATCATTTATACATACACTTGGCCAATAGTGACCAGCAATTTTAAGCACGGCTGTTCTCTGCTCTTCTCCCCTGGAGGATTTGAGACATTCTTTGGAGAGTTTTTACAATCTGACTAGAATTAAGCAAGCCTTTTCTTATTATTATGTAAAATCAACTTGTTCACTGAGCAATCTTACATCGCCTGCATGTATGGATAGATCAACTAAATCCTAACGAACACAAACTCACACCACTGACAGCAAAGAAATAAAGAAACTAAAGGGGCTAGATCAGGGGTCTCACACTCAAATGACCACGAGGGCCACATGAGGACTAGTGCATGGCCCGAGGGCTGCATCACTGACACCTCCCCTCCACGCCGCCCTCGGCCCCACCCCCATTCCACCCCTTCCATGAAGCCCCGCCTCTTCCTACCCCTTCCCTGCCCCCATTCCAACCCCTCCCCCGAAATCCCCACCCCAACTCCGCCTCCTCCCTGTCCCCGGTGCGCATCGGGCCGGAGTTGCTCTACGTAAGCGCTGGGGGAGGGCGGGGGTTCCGCAAGGAGCTCACAGGCCCCAGAAAATAACCTCGCGGGCCACGTGTTCGAGACCCCTGGGCTAGATCCTCATCTGGTGTTAATCAGCAGAGCTCCAATGAACTCAATGTAGTTACACTGTTTTGGACCAACTGAAGATCTGGCCCAAGATTTAATTCTGATGGTTTCAAAATCATATTTTAGACACCATCCTAAGGATACATAAGAGAAGACAGGCCAATTCATGTATGTAAGTATTGCGAATGGGGTTTATCTATACATACAAGTAGAGGATTATTGTCACTGTACCTGTGAGGGCCAATGGCTGCCTGAGTGAGAAGCTCTGGATTGAGGAGCTATGCTCCAGTTTGCTATGCTCCAGTTTGCAATTTTCTTTGCACAATTAGAGGACACTTTCATTCAGAAGCAGTTCAGATAAACTAGAAATGCAAAAAGGTGTTAGCTCATCGTGTCCATTCCCCTGCCCATGCAACATCATTCACTGCAGTCTGTTTTCCAGGGATTTAACAATTAATAATTGGTCTTCCAACTTTTCCTTTGGGAGACTATTTCATACTTTCCCCCAAGGAAATATTTCCTTATATTCAACTTAAAATTGTACTCTGCTCCATTTCATTCCATTATTTCTAGTTATCTCCATCTGGATAACCCTGAACAATTCCTCTTTGTCCTGGGTCTTAGAAATATGGTCAAGAAACGAGGAGCATCTCCATTTGGGAACATAAATGACTCTAGATTCCATTGTATAATTTCTCTATAATCACTGGAGTTTGTAAAACTTCCTACTTGCAGTTTAAATTAATGTGCCACTTATCTCTTCTTCCAGATCATTAATGATGCTGCTAAATAATTCAGTAATTGAATTCCTCATGTAAAGGTAAATCTGAATGCAACATGAATTTGTTTAAATGACAAGATTTAAATCCTGCTCTATTGCATATATAATTGCTTCTAATATAGTATTTAACATTTTCCTCTTTTCTTGCATATTAATATTGGAAGATACAATAAACAGTAAATAAATAAATAACAGGCCAAAAATAGGAAGGCAAAACAATGTTCCTGTTTAATGTTTTTCTACCTTTAATGTTATTCCACCTATTTAATGTTCTTCCGAAGGACTCACTAGCCCAGTGGGTCTCCAACTTTTTTACTGGCGACCCCTTTCACACAGCAAACCTCTGAGTGCGACCCCCCTACTAAATTAAACACACTTTTTAATATATTTAACACCCTTATAAATGCTGGAGGTGAAGCAGGGTTTTGGGTGGAGGCTGACAGCTCGCGACCCCCCACGTAATAACCTCACGACCTCCTGAGGGGTCCCAACCCCCAGTTTGAGAACCCCTGCACTAGCCTGAAACCACTTAAATATGTACCATATGAATGAAGCATCAGTGTTCCAGCACCAGAATATGGAATAACGAACAGTAATGGGGGGGAGGTGTACTTTAAAAAAAGGGGGGATTTAAAAAGGCTAGAAGATCCTCTCCTGGTTTTATAAGGTTTTGTTCCAAGACGGTCTGTATCCCCAGTTCAGCTCAATGTCTTTTATTGAACTGTGAATATGAAATATATGTTGTGAGATGGACTTAGAGAGATTGATTCATGGTGCCCCACATACAGAAACAGGCATAGATACTGTGATTATCACAGGTGAGGAAGTTCTGAGCTTTGGGACTTCAGTTACTCTTTCCCTAACTCAGAATTGACTTCAGGAGATTTCATCCTAATGAGAATTTACATTTCCACCAGTGTCCCCAGGCCAATGTGGGACTAGGATTTACCCTTCCTGGCAGCAGGTGAGAACCAGTCAAACCCACTTCCTGGCATCTTCCCTTCAATTTGAGGCATTACACAGCCTCACACAAGTGAGTCCCATGCTCAGCAGAACTGAGCTAAAGAAAAACAGAATCAGACTGTTTTAATCAGCCGCACGGACACCAAGTCATTTACTGCTCCCAGAATTAGACTTATAAATGCAACGTCGTTCTCCCAGTTTGGTGCAGTGGGACAACCAAGAAACATTTTTTGGACAGACTGAATTCTTCATCCAAAGTAGGTACTTGTTCTGCACAGAAAACACATCCAGAGAGCTCCTTGCAAAAAACAGCATCTGTTTAGATCCATAGAGGAGATGAATAAGAGGAGAAATGAGAGGGATATTAAATGATGAATGGTATAGAGTAGTAAATTCAGCACTCCTATTTTCCATTCCTCATAATACAAGAGCAAGAAGCCATCCAGTAAAACTGAAAAGAAACAAATTTAAAATCAATAAAAGGAAATATTTTTTAAAATTACATGATACCTGACTAAATTGAGGAGCTCATTACCACTTTGAGACCAAGAACTCGGCGTTCAAAAGTGGGTTAGAAATTTACACTGACAAAGAAAATATCCACAATTACACTAGGTAGGATAATAAATATAAGGGATATAAATCCTACTGCTTGAGGACATAATACAAACATTAGTAGCCTGGGGTAAAGAAGAACAGGTTATTCCATATCTATCCATTATGTGGCGGCCCCTTCCCCTGAAGCATCCTATACTGGTCACTGTTGAAGACAGGACACTGGATTAGACAGATCGCAGACATCTGATCTACCATGGTAATTCCCATGTTCCTAATGTCCAATGTGTAATATTGGGTGAGCAGGTAAACTCATTCTGTACTGCAGAGCTAAACATTTTTTAACTGTACACTCACTGCTGACAGCAACACCTAATACTTAGTGGACATTGAAGAAGATTCTACTGACACAGTGATGCATCATGCAATAGAAAGCAAATAGAACCTTTCATTGTTCCCTCAGCCAAACCAGCCCTATGTATAGAAACCTCACCCTCTCTAAGACATGAGGAACTTGCCTCGTATGCAGGAACCAAAAGGAACCTTTTCCTCAGATGCTGGGTGATATGACAAGAACAAGGTATCACAGTTATTTTTATCATGATAAATCTTGTATTTGCATGTCCTAGATTCCTAAACCCCCATAAATTGCTCTCAGGGGACAAGGGCCTATAATTCACTAATTCTTCGACCTGATACACATTAGGAATGAATTTAGGATAAAACAGCCTGATGGATCTGAAGCATTTCTACAATAGTATAAGACAACCTTGCTCCCTTGATGATAAACTGAAAGAAAAGTTAACCACTATGATCCAACCACAACCTGAAGGATGGTTTGCATGCCCTCTTGACAGCATGGTCCTGAAACCTGCTTTGCTCAGACTGAATGTTCACAAAGGAGAGAAAACATCTGCCTTACCTTTTGTTTTGAGCCATGAGAGCAGTTACCGGTGGAAGACGCAAATATGCAAGCTGCTTTCCTATGGTATGTGACTCCTTATTCTACAAAAGGACAGCTGGCTCAAGTAGAGAAGGATAAAGCTTCTCCCAGGGGTCTCCTGTGGCCGTGGAGTTTCCAGCTCAAATATTCTTTGGAGACTTAGTCTAGACACTTACCAAACTGTATCTCTCTATAAGTGGAGAGATCAAGTCCTTTTCGTATTGCCTATGGCAGTCTGGAGAACATGCTTGGCATAGCAGTCCCACTTCCCTTTGTCCCATGCTTGCTTTGGAAGCTGAGCGGGACCAGGGCTGAGGACTTGGAGCTCTGGTGTAGCTGTGGTCCTGGAGAGTACTCTCTACTTGTAGCTGCGGTTTTCCTCCTTGTCTTGTCTTGCGTTCTACCCTCTCAAGGGATGGGAATCTTTTTTCTGAAAGTGCCCTTCTTGCTAAATGCCAACTCCTCAAAATCGACTGTCTGGAGATTTATTTATAAGGGGAAGCCAAAGAAATTCACCCTTTGCCCCCAAAAAACCTGCACCCTGTCTCTAAATAACTTATAGCCTCCCCAGCCAGCAAATGTCTTTTTCCTCTAAGTATTTTTCTGTGTTTCACATTATCACACGCTCACTCTGTTACAACAATTGCATTACCCATGTGTGGCTTGTCCCCTCTATAAACTTCACACTTAAATTGTTGAGATTATAAAGCACCCCAAGACTCGAACAATCTCATTTATTTTCTTTTCTGAAAATAGAGTCAAAATTGACAAGAGCCTAAAGCACCACTCACAGAGAAGAGAATAATACATACTAATAGACAACTGGTTTATTAATAATAATTATGAAATAATAATTACTAATTAATAAATACTAATACATTTTAGTCCTTCAGCATGCAATGATCAAGGGCCTCAAAGTGTCTCAAAAGGAAAGAACTAAACAACATACTGCAAAACTGTAAAGCAAGAGGTCTGATGATGCACTCCTTCCTCAGGTCAAACTCCCACTGAAGTCAACGAGGTTTTGCCTGAGTAATAATGGTATGACTGGCCAAAGCAAGGAACCGCAGATCAGAGACAAGCAAGTCACAGTGACACTGTAACATCTGGCAACAACCACACCATTAAAAAGGAAACGAACAAGCCTTCAGCTTAGCCCTGAAGGATGCCAGGGATGAACTATGGGGTGTAGGGAAAAGGGAAGGGGAGTTGCCAGAGTTATCCACCATGCAGAGAAATGCAAGCCACACAGGAAAGGAAGTACCAGAGAGTGATGTCACACTAGTTACAGTGTTAAATTCGAGGGCGGGAGTTGTCACCACCTGCTGGGAGAAAACGTAAATCCCAAACTCTCGGATTGGCACAGGGAGCGACGCAGAACAATCATTTATTCTTCTGATGCAGTTTTATGCACTGACATTGAGTTGATTTTTTATCGTTTGACTCTATAACTATTTAGGAGAAACTCTCTGTGGATTTAAAATAATCTATCCAGACTGCCAAGCAGCCAGAGATAAATTATTCATGAAAGGGTTGATTTCACAGGTAGAGTAAGAACATCTCAACAATGCAACATACATTTTTTAGGAGCTGCTATATCAACATAGATGAATAACTACAACATAAGACAGTTAAAATATGAAATAAAATAGGTTTTGCATTAAACGGGGAAAAAACCCAAGCACCCCACTCTATAAATCGTGTTTGTGCTCCCCACAAACTTCATCAGTGATGTATTTCTAACAAGTCTACTTATCCCCTTGAAATTCCACTCAGACTTGGTTCTCCCTCTCCTATTCCCCCAAGTCCAGCCCCCTGCGCTGAGGCAGGACTATATACACCTAGACCATCCCAGACAGGTGTTTGTCCAACTCATTCTTAAATACCTCTAGTGATGAGGATTCCATAACCCGCCTTGGAGGCCAATTCCTGTGCTTAACTACCCGTTGAGTTAGAAAGCTTTTCCTAATATCTAACTTAAATCTCCCTTGCTGCTGATTAAGCCCATTACTTCTTGTTCTACCTTTAGTCCTCCATATAACCCTCTTGTTCACTGTCCTCCATATAACAGCCCATAACATATTTGAAGACTGTTATTAGATTTCCCCCCCCCTCCAAGTCTTCTTTTCTCCAAACTAAACATGCTCAGTTTTTTTTTAACCTTTCCTCATAGGTCCGGTTTTCTAAACCTTTTATCATTTTTGTTCCTCTGCATCACAGTGTTACATCACATATTCAATTTGTGATCCACTATAACCCCCAGTACTACTACCTACCCAGTTAGTCCCCATTTTGTAGTTAGGCATTTGATTTTTCCTTCCAAAGTGAAGAACTTTATACCTGTCCTTACTAAATTTCATATTGATGATTTCAGACCAATTCTCGTAATTTGTCGGGGTTGTTTTGAATTCTAATCCTGTCCTCCAGAGCACTCAGAACCTGGCCCAGCTTGGTGTCATCTGCAAATTTTATAAACATACTCTCCAATCCATTATTCAAGTCATTAATTAAAATATTGAATTGTACCAGATCCAAGACTGACCCCTGCAGGACCCACTAGATATGCCTTCCCAGGTTGACACCAAACCTTTGATAACTACTTTCTGAGAACAGTCTTTCAACCAATTGTGCACCCACTTTACAGTAATTTCATCTAGACCACATTTCTCTAGTTTGCTTATGAAATGTCACGTGGGACTATGTCAAAAGCCTTATTAAAATCAAGATATATCGGTCTACTACTTTCCCACTATCCACTAAGCCAGTAACCCTGTCAAAGAAGGAAATTAGGTGGGTTTGGCATGATTTGTTCTTGACAAATCCATGCTGGGTATTCTTTATAATACTATTAACCTCCAGGTGCTTACAAACTGATTGTTTAATAATTTGTTCCAGTAGCTTTCCGGATATCAAAGTTAGACTGACTGGTCTATAATTCCCTAGGTCCTCTTTGTTCACCTTTTTAAAGATAGGTACTATGTTTGCTTTTCTCCAGTCCTCTGGGACCTCATCTATCTTCCATGAGTTCTCAAATATAATTGCTAATGGGTCCAAGATTGCTTCAGCAAGTTCCTTAAGTAACCTAGGACGAAATTCATCAGGCCTTATTGATCTGAGTACATCTAACCTAACTAAATATTCTTTAACCCATTCTTTCCCTATTTTGGCTGGCATTCCTTCCCTCTTGTTGCTAATATTAAATGCGTTGAGTATCTGGTCACAATTAACCTTTCTAGTGAAGACTGGAGCAAAATAGGTATTAAATACCTCAGCCTTCTTGATGTCATCAGGTATTAGCTCTCCTTCCCCGCTAAGTAGAGGACCTATAGTTTTCTTGTCTTTCTCTTGCTCCTAATGTATTTAAATAACCTCTTCTTACTGGCTTCAAACAAGTGAAAGGTACTATTTAAACATACAAACATTACCAGCAGCCCAGTTAAGTATGTAAATCCTTATTAATGATCTTACCTAGTAGGGTAAACACACTACTGTAATGCAAAAAATTACGCAGTATAAAAATCACAAAGAGCAGTGATGACCTAAGGAAGCCGCATTCTCCAAGCGTAATGTTCAGGAGAGTGGAGTCCTACCCATATCAACTTGATGACTATTTTTCAAAACTGTTTTCATTCTTTCAATCTAATGAAATAATGACAGCCCTAAAACCTGAAATCCGAGTAATTCCTCCAGTGTTCCAATCTAATGTGTGAAAAGTGACCTCGAAAAAGGTGGTGTTGTGGTTCCAAATGTATTGTCTCTCAGTGACACAGGACCAGACTTGTTCAGCTTACAAGGCAAAAGATAGTGGTGGTGTTTTTAACTGCCAGGCTACAAACCCCTCCCGTGATCTGAGAGTTAATCTGTTTTTTTTCCTTTCTCACATATCGTCATTAGTAATAACAGTTCCACAAGCCAAATGAGGCTCTCAATAATAGCAGGGTAAACCAATAGCTTGTAAATTATAAGCGCTCGGTAAATACTTCTGTTGATAATGCACAAGTAGAAATAGAATCCAGCTCGGTCTCTACAGCTATGCTGGCTCTGCAGAGTTAAAATATTAATCAGCAATAAACACTTATTTTTGTCACTAAAGTCAGCAGATGAGACTCTGAATACACAAAAAGGGTGAAATTTATCCCTCTGCAGAGGGCCAGCACAGAACCTAAGTACAATTTAAATTCCACTTAAACCCTCAAAAGAGGTGAATTTCACACAAAGCACAGATGTGCTGAATATGAGGGGGCCATTTTCACAATCACTTTACAGAGGCAAACTAGTTAAGTCCTACAGATTGATTCTCCTGTTTACACTGTTAAACTGCATTTACTACAATGGAGTTATTTCTAGATTTACACCACTGAGAGAGAAGTATCAGTCCCCAACTTTTTACACCCGCTAATTTTGCTGAAACTGTAGCTATAGAACTACAGCAAACCCATTGGCAGTACAAGCTATCACCTCACATACCCTGACACTCACCTGAAAATATCACCAGTTGTCAAAGTGTATCATCTTTGGAAAATAGTTGGCCCTGATTCTGATCTCACTTATACATGTTTCCACCACTGTCAATGGCCTCACTCAGGATTTAAATCAGCAAAGCTTAAAACAGAGTCAGGCCATAGGTTTTAGTAAACATTGAGGAGGGGCAGATTCTGCAACCTTTTCTTCTACTGAGTATCCTTTACTCCTGCAAGTAGTCCAAGCAACTCAATGGACTTATCCTGCTTTCTTATCCTACTGTCAATCAGGGGTAATGCCACTGAAGTCAGTGGGATTTAAATGGCATCAAGGAGATCAGAATCAGGCCAATGGGACTACTTGTATGAGTAAGTGCTACTCAACACAAGTAAAGGTTGAAGAACATGGATTTCAATGTCATGAACATTTTAATACTATGTACATATAATTCCCCTGCCATTACTACAAAAACCTGCACAATTATCTTGCTAGGTTACCAGTGTATCACTGACAAGTGCCATGAAGGTAAACACAGACTTCTACATCGCTGCAGGTTATGTTTGGCAAGTAAATGCTGCTCTGATCAGAGATCAGTAAAGCCATCAGGAAGCCATTCTGAATAGGCAGCTCTCTTTGGCGCCTGTTTTTACAAGCTGCAGAAGTATAAAAAACCTGGATGAAAAGCTATTGCCAGGGAAACATTCTTTGTTCATCCTGGTAGTTTAAGTTCACTGAACACGAGATGCTATCAGACTTGGGCTACAACAGTGAGCACCTTGTATTGTTGCTACTGTGCATGACTTGGGGGTGGGGGGAACAACAGCCACGCTCAGTTCGTACAAGGAAGAAAACTGTTCAAGGGTGTCTCTAGCTGTTTTCAAACATTAATGCAGATACGTCAAATCAATCCTCAGCTCTATAAACAGGGCTGGTGTGAGCATATCTGGGATGACAAGGAAACAGATTCAAATCAAATGCAAATAGCATCCAGTGGGCTTGCAGTTTTAAAAAAAAAAACATCAAATGTCAATAAAGTTGAAGAACTGCTTAAGCTTTCAGAAATCTGGGGTCAGTCGGTCTGTGCGTGGTTCTACGCGAAAAGGTCAGGGCGTCCCTCCACACCATTCTCATGCTGGGGATGAGTGACAAAGCTCTCGCCACATACCACAGGAGTCCCTGATGCATTCCAGCATTCTGGAGAGAGGCTACAGAGGGCGTCTATTCATTCAGAGTCCCCAAGGAATATTGCTCCTGAGATCAGCATTGTTGCTCAAGTGAACACTACATACTATGTGGACTTGCAGACTCCTTTCTCCAGTCTGCCCTCCGATTCACGTGGTTCTTCCAATTGACTGCTGGGTGTTCAAATCAACACACACCCCTCTGCGACCAAGTGTATCTGCCTTCAGGGAAATATTACACAAGAAAACACAGTGCTACTTGTTTCTCATTTTACAGCAGTCTGAAATACATCTCTACACAATATATACAATACTGTGAAATCTATTAGCTATGACAAATAACAGATTAAATAATGACTATGCATGCTACTGCTAAATGTGAATATTCCAAGAGAAAAACCACACTGTGAAATTGGAGTTAAGGTTTAAATGGCACTAATTCGAAGACATTGGGCCAGATCCTCTGTTGCACAGGACACCTTTGTGTAGATCTGTTCATGCAAAGCCGGCTAAACCAAGCTAACATGGCCTCCAGAGGTTGCCCCTTAACAGGAGATATACTGAGTGGCATAAATCCTCCATAATGACTTCTGTGCCACATGTGAGCATAATAACGCCTAGGCCTTGAGGCCCAGCCACTGCAGAGCAAAAGTGGCATGGCACTGGAGCAACTGGCAGTCAACACAAATGGCCCAAGAAGGGAAGGAGGCACACTGGTAGCTAAAAGCCACTTTGTATTCACACAGTCTGCAACTGCACTGAGTGCTTCCTGGTCACAGACAAGAACTGGGCCCGTAGCCTGCACCTGCTGCAGGTTCTGACCTGGAGGCAATTGAAGGTGATGAAAGTGATGAAAGCAGTGGATGTGTTATTCCTTGACTTTAGCAAAGCTTTTGATACGGTCTCCCACAGTATTCTTGCCAGCAAGTTAAAGAAGTATGGGCTGGATTATTGGACTATAAGGTGGATAGAAAGCTGGCTAGATCATCGGGCTCAATGGGTAGTGATCAATGGCTCCATGTCTTGTTGGCAGCCGGTTTCAAGTGGAGTGCCCCAAGGGTCGGTCCTGGGACCGGTTTTGTTCAATATCTTCATTAATGATCTGGAGGATGACGTGGACTGCACTCTCAGCAAGTTTGCAGATGACACTAAACTGCGAGGAGTGGTTGATACGCTGGAAGGTAGGGATAGGATACAGAGGGACCTAGACAAATTGGGGGAATGGGCCAAAAGAAACCTGATGAGGTTCAACAAGGACAAGTGCAGAGTCCTGCACTTAGGATGGAAGAATCCTATTCACTGTTACAGACTAGGGACCGAATGGCTAGGAAGCAGTTCTGAAGAAAAGAACCTAGGGGTTACAGTGGACGAGAAGCTGGATATGAGTCAACAGTGTGCCCTTGTTGCCAAGAAGGCTAATGGCATTTTGGGCTGTATAAGTAGGGGCATTGCCAGCAGATCAAGGGATGTGAACATTCCCCTCTATTCGACATTGGTGAGGCCTCATCTGGAGTACTGTGCCCAGTTTTGGGCCCCACACTACAAGAAGGATGTGGAAAACTTGGAAAGAGTCCAGTGGAGGGCAACAAAAATTATTAGGGGCTGGAGCACATGACTTATGAGGAGAGGCTGAGGGAACTGGGATTGTTTAGTCTGCAGAAGAGAAGAATGAGGGGGGATTTGATAGCTGCTTTCAACTACCTGAAAGGGGGTTCCAAAGAGGATGGATCTAGACTGTTCTCAGTGGTACCTGATGACAGAACAAGGAGTAATGGTCTCAAGTTGCAGTGGGGGAGGTCTAGGTTGGCTATTAGGAAACGCTATTTCACTAGGAGGGTGGTGAAGCACTGGAATGGGTTACCTAGGGAGGTGGTGGAAACCCCTTCCTTAGAGGTTTTTAAGGTCAGGCTAGACAAAGCCCTGGCTGGGATGATTTAGTTGGGAATTGGTCCTGCTTTGAGCAGGGGGTTGGACTAGATGAGCTCCTGAGGTCCCTTCCAACCCTGATATTCTATGATTCTATGGTTTAGATTTATAATAAGCCTTAATGGCTCTGGTCCTGACTACCCTAGAAACTTTACCTTATAGGATACTTGCTGCATCTTAGATAAGCTGATGCACTCTGCATGCCCCTCTATACCACCTCCAGGTGCTGCAGTGAGGAATTTGATATAGAAGTTCAGTCATAGAATCATAGAACATCAGGGTTGGAAGGGAACTCCTGCTCAAAGCAGGACCAATCCCCAACTAAATCATCCCAGCCAGGGCTTTGTCAAGCCAGGACTTAAAAACCTCTAAGGAAGGAGATTCCACCACCTCCCTAGGTAACCCATTCCAGTGCTTCACCACCCTCCTAGTGAAATAGTGTTTCCTAATATCCAACCTAAACCTCCCCCACTGCAACTTGAGACCATTACTCCTTGTTCTGTCATCTGCTACCACTGAGAACAGTCTAGATCCATCCTCTCTGAAACCCCCTTTCAGGTAGTTGAAAGCAGCCATCAAATCCCTCCTCATTCTTCTCTTCTGCAGACTAAATAATCCTAGTTCCCTCAATCTCTCCTCATAAGTCATGTGCTCCATCATTTTTGATGCCCTCTGCTGGACTCTTTCCAATTTTTCCACATCCTTCTTGTAGTGTGGGGCCTAAAACTGGACACAGTACTCCAGATGAGTCCTCACCAATGCCGAATAGAGGGGGATGATCACATCCCTCGATCTGCTGGCATTGCTCCTACTTATACAGCCCAAAATGTCGTTAGCCTTCTTGGCAACAAGGGCACACTGTTGACTCATATCCAGCTTCTCGTGCACTGTAACCCCAGGTCCTTTTCTGCAGAACTGCTGCCTAGCCATTCGGACCCTAGTCTGTAGCAGTGCATAGGATTCTTCCGTCCTAAGTGCACTTGTCCTTGTTGAACCTCATCAGGTTTCTTTTGGCCCAATCCTCTAATTTGTCTAGGCCCCTCTGTATCCTATCCCTACCTTCCAGCGTATCTACCACTCCTCCCAGTTTTGTGTCATCTGCAAACTTGCTGAGAGTGCAATCCACGCCATCCTCATTAATGAAGCTATTGAACAAAACCGGACCCAGGACCGACCTTTGGGGCACTCCGCTTGATACCGGCTGCAAACTAGACATGGAGCCATTGATCACTACCCGTGGGGCCCGATGATCTAGCCAGCTTTCTATCCACCTTATAGTCCATTTATTCAGCCCATACTTCTTTAACTTGCTGGCAAGAATACTGTGGGAGACCATATCAAAAGCTTTGCTAAAGTCAAGGAATAACACATCCACAGAGCCAGTTATCTCCTCATAGAAGGCAATTAGGTTACTCAGGCATGACTTGCCCTTGGTGAATCCATGCTGACTGTTCCTGATCACTTTCCTCTCCTCTAAGTGCTTCAAAATGGATTCCATGAGGACCTGCTCCATGATTTACATATAACCAGAGAGAGTGGTAGAACTGAGGACAGAACAAGCAGTCTAGGGGGCTCCTAGTTCCCTGCTGAAATCACTTACTCCGTAGCTCATTCTATGCCAAAAAATAAAAAAATCTGCGCACAATATTTTAAAATTCTGCAAAATTCTGCAAGTTTTATTTGGGACTAGCAACTGATCCCAGCTCAGGGTAGGAGCCACTGGCTGGGGTGTCCCCAGCCCTGCGGTTATTTACCTCTCTGCTGGCTGCCTGAAATGACGTACCTGCACAGGTGCATGACTGTTCTTGCAGCTTTCCTTTGCTTCCCTGTCAGAAAGTCATTTTTCTGTGGGGAAGCAAAGAAATCTGCAGAGGACATGAATTCTGCGCACGCACAATGACGCAGAATCTCCCTAGGAGTAAATCACTAGAATTACATTGTTCCCACCACCAATGCTGAGAAGCCCTACTGACCTCAGACCTCAAGACACAGGGCTTGCTGCTGTCTGCCTTGATAAAAACCCTTGAAGACTTGTTGATTCCTGGAGCTTGTATGCCTGAATACCCACACAACCAAGATCAAAATCAAGAAGAAGCAGGGAAAGTTTGCTGTGAAATAACAGTACAAATACTTCTGTTTAACCTCAGAGAATGACAGAAACACAGAATCTAAATTTTGGAATGAATTTAGGGCAGTGGAAAGTGCTGGATTGACATCTCTGGGAAATAAAGCCCCTGTTTGTCCCCAGAATAGGCAAAGCATAAATAACAGGAATATGCAGCTTTCCCCATGCTCCCCAAATTCCACATGTGCCTCAGTCCTGACCTGCAGAGACCACTCCCCTGAGGGAAAATGGGAGTTCATTTTCTGTTGCCCATTCAATCCATGGCCACTCTGCTGACTTTTACAACAAAGGAGCCAAACAGTTCCAGTTATGGTGGTGACCAGTCCAGAAGGAATTAGACTGTGACCACTGACTCATTCCACAGAGGCCAACCACCAGAAGGTAATGACTTTTAATCATTACTGGAATCCAGACCTGTAAAACCCAGAGCACGTGAAATAGATGGCTTTCCTTCCTGTTCTGGTCGGGAACATGATGTCTGAGCATTCCCAAGTTTATTTTGTAGTTCAGTGACGTTTTGTTCTTTTGGCTAAACTTCAGTAGTAAACATTTTAAGCAGCCTTTAAATCTGTAGAGCACAGCAGCAGCAGCAATAGCTTGGTCCAGCTTCTAAATCGTTCCAGCTGACTAGCTGTGTTTCACTCCACTACTGCATGTGACACCACTAGGTTTTCTTGGTGAGACAGTTATAATAGTCAGAAGCCTCAAAGTATTACACAGAAATGACAAAGGGGAACTTACAGGGGAGATCACGTTCCTCCTTGACATCTCCATTCGCAGCAATGTTCTTAACAGGAGTGTATCCATGCAATTATAGGTAAATCTGCTTTCTCTGCACTACAAAGCTGGGAGCGGGACAGCTCTGAGCCAGTTTTAACAACATGAGATGATGAAGAGAATGCTGGGAAAAGTGAGCATGCATTTAGGCCTAAAGCCAGGCTGATCTGGAAAATCAGGAATGTCTTGCTTCAGTTTTCTAGATCCTCTCTTCCATTAAAGATCTTTGGCCATCAGATGTTCAAAGACTACTCAGGATGCATGTGTTAAACTCCTTGAGGGTCTAGGCTCCTTCCTCACATTCTATTCTGTACTGCATGCCAAGAAAGAAAAGCAGAAACTTACTAGTGCCTAGATTTGTCAAACACTCGCTGCTTTGGAGAATAGGTTTTGATTTCCTCTCACCAAGAAGCAGGAGAAACTGAGGAAAAGGCAAAAGAAACAAGACACACCATGTAGGAGAGAGAAATAACCCCAGATAACTGGAGGAGAGGAAAGATGGTGATATAATAATGGGGAGTTTGGAAAGGTCTCCCTACTTCATCAAGACCACCTCTTAGCACTAGTGTGGAACTTTCTTTCACACTAATCCTCAGTGTTTTATCTCACTTACATGTGAACAACACCTCTAGTGTCAGGGCCTCAGAGACATCCCTGGGGGTAACACTTCAATATACAAAGTCAAGGGATACAGCTTATGATCAAAAAGGAAAGCAGCAAATCCACTCTTTGCTGGCAGGACAGGTGCCAAAGATGCTTTCATTTCTTCCTCCCAGTAGAAGTTCCAACTTCAGTAAAACAAAATAAAAGTGTATGTAACAGAGACTCTGGTATGGGCCAGCCAGGAACTAAGTTAGAGGACATGGGATTCTCCATGGAAATGACAAACTTTAAAGGTTGCTGAATATGTCTGCTGTGGAGATTCAGATTTTTCCAGTTCCCCCCTCCATTGCTAGTCACACCCAACGGGCCAACAAAAGGCGATTCATGAATGGATGCAGTTGCTGCCAAAGAGGCAGAACCTAAGGCCCACATAGTCACCCCAATACATATATGGTCTGTTTCCAAACAATACAACATGCTGCAATTAGCTGATCTATGAAGTTTGTGTCGCACGTACTGTACTTGGCTAAGCAGGCATTCATCACCAATCGCTGGGACGTAGAGGGGGAAACACTGGGGCTTTGGATGGTGAAAGAATCAACAACGCCAGGCTCTTCTCCAGGACCTTCCTGGTGAGGCTCTGAAAGCGCTTTCCAAGCACCAGAAACGATCTCAGGTAGCTCAAAGCTATTATCCACATTTTACAGATGAGGAAAGTGAGGCACAGAGCGGTGATGTAACTTGCCCCTGGGTCACAACTGGAATAGAAACCAAAAGTCCTCACTCCCAGTCACCACTCAAACACTAGACAATGCACCTGTGCTACAGGTCACTTTAGTCTGGTCTTTAGTTACAGGCAATTAAGTTCACTGACTGTTGGTTGTTAACACAAGTCATTAGTTAAAATCATGGGACTGGATCACTGAAGCTGGTGAGAGGGAAATGTACTTTCCATCTCCCTGTCCTAGCCTGATCTCCTGAGAGCCAGAGGGGATTCCCTCTGAGCCAGAGAGGACAGGACCTAAGGCCCTGTAGTCATCCCAATACCTATATGGTCTAGTTTCCAAACACCACAATATGATGCAATTAGCAGATATAGGAATTTTAAGCCTCCCTCAAGGGTTTCGTCACCATTAGTTTGCAGCTATGGCTCCTCAAGATCCCCACCGGATGAGGCTGATAAAGGATGCATTGCATCAGTGCATCCCCCAGCTACCTTCTCTCTGCTCATCACCATTTTGGGGGCTGGGCTGACCCACTTGGACTTCCTGTAGGTGTTCTGCATCATGATGCAATCACAGCCCATTCTTCAATATGCAGAGATGAGAGAATTTCTCAAGCAGGACTTCTCTAATCAGACATACCTCTTTTACTGAATCAATCTACAAGTTATTGGAAGGGTTTATTCTGCCATGGCTGGGAGGGTAAATTGCTAATCCCCTTCTGCCTGCTAATGCCTGGCATCCCCACAGGATGCATGTACTGCATGTCCTGGACCACGTGTCCTTATGAAAGAGAGAGGCATCCTGCCATGCATCAGATTTTTGAACACTCCAGTGCAGAAGGCAAATTAATAAATGGTACATTTATAACTCCTGCATTTTATACATTCCTTAATCAAACTGCTTAACATCAGAAAACAGTAACATGAAACACATGGTACTGTTGCATGTACAGCTTCTTCCTGGCAATCGTGTATTTTTATGACAAAATATCAGATCAGCTGTATGTGCCAAACAATGGAAACTTCCTTAAAATTGTGGAGCTGATGGCTGAGTTTGATGCTGTACTCCAGGAGCATCTAAGAAGAGTCACCACCTGAGAAATGTACACGCCCCACTACCTTGGAAAAAAAATTCAAAATGAGATCAGACAGTTACTGGCAACAAAAGTCAAACAGAAGATTGTGGCAGATCTGAAGTCAGCAAGATATTACTCTGTTATTCTGGACTGCACACCTGACATCAGCCATACGGAACAAATGACTTGAATGGTGCGTTTTGTAACAACAACAGAACCTAGTGAAAATGTCCCCGCAGTGGTGACTGTCAGAGAGCATTTTCTAGAATTTATTGACATTGATGATACTACAGGAGCTGGTATGACAAATGTGCTTCTTAAAAAGCTGGAAGATACAGGAATTGCGATAGCTGACATGAGAGGGCAGGGCTACGATAACGGTGCCAATATGAGAGGAAAGAACAGAGGAGTGCAGACACAGAGTTAAACCCTTGAGGTATTTTTGTCCCATGCAGCTCTCATTCATTGAACTTGGTGGTCAGTGATGCAGCATCAGCTTCTAGTAAGGCTGCTGAATTTTGTAACGTAATTCAAAGCATCTATGTATTTTTCTCTGCATCAACTCATCAATGGCAAATTTTGAAGCAACATCTGGGAACATTCTCTCTGACACTGAAACCACTGAGTGCCACATGATGGGAAAGTCGAGCGGAGGCGATAAAGCCTATCAAACACCAAATTGGGAAGACAGATGATGCCATAGTTGCCATTATGGAGGATAATGCTATGACAGGAACTGGTTGTGGGAGACCAGTGGCAGAGGGAAATGGAATCACCAGAAACATACATAACTTCAAATTTCTGTGTGGCTTAGTGTTGTGGCATGACATACTGTTTGAAATAAATGGTGTAAGCAAGAGACTCCAAGGTGTTGACCGTGATATATCTGGAGCAGTGGAACAACTGGACAAAGCAAAGTCAGACCTACAGTCTTACCAGTCAGATGAGGGATTTCAAAACGTTCTGAAGAGTGCACAGAAGTTGGCAGAGGAACTTCACACTGAAGCTATTTTCCCACCATTCAAGAATACAAGAGTCACCGAAGAAGACGACATTTTGGTTACGAGGCACGGGATAATCCCATCAGAGACCGCAAACAACAATTCAAAGTTGAATTCTTTAACCAGGTGCTAGATTGTGCAATACAGTCAGTTGAAGAACGTTTCATGCAGCTCAAGGAACACAGCAGTATATTTGGGATGTTGTACAATATTCCAAAACTCCTTACTATACCAGAAGAAGACCTACACCAGCAATGCAGGGCACTAGAGACAGTGCTGACACATGATGATGTGTGCGCTATTGATGTGAGTGATTTAGGTGATGAACTGAAAGCCCTTTCAAGATACATTTCAGCAGGATCAACTCCAAAGGCTGTTCTGGAATATATGTGCACAAATAAGATGACCACCCTCTTTCCAAATGTTTTTGTTGCTCTGCACATACTTCTAACACTTCCTGTAACAGTTTCCAGTGGAGAACGCCGCTTCTCCAAGCTGAAGTTAAAAAAAACACATCTACGCTCCAACACTGACACAGGAGAGGCTGGTCGGCCTTGCGACCATCTCAATAGAGCTTGAGCTGGCCCAGACTGTGGACCTTCAGGAAGCAGTTCAAATCTTTGCAACCAAGAAGGCCCAGAAAGCACCACTTTGATTATTCAAAGAGATAAAAATGCCAGTGTTTACTATGCAGACAAGAAAAGTTACATTTGCTGTTCAGGCGTTTGAAAGATAAGTGTTACTTAAAATTTTTGAAGAAGGTATTTTAAGTTGTTAGTTCTCCTTTCCTGGGGTAGGTAGCAGAGCAGTACCATGAGAGGAGTAGAACAGGAAGAAGGCAGAGTTGAGACCTTTCAAAGTTTTGGCCCAAGCGAGGGGGCTGGGGGCGTCATTTGAGCTCTGCCAAAATGCTGTGGGCCGGCCCTGCCAATTGCAGAGCATGTGGAGGGGGAGATAGCAATGAGTGTACTTGCATTGCACCAATATTGATTCAAAAACTAAACAAACAAAAACTGGAAGTTTGGAAGAGAAGAAAAGCGAAGGACAGAAGAGGTGGTTGAAAGGAAGAGCCATATTTACCCATGGTCTTGAGAGGCCCAGGCCCAGGGCAACACGCAGTAGTCAAAAGGGATAGAGAAAGTTTTCACTTCCATTTGACTTACTTGTGGTCCACGGCTGCTGTCTGGTCACCAGGACTCTGATCAATGGGCCCCTGTTGCTCTCTGGTCCCTTGAGACTCTTGTGAGTACTTGAAGTTTTGTTTCTTTGCTACATCTGACATTAATGTCTTTGGCAGGACCAGGTCAAGCACATCAAGGGACCCCTGCAAGACCACTCCACCGGGGCTCCCTCCAGGAACACACAGCAGCAGGGTGTGGGAACTCAAAGTGGTGTGGCTTATGGGGAATCCTGTAATGGTTACAGGGTATTGAGATCGAGTGAATATTTGAAAAGCACTTTGAAGATGAAAAGACAAGAACTAGATACTTGTTAGAAGAGCAAAAATATTAAACAAATTATTGAGAGGAGGAGGTTGGTTGGTTTGTTTTAATAGAAAACCACCTTGCTGGATTTAAAATACAACCAAATCCTGAAGATATTTAGAACCTAGAGGATATTTCACACCAACCAATCATTTTAGCAAAGTCGAATATGAGACATAAACTACTTAATAGTTCTGCTTTACCCTACCTCTGGGTGTTTTTCTTAAACATTAACTGCAGAATAGCAGTGTTGAAGGTAGATTAGCATGGTGAATTACAGGCTTTCAAGCTTTGCTGCTAGCAGTACGCACACACAGCTCCAGTGACACTGCGTTTAACCAGAGCATAGATACAGATTAGGACAAGATTTTCTGGGCCTATTGCCTATTTTAACGAAACTTGGAGTTTTCTTTGGCCTGGCTCCAGTTCTCCAGGGTTAGTCTAATCCCCCACTCTGTAGCTGCAACTACCAGTAGGATCACAATAACCAGGCTTTTGATTCCTTCCTCCTAACAAACCAGGAACTCCTGGTTTCGCTAATACCCACCCAAAGAGTCAAAAGAATACTCCTCACTAAACAATAGAAAAGTCATTCACTTAAAATCCAAACTGCTCTGTAGGTATCACTCTACCCTGTTGTCCACATAAAAAATACCAACGCAGAACATGCATAAGGTGTTCTGTGCCCACCTTCTGCTCTTCAGTCTGTCCCTCCTTAACACACTTTCTGTTTTGCACTCCCTCGGCACAGACAGCATACCTGCCCACCGCAGTAAGAGGATACAGAGACCTTTTAGTGCTCATGTATGCTATAGATATTTCCCTCTGCTGCTCCCTACAGGTTTAAAAATAGGTCCAGACTACACAATTAAACACCACCCAGCACTGTTGTGTCTTATTTATTTCAGTAGCTCTAGCCACATGTACAGTACTTAATGATAAAATAACAATTCACATAAACAACACTGCACCTAGCTAGCTGGGTGATAGAAAGATAGACAGATGTTTTGTGCTCCTTCAGAGAGGGGTCAAGCTGCCAGAGCATAGCAGTTAATCTGACCCAAACATTTAAAATAAGATGATTTAAAGGTTTGTACTACATATCTTCATATTGTTAGAAAGCAAACATGCCAGCATTCCCTTTGGATCTGTTAGTTAGCGTTGATGTATTACATTTTTAATACTTAAAAAAAAACCAAGGAAATTCTCAGACAAAAAACTATGTTAAGACTAAGTGAAGGTTAATGGGAAAGCACATCACAGGGGTATTGTGATTGTTCCAAAACCGTGTATTATAAACCTTTATACATTTCAAAGGCAATTCAGAGTGAAAGTTGACTTTAAAATAAATTCAACCAAATCCTGTTTAAGTATGGAAATGCACAGTTAGGGAATCCGGAAGACTTTAACATTTCCCTGTAGTAACACCATGAGGAAAAGCAGAAGGAACAAAAAAATCTAATTTATCTTTAAACATCTGTTTAATCTGTTCCAGGCCCAAAGCTACTAGAATAGCTAGCCAGGCTAACGAACGCTAAAATATTTTATTTATGATCATACGGTTATTGTACAGTGTCACTACTAACCCCTGAAAGTTCAAAAAGTTCAAAAATCGTGAGACTGGCCCCCAAATCATGATTTAAAAAATAGATTACAGAATGATATTAATTATTAATTATTATTATTACAGTAGCGCTTGGGAGCCCCACACATGGAGCAGGGCCCCTCTGTGCGATGTGCTGTACAAACAGAACAAAAAGCAGCTCCTTACCTTAGAGAGATTATGCTGTCTTCTGTTTTTTGTAACTTCTCCTGCCCCACCAATGTGTGTGTGTGTGTGACAGTGTTGCTCAATTTACAATTAGAAATATTATTTTAGCCACCGCATTCTTATATCTGTGAACTTGATGGTCTGGCCCCCCACATCAGCTCTGCACCCTGAACCCCAAACCAATTATTTTTACCCGCAGCAATGCTGGCCACTCAGCAGAATACTGGGCACCAATTAAACTGACTGGTACGAGGCCAAGGTCATTCGGCTGCTAACTGGGGAAGCTGCGGTCGGGGTAGAATACTAGGCACATTTCCCTCACCATAACCAGGAGGATCTGGTTGGGAGAGGGGAACAGGACTGAGAATGCTTCTTTTCCCTTACAGAGACAAGGTGGGTGAGGTAATTTTTATTGGACTGAATTCTGTTGTTGAGAGAGACAAGCTTACAGCAGTCAAAACGGGTGTGAGGACCAGGGAGTCTTCACATTTAGCAGACATCTAGTAGACAGAATCCGACTCAAAAGATGGAGTTTCTGAGCAGGGTCTAGAAACAGCCCTGTGGTAGGAGTCCCAGAAGTTTGGGGGTGATGGGGGGGAGGCGAAAGGGAGATGGGAGGGAGGTTTCATTTCTCATCAGGGCTTTGTGACTGGATAGTGAGGGCCCCATCTTTCATACTGGTCTTGGACTAGTTGATTTAGTGTTCTGGCTACCTAGTTTCTGGTAAAATTCCATGCCCATGAGGGCTGGTTAAGACAGAAAAGGGATGTGCATTGAGTTGTAGGGGTGTTGCCACCACAGATATTTTCCACCCTGGCAAGTCCTTGAGCTTGTAGGTAGGCGCCAAGCAAACTTTTCAAACATTACAAACACAATACACAACCTAGGATGAATGCCAAAACATTTACTGCACCCTGGGGAAGAAATGCACTAAATATTAAAATAAAAGAATCTATTTTCACCAAAGCCACTAGACCAGAGGTTCCCAAACTTTTCTTATTGCGTGCCCCCTTCCAGTTCTACCAGCTGCTTCTGGGCTCCTACTCATCCCATCACTGAGACTTTGTGTGTTCTTAGCACTACCTGTCTTTAGCCATCTCTCCATATTTCACTGTTACGTACAGATATAATGCAACACGTACAACTGAAAAAAATATCCTAAATTCTGAGCTCAGCTAGGCTGGACAGTTGCTGGGCAAGTGAACCCACACAGTATAGTGATTGGAAGTGAGGGATCTGTACGTTAGTCTCTGCAGATCTGTGTTCTCATTGGTACATCTTGAAGTAAATTAACTACTGTATTTTATATAACAGATTCCCACAGAGTTTTAAAACTTTGTCTGAGTAGTTTATTATGAAAATGCAGTAAATAAAATAATTAATAAATAAAATCCACCACTGCACAATTTCTCCCACGTACCCCCAGGGGCACATGTACCACAATTTGGGAACCCCTGCACTAGACTAGACAGCCAACACCGTAAGGATGGAAGATAATGGAGTGAGGTCACTTGCAAATCCTTTCTGCCTTTGTCAGTTAAATCTCTGCTTTTACTGCATGAAACATATAACCAAACCCCAAAGGTGCACGACTAGCGGGAGTGCATTCAAATCCCAATTTCACAGCATATGTGCCTTTCCAGACAACTGCAGGCATATACTCCATAACACATTTGTAAAGTGATAATTAGTGATAGACTTGTTATGAATATTCCACATAACATTTCTCTCTACAGCAGCCTAAGACTACAAAGGCAACATTCTAAAGAGCTACGAATAATTGAAATGAAAAAAAGCCCTTTGTAAACAATAGTGAAAATGTTAAAGCTTATTTCAGTAACACGAACCCAACCCCTGTCCTTTAGAAAGGCACAGCCATGCAGCTGTCAGCACAAGGTGCCCATCCGGCTGATGGGCTGGCAATGCTGCAGCTCCCTACCATGCAGTCAGTCCATGTCTCTGTCAGCGCAGGGTTGGATTAACAGCGTGTCCTCTGCATGAGGCCAGACCTGCAAAGCATCCAATCACGTGGAGTATTAAGCCGTGTTTCATGCAGACAGCACTTTAACCCTGACACTCTGTGAACTGCATGGGTTCTAGCTGATTCTGGGGTGTTGGTTTGGATTTAGAAACACCCTATATGACTTGGGTCTTGCTTCCCTGAGAAGCCGCCTCTCTCAACACATGATACTGCAGCATTACAATTAATTCAAGTGCGTGAGCTAACACCCCCCTCAGTTAATCAGAAGGGGGCTGGTGGTGGGTCATTTTGGTAAAAGGACTATGGGCTAGATCCACAAAAGGACCTAACTACCCAATGGTAATTTTAGGTCCAACATTTAGGCGCCACTGCGATCCTCGAAACTCCCGCTCGGCAGCCACACAACTATGTAGGAGGCTAAAGTCCCTAGGCACCTAAATATCTGCCAGTGAGCATGAGGATAGCTGCCTTGCTCTACACCCTAGCTCTGGCTAGGGTGACCAGCTGGCTGCTATTGCACCGGCCTACCCATTTTTTTAATGGATTTGCCAGTTGCCAGAACAGTAATTTAATGTGCCGGGTTTTTATACGTGTGTCTAAAGAGTTGCATTATCACAATACACTGGGATATCTAATGTTAAAAGTTTCTGTGTCCAGCTAAAGATGTTGCAGTGTTCCTACGTTCACAGTCTAAGTAAGAAAATGATGTTATCAACCTTATCTCTCTGTGTTGGCTCTCTAGATACTCTAAGTGGCTGTTGAAAGGGGTGCAGAATTTCCTTGTGGTTGGGATTGTGGCAGGCTTGCCTTGTGGAAGGGTTGCTGGGGTTTTTTTGCATTTCAGTGGTGGTAACCTTAGCCCTGACACCTGTCTTATGCCTAAGCCAGAGCAGGATCCTCAAACTAGGTTTTCCCCTTCTAACTCTCATTCGGGTCCCTTTCCAGCAGGCTGTCTCAGAGTACGCCTGAACGCACACAAAACAGGCAGAAACGGAGGGGCTGCCCACCCCACCTCTAGAACATTGAGACCAGCAGGTAGCTAGAGGACTCACACATGATGTGGGAGACCTGAGTTAATTTCCTCCCTCTGCCTGATGTGCAGAAGGAATTTGAACTTGGAGAGGGGCTAGGAGATCTTCTGGAACAGGTCCCTCTCAATCTCCCATGTTGAAGCTGTACTGTGTATAAATAATTAAATATACAATGGAGCAGGGAGCTGAACGTGGGGCTCCCACCTCCCTGAGCAACAGAGTCAGTCTCATTCTTTTTCTCTAGCCTGGTCTACGGTTTTAGGAGCGTAAAACCGATTTAACGCCACACCCGTCCACACTAAGAGGCCCTTTATATCGGTATAAAGGGCTCTTTAAACCGGTTTCTGTACTCCTCCCTAACGAGAGGAGTAGCGCTAGTATCGGTATTACTATATCGGATTGGGGTTAGTGTGGCCGCAGATCGACGGTATTGGCCTCCGGGCGGTATCCCACAGTGCACCAGTGACCGCTCTGGACCGCAATCTGAACTCGGATGCAGTGGCCAGGTAGACAGGAAAAGCCCCGCGAACTTTTGAATATTTCCTGTTTGCCCAGCGTGGAGCTCCGATCAGCACGGGTGGTGATGCAGTTAAAAATCAAAATAAAGAAAGAGCTCCCGCATGGACGATGCGGATGTGATCGCTGTAAGGGCAGGCAAATCTGTTCTATCAGCGCTCCGTTACAGAAGACGAAATTCAAAATCATTTTTAAAAAATCTCCAGACAGATGCCATAGCAGGGACTCAGCGCACTGCTGCGTGACAAGCGTAACGGAAAGCCAAAGAATCAAATGGACGCTCATGGCCTGGAGGACTCAAGCTATCCCACAGTTCCTGCAGTCTTTGAAAAGCATTTGCATTCTTGGCTGAGCTCCAAATGCTTCTAGGGTCAAAAACAGTGTCCGTGGTGGGTCAGGGCATAGCTAGGCAATTTACGCACCCCCCCCCCACCCACCCCCAGAAGTGAAAGGGAAAACAATCCTCTCTTGACTCTTTTACATGTCACCCTATCTTTACTGAATGCTGCAGATAGACGCGATGGTGCAGCACTCAACACCAACATCCTTGCTCCCCCCATGCATAGGCGGCAGGTTTGTAAAATTTTTGGTGGGGCCCAAAATGGTGGTGCCCCCCCCACTCCCGCCCTGTAAGCCGATATAAAATGAAGCTACAATGCGTCAGTGCCACAAGATTACAAGGTTGGAGAAGGGGTAGGGGGTTCCAGGGGCCAGTCAAGGGACAAGGAGCAGGGGGGGTTGGATGGGGCAGAGGTTCGGAGGGGCAGTCAGGGGACAGGCAGCAATTGGATAGGCATGGGAGTCCAGGGGGTTTATCAGGGGACAGGTAGGGGGTGGGGTCCTGGGGGGAAGTTGGGTGGGGTCTCAGGAGGGGGCAGTTGGGGACAAGGAGAAGGGAGGCTTAGATAGGGGCTGGGGTCCCAAGGGGCAGTTAGGGGCAGTTGTCTCGGGAGTGGGTAACGGGGGACAAGGACCAGTGGTGCTTAGATAGGGGGTGGAGGTCCTGGGGGAGAGTTGGGGCAGGGGTCTGGGGAGGGGGCAATCAGCGGCCAGGGGCTGGGATTCAAAGGGCTCTGAGCTGCTGGCAGCCGCGGGGAGCCCTGAGCCCTTTAAATCCCAGCCGCGGCGGCTGGGATTCAAAGGGCTCTGGGCTCTCTGCCCCTGCGGGCAGCCCAGAGCCCTCTGATTCCCAGCCGCGGCTGAGATTTAAAGGGCTCTGGGCTCCCTGCGGTTGCAGGCAGCCCAGAGCCCTCTGATTCCCGGCCGGGGCTGGGATTTAAAGGGCTCTGGGCTCCCCGCGGTTGCAGGCAGCCCAGAGCCCTCTGATTCCCGGCCGCGGCTGGGATTTAAAAGGCTCTGGGCTCCCCGCCGCAGCGAGCAGCCCAGAGCCCTCTGATTCCCGGCCGGGGCTGGGATTTAAAGGGCTCTGGGCTCCCCGCGGTTGCAGGCAGCCCAGAGCCCTCTGATTCCCGGCCGCGGCTGGGATTTAAAAGGCTCTGGGCTCCCCGCCGCAGCGAGCAGCCCAGAGCCCTCTGATTCCCAGCTGCGGCTGGGATTTAAAAGGCTCTGGGCTCCCCGCAGCAGCGGGCAGCCCAGAGCCCTCTGATTCCCAGCCGCGGCTGAGATTTAAAGGGCTCTGGGCTCCCCGCGGTTGCAGGCAGCCCAGAGCCCTCTGATTCCCGGCCGCGGCTGGGATTTAAAGGGCTCTGGGCTCCCCGCAGCAGCGGGCAGCCCAGAGCCCTCTGATTCCCTGCCGCGGCTGGGATTTAAAAGGCTCTGGGCTCCCCGCAGCAGCGGGCAGCCCAGAGCCCTCTGATTCCCGGCCGCGGCTGGGATTTAAAGGGGCGAAACCTAGCTCCAAATATTGGTGGAGCAGAGCCCCTGATTTTGAATATTCCTGGGGCTTTAGCTCCACGAGCCCATATAAGTTGGCGCCCATGCACCCATGCTATGGATGGCTGATGGTGCAATATGGCTGGTATCCGTCCTCATCATCAGCCTATTGGCACATGGGGCAGTGCAAAAGGACTGGTAGCCACGATCATCTTATTACCAATTTATGGCATGGTAGATGGTACAATATGGCTGGTAACCATCTCTGCTATCATGCAAAAGCAAAAGCATGCTGCTGTGTAGCGCTGCTGAATCGCCTCTGTGAGCGGCATCTAGTACACATACGGTGACAGTCACAAAAGGCTAAACAGGCTCCATGATTGCCATGCTATGGCATCTGCCAGGGCAATCCAGGGAAAAAAAGGCACTAAATGCTTGTCTGCCGTTGCTTTCCCAGCGGAAGGAGTGACTGACGACATTTACCCAGAACCACCCGCGACAATGATTTTGCCGCATCAGGCACTGGGATCTCAACCCGGAAATTCCAAGGGGCGGGGGAGGCTGCGGGAACTATGGGATAGCTACGGAATAGCTACCCACAGTGCAATGCTCCAGAAATCGACGCTAGCCTTGGACCGTGGATGCACACCACCGATTTAATGTGTTTAGTGTGGCCACGCACACTCGATTTTATACAATCTGTTTTGTTAAACCGGTTTATGTAAATTCGGAATAATCCCGTAGTGTAGACGTACCCTCTCTCTCTCTAGCCGAATGCATATTTCCTGAGCTCCCTGTTCAGCATGCTGGCTGTGTGGATCCCATTCCTAGGCATCTAACACTCCATGTGCATTGTATAGGAGCCTGTATTCTTAAAAGTGAATTGCTCCTTTGTCTTCTAGCTCTGGGGCTTACTCCCCACTTAGCTCAACACCTGAGCGGTGACTTTTCAGAATACATTTCTAAAACCAGGTTCCTCCCAGGATTTTCTTGGGCGACCGGGTGAAGGAGAAGTGGGAAATGCATTAGGAAGATGAAGGCTGCAGAAGAGTCAAGGTTGCTGGAAAGAAGCCTGGTGTTCAGATGTAATTATGTATTATGGTAAGATTTGTGGTTTTAATGGTTGGACCTTAGACAAGCACAATTAAAAACTGAAAGAACAAGTAAACAAGGATAAGGACAGAAAAAAAGGATCTTTTAGATGGCAAGAAGCTTGGCTTGATGGGGAAGGGAAGAGACATAGGACTGGACCAAGAAATGCACACAGGACAAGTGGTTTGACTCTCAAGGTAGGCAACATTCTCGGGAGGAGGGAACTGCATTAATAATAAAGGCAAAGTGCCTTAAAACTTGAAGTTCCAAAACCTCAAATCTGATTTAAAATTCAAACTGATTCCACTGAGCTTAGCACTGCACTAACACAGTCCTTCCCCGCCCCAGCCTACCCCACCAAAAATTGCTTTTTCCCCCCTCATTCTTACAGAGTAATTGAAAGGATGTTGAGGCTTTGGCTTTAACCACAGCAGAGAAATGATGCATTCTGAAATCAGAAGAAAAGGAGGCGAAGACGGGTGAGCAGGCTCCGATTTTCTCACTATTCATGTCAGGTGAGATGAGTCATTTATACCATGAGACGTTAGAAAACATCATCTTTTAAGAATTCATAAAAACAAAAAGCAGGCTCAGAAGGCTGTTAAAGAAGAGGTTTGCAATTAGCAATGTTAGTGTATCACTAATGTGTAACTATGCTGAAACCACCAGCAATTTTAAGCCTTTTTTGCAGATATAATATTCTATTTTAAGGATAAAATTGAGCTCTTTAGTAGCAACAGAGAAAATTGACTAGGAAGGCATAACAAAACCTGCAGAATTCTGAGCCAGATGGAGCCACTTTGCTTCAGATCAACTGCTATTATCCTCAAATGCCCCCAAAACTAAAATGTATATTTACAAGATTATTACTGGATTTTTAACTTTGTGCAAAAGGCTCAAATTTCAGTTTTAACACGTTTTTTCTCCCAGCATATTTATTAGGAATAAAGAAATTGTTACCAATGGCAACAACAAAATATCCCATCAGCTTCTGATGTTGATTATTCCGTACAGAACTGATATGGCATAATGATAATGACTCCAGAAATGAGTCACTACTCTCAAAATGCTTGCATACTGCCCAAGCATATAAACTGGTGTTCCTCAGCTGGGGGGTGGGACCCCAAGATGGGCCACGCAAGGGTAGTCGCTGAGTCATAATCGAACCTCTCTCTTTTCACACTTCACTTCAGCACAGATTTTGCTAGAAAATGCTCTTAGTTTTGTTTTGAAGGCAGGAGAGCCTGGGTTTGGGTTTCACCTCTCCTACTACCAATCCACCAGTGCAGTTCACAATGCTAATTACTGATCATGACCTCATAACCCTGTCCTAAGAAACAGGTAAGTGTTATTCACCCAGTTTAGAAATAAAGTAATTTCCACAAACTCATTTCAGGCAGAACTGTGAACAGAATCCAGGTATTTGATAAGACCCTATCAGAATTAATGTGCCAGATCTATGCACTAAGCTAGGCTGTCTGTAACCATTTCTCTAATCACTAAGTCACACTTCCCTCTCAGAGCCAGGTAGGGTGACCAGACAGCAAGCGTGAAAAATTGGGGTGAGGGTGGGAGGGTAATAGGAGCCTATATAAGAAAAAGATCCAAAAATTGGAACTGTCCCAATAAAATCAGGACATCAAGTCACCCTAGAGCCAGGAACAGCACCCGGGACCCCTCATACCCCACATTACACTGCTGTCTCACAACCAGGTGTGCAGGGCCAACCCACAACGTTTTGGCAACTCTGCCTTCTTCCTGTTCCACTCCTCTCATCATACTGCTCTGCTACCTACCCCAGGAAAGGAGAACTAACAATTTAAAATGCCTTCTTCAAAAATTTTAAGTAACACTTATCTTTCAAACGCCTGAACAGCAAATGTAACTTTTCTCGTCTGCATAGTAAACACTGGCATTTTTATCTCTTTGAATAATCAAAGTGGTGCTTTCCGGGCCTTCTTGGTTGCAAAGATTTGAACTGCTTCCTGAAGGTCCACAGTCTGGGCCAGCTCAAGCTCTATTGAGATGGTCGCAAGGCCGACCAGCCTCTCCTGTGTCAGTGTGGAGCATAGATGTGTTTTTATTAACTTCAGCTTGGAGAAGCGGCGTTCTCCACTGGCAACTGTTACAGGAAGTGTTAGAAGTATGTGCAGAGCAACAAAAACATTTGGAAAGAGGGTGGTCATCTTATTTGTGCACATATATTCCAGAACAGCCTTTGGAGTTGATCCTGCTGAAATGTAACTTGAAAGGGCTTTCAGTTCATCACCTAAAACACTCGCATCAATGCGCACATGGCATCCTGTGTCAACACTGTCTCTAGCGCCCTGCATTGCTGGTGTAGGTCTTCTTCTGGTATAGTGAGGAGTTTTGGAATATTGTACAACATCCCAAATATACTGCTGTGTTCCTTGAGCTGCATGAAACGTTCTTCAACTGACTGTATTGCACAATCTAGCACCTGGTTAAAGAATTCAACTTTGAATTGTTGTTTGGGGTCCCTTATGGGATTATCCCGTGCCTCATAATCAAAATGTCTTCTTCTTCGGTGACTCTTGTATTCTTGAATGGGTGGGAAAATAGCTTCAGTGTGAAGTTCCTCTGCCAACTTCTGTGCACTCTTCAGAACGTTTTGAAATCCCTCATCTGACTGGTAAGACTGTAGGTGTCACTTTGCTTTGTCCAGTTGTTCCATTGCTCCAGATATATCACGGTCAACACCTTGGAGTCTCTTGCTTACACCATTTATTTCAAACAGTGTGTCATGCCACAACACTAAGCCACACAGAAATTTGAAGTTATGTATGTTTCTGGTGATTCCATTTCCCTCTGCCACTGGTCTCCCACAAACAGCTCCTGTCATAGCATTATCCTCCATAATGACAACTATGGCATCATCTGTCTTCCCAATTTGGTGTTTGATAGGCTTTATCGCCTCCGCTCGACTTTCCCATCATGTGGCACTTAGTGGTTTCAGTGTCAGAGAGGATGTTCCAGGATCTTGCTTCAAAATTTGACATCGATGAGTTGACGCAGAGAAAAATACATAGATGCTTTGAATTATGTTACAAAATTCAGCAGCCTCACTAGAAGCTAATGCTGCATCACTGACGACCAAGTTCAATGAATGAGCACTGCATGGGACAAAAAAACCTCAAGGGTTTAACTCTCGGATCTGTGTCTGCACTCCTCTGTTCTTTCCTCTTATGTTGGCACCGTTATCGTAGCCCTGACCTCTCATGTCAGCTATCGCAATTCCTGTATCTTCCAGCTTTTTAAGAAGCACATTTGTCATACCAGCTCCTGTAGTATCATCCATGTCAATAAATTCTAGAAAATGCTCTCTGACAGTCACCATTGCAGGGACATTTTCACTTGGTTCTGTTGTTGTTACAAAACGCACCATTTAAGTCATTTGTTCCGTATGGCTGATGTCAGGTGTGCAGTCCAGAATAACAGAGTAATATCTTGCCGACTTCAGATCTGCCACAATCTTCTGTTTGACTTTTGTTGCCAGTAACTGTCTGATCTCATTTTGAATTGTTTTTCCAAGGTAGTGGGGTGTGTACATTTCTTAGGTGGTGACTCTTCTTAGATGCTCCTCGAGCACAGCATCAAACTCAGCCATCAGCGCCACAATTTTAAGGAAGTTTCCATTGTTTGGCACATACAGCTGATCTGAAGTGCCACGCAGTGCTAAGTTTTGGGTAGCAAGCATTCTCACAATGGCAATGAGCCTTTTCAGAACATTTTGCCAGTAAAGAGACTCTGATGCAATCTTCTCTTGATGCTCATCATCTGTGGTGGCCTTTAACCTTAGTCTCATTTCAAGCTCTTTCCACCTATGGAATGCTCTCTGGTGATTTGCTGCCTTCTCATGGCATGCCAGATTTCTAGCCAGATTTTTCCAGCCCTTTCTTCCTGTAGAACCCAATGTGTCTGGAACACTAGACTGGAAGAGTTTGCAACAAAAACAGTATGCAGCATTCCAGGGTTTTGAGTACATAAGCCATGGCCTCTCCACTTTGTCACCAATGGAGATTTCACACCAGTAATGCCTTGGATGGAAACTTCTGTTTTCATTGTCTTTGGGGAACATGAAGTTTTTGGCCTATGCAGTACAAGGAAGTCCTTCAGGCTACTGCTCAAGTGGGTCCACAGTCCTGGATCATATTGATTTAAGGAACTAAACTCAGCAGCAGCTGTTTCTTGTGCCTCCACCACACTCTCTCTGATCTACACTTTTCTTCAGGAATGTGTATGGTTACATTCATTTGAGATGGAGATATGGATGCTGCAGTAGCTGCCAGGTCACCTGCACTCTGACTGACTGGAAGATCAGGCATCTCCTCACCACTCCCATCCTCACTGGGGCCGGAAGAATCACCGTGAACATTTGTGTCTATGTAACTCAGGAGAGCTCCTTCCTGCTTAGATAGAAAAGCTTCCTTTGCTTTCTTTCTTTTTCTGAATGCTGCCCCAGAGGGGCGTTTTCTTCTTTCACTCATGACTGCTGTTCTGTGCCAGCTAGAGTGGCTCTCAACACTCAACTGAAGGGGACAAATAAGCAGGCTGGTAGCAGGCCCTGAGTGAGGGAAGATACCAGCGTCTTAACTGGCTCCTACTACTTCAGCTGCCTGCCTGTTCTCCTCAAGTGGGTTCTGGGAAGCAGCAGGAAACAGGAAGCTCCCTGAGAAGCTGGTGTTAATCAGTCCAGGTTTCTGGGGTGCTTGAGAGGTACATAAGAGGCTCCTCCTCCTCCTCTCTCTCCGTCAGCTCCTGCTGCTTTCTGTTATTCCCTCTCACCTCTTCTCCTGCCTGCCTGTTATGTCGCTTGTGCCCTCCTTCCTCCAGCACAGCACTCCATCATCTCTGTGCATCTAGAGCAGAGAGAATACATATGCACCAGGAGCAGACAATTTTCTACACTCTGGGTCCTAGTGGAGCCCCACTAGGACCTAGTGGCACCTGAGGCGGCCGCCTCAGTTCGCCTCATGGTAAGGCCAGCCCTGCAGGTGTGGCTCAGTAAGCCATGTTCCATGGTAGACGCTGAACCATACAGAGAATAACTCCTACTACCAGGTATTCCTTTAGCTCAAGCAATAGCAGTGTGTGCTGAGGCTATAATGAGCCTGGATTCAAATTCTGCTGTCAGCTTGTGAGGAAAAATAGCAATGATCTTGTAATTGAAGATTGTATCACATTGTAGATAGAATTAACCTTTAATTCTAGTATCCCTAACTGTGAAGTAACCCAAATGTCTTTTGACACAGTTTTTTGTATGAAATTATATATATCTAGGTCCCCTGTTACATTAGCACAGTTTAGGGGACTCGATGCTTCACAGCACAGTTAATGCTCAGTCGAATCCAGCCCGGCTCAGTAGGGGTTAAAAGCAGTTTTCATCGAATGGATGTTTAAGTGGCCTTGATATGAGATTAGTTTGGAGAGTCTCAGTTCCTGCTCTTGCATCAGAAACTCCCCACCATGCTTTGCACTAACTGGCAAACTCAGCAGAGAGCCCTAAAAAGGCATGAGCCATAGAGGCTAAACTACCTGCTGCCCCTCCAGACCAGGACTGCAGCACACAGAGGGGGAAGGAAGCCTTCACCGTGGATGAGCATCAGGCTTCATTCCGCCGGCACTACAGCTACAGAGTTTCTTCTTTTTATACTTCTGAAGTGATGTGTATGGTTAGATGCACTTTTAAAAATATTCAAAGTAACTAATGAAATGATTTGCATACATTGTCACGCATGAAGCTGCACAGAACTTGACAGATTGTGATAGGGTGTCCACGGCTTGGAAGGGGCCAATTAACTCCCCTGGCTGCACCTGGAGGAGGAACCAGGGATTGATTAAATGAGGCTCGGCTAGACAGGAGGTACCTGTATAAAACCCAGAAACTGAGAGCAGAAAGGGCCTACAGGAAAGTAGGTTGCAGTCACCCTCTGGGAGGAGGGAGGGTGGTGAACCCAGAGAATGGGGAAGCCAGATAGGTAGGAGAAGGCTCAGGGGGAAGCAGCAAGGTAGGACAGTGCAGGCTTTGGCTGCTGACCAGAGGGCCCCTGAGCTGGAACCTGGAGTAGAGGGTGGGCCCGGGTTCCCCTACCTGCCACTAGGGATGTTGCACTGGCAGGGCAGTGGACAGCCGGGCATAGTTGGTCTGGGAAAGACTTTGTTCCATTACTCCCGGAAGGGGAACCTGTATGGTGACCGGGCTGGAGGGCTGAGTCACGAAGAGGTGGCTGCAGTTCCTGGAGTGAGAGGTGCTGCAGGGTGAGACAGGATGGGTGAAGACCCCACCCAAGGAGGGTGCAATGCCTGGTAGAGCTAATCCCCAGGAGGAGATGCCACCTGCGGTGAGTGGACCCCAGGACACAGGGGTCATGGAATTCTCAGACCATAATAAACTAAAATCAAATAATCTCAGTCCCAGAGCTCAGGCCTTATGAAAGTCAAAAGAATAAAACTAACTTGGAGTTTCTGGCCCATGCTGGTTTTGAGGTGCAAGTGGCATAAACCTTTTATCCCCCAAGGGCCAAATACTGATTTTTCCCAACACCATGTCAGATTACCCCAAAATCTCTGATAAAACTCTCTTCCAGGAGAGGACCACTATGATGTCTCCATTTGCCCTCTGAGCCCAAACAGACACTATGGTTATCAGCAAGGACAGACCCCAAAACCTTTGGTTCCAAAAGTACAAGCCCTGCCACTTGAATGACAAGACTTTTCTGTTGCTGTAGCAGTATTTGGATTATCAGGAGAGGCACCAGATAAAACAATCACATGCTTAACCATTTCATTACCCCACACATAAGGAACTTCAGGTGGATTGGTGTCATTTTGGTGAAATTCATGGAAGGACTCAGTGGTCAAAACCACGCTTGTAACAGGGAGCTAATCATCAGCTTGCCTTCTGAGAGACCACTACCACTCCACAAAGTAAGGGTTTGTATTTTCCCATCACTATACAAACATTACCCTAGTTAATCCTCAGGCACAGCTGTGAGAGGGGTCAGTATTACCCCATTACACATGAGGGAAGCAAGGACTGGAGAGGTTAAGTGGCTTGCATGGAAGTCTACGTGTCTCTGGGTCTCTAAAAGCAGCAAAGAATCCTGTGGCACCTTATAGACTAACAGACGTTTTGCAGCATGAGCTTTCGTGGGTGAATACCCACTTCGTCGGATGTAAGTAGTGGAAATTTCCAGGGGCAGGTATATATATGCAAGCAAGAAGCAAGCTAGAGATAACGAGGTTAGTTCAATCAGGGAGGATGAGGCCCTGTTCTAGCAGTTGAGGTGTGAAAACCAAGGGAGGAGAAACTGGTTCTGTAGTTGGCAAGCCATTCACAGTCTTTGTTTAATCCTGAGCTGATGGTGTCACATTTGCAGATGAACTGAAGCTGAGCAGTATCTCTTTGAAGTCTGGTCCTGAAGTTTTTTTGCTGCAGGATGGCCACCTTAAGATCTGCTATTGTGTGGTCAGGGAGGTTGAAGTGTTCTCCTACAGGTTTTTGTATATTGCCATTCCTAATATCTGATTTGTGTCCATTTATCCTTTTCCGTAGAGACTGTCCAGTTTGGCCGATGTACATAGCGGAGGGCCATTGCTGGCATATGATGGCGTATATTACATTGGTGGACGTGCAGGTGAATGAACCGGTGATGGTGTGGCTGATCTGGTTAGGTCCTGTGATGGTGTCGCTGGTGTAGGTATGTGGGCAGAGTTGGCATCGAGGTTTGTTGCATGGATTGGTTCCTGAGTTAGAGTTACTATGGTGCAGTGTGCAGTTACTGGTGAGAATATGCTTCAGGTTGGCAGGTTATCTGTGGGCGAGGACTGGCCTGCCACCCAAGGCCTGTGAAAGTGTGGGATCATCATCTGTAAAATGGGGTACTTACCATACATGAAATCTGAAAACATACAGGACTAAAGGATGTCCACAGCCACTTGCTTGCAGATAGGTGAGTAATATTCTCTGAAATAATGGATACAATGAGACCCAGAGGTCAAGGCCCACATTTTCAAAACTGGCCTCTGATTTTGGGTGCCTCCAAGAATTGAAGTACTCGAAATTAGAAGCCACTTGAGAAAATATTGGCCTTAGACTTGCTGAGCCTTAGTTTCTCCATCTGTATAATGAGGTCAATTAATATTTTCCTACTGCACTTCAGAGGGGTGTCGTGACTCCTCATCCAATAAGGTTTTTAAAGTGCTACACAAATGCAGACTATTATTAATGCTACTTACTGCTATTGGATGGATCATAACTCAGGATCTCATGGCTCCCAGGCCTGTACTTAATCCACTAGATCATGTGGCTTTGGCAGGACTTTTAGGAAAACCTGATGCAAATTTCCAGGCCTAAAGCATCGGTGCCACAGGGATTTGCCATGATATTTCTCTGCAGAAATTTTACAAAGCCTGAAGTGTGGCTAGGTGTGCTTCCTAAATAGTGCTTGGCACTGATACAGTGTCTAGGAAGTTGGCATCAGACCGACATGTACTTCCTGAAGTACACACAAGTCAACCTGCAGAATTCAGAGTGCTGTGATGCTCAAAGTACAAACGCAGATTGTAATAACTTCAAAATTCCTGCCAGCTGCCCTAACACTAGTGTAAGGCACCAGTACATGCCAAGAGCAACCTATAAAATCAAATCTGAAGCTTGTAGGCCGAGCTGCCTTTGTGTTATGCTGTTCCCAGGATATGTTAGGAAAATTCCCAAAGGTGAGGAACAGCTAATTTTTTAAACTCGCCACAGCTTCTAAATACTTCATCTGCTTCAGACTTTCCAGAAAAATATCTTCTTCTTCTTCTTCCTCCTCCATGCCTTAATCCCATCAACCGGGGTCCGCTCTACGAGTCCCCACACTCCTAAGTGCTCTATTCAATGCCACGTCCTCTACCACACCACATGCTAACATGTCTTCCTTTGTGACATCCCACCACTTCTCCTTGGGTCAGCCCCTCAATCGTCTTCCTTCGATCTTGCTGTTACCCAGGCAGTTGTCAGGACTGCACTTTACATGCACAGACCATCTGAGCCTGCAGGCCCTCGTTTTTTCATTTCTGGGTGTTACTTTGAGCATGTCTCTAACATACACATTCCTCACACGCTCTCCCTGGCTCACACCACTCATCCAGCTCAATATTCACATTTCTCCGGAACAGATTGTTTGCTCTTATTTCCCCTGTGTTGCCCAACACTCAGCACCACACCTTGAAACTGGACAGACCCCCATCTGAGAGCCTCTCCCTACCGTCCTGCTATCTTCCTGTCACATTCTACACCACTTATCTCTCGCCATTTGAAACAGGCATTTATTATCCTAACTCAAATGTTGTCATCCCTGTCCCCACTTGCTAGGAGTCTGGAACCCAGATACTTGAAACTTTGTGCTTTCAGTATTGTCTGCCCATCTAGTTTCAGGGATAATTCTTCGGTGTTACATTATTGAAATTATATCATAGACTCCATTATTCCCCTGCTTATTTTGAGCCCACGTCTCTCTAACACATCTCTCCACTTATCGAGATGCTGTTCTAGACTTTCTCTTCACGGCATAGAATGATATCGTCTGCAAACAGCACGCACCAATGTGCCTCCTCCTGTATGCTCCTTGTGAGGGTGTTATATGGACAAAGATAAACAAGAAGGGTCTCAGTGCTGATCCCTGATGCACTCCCATCTTTATCAATACTTAATCTGTTTCACCAGCAGAAGTTCTGACTATTGACACTGCACGTACATATATAGCTTAAGAAGGCACATAAAGTTATCAAACCATTTTCTCCTTCATGGACAACCATGATTTCTCCTGGAATTCAGTCAAAGGCCTTTTCCAGATCAATAAACACCATGTGACTATTTTTTCAGAAAAAATCTACCAATCATATTTATGCAGATACTAGCATCTCTAAGGCAGGAGCTTCTGCTTCCAATGGGCTTCCAATGGGCAAAGTTTTCATTTTACTGGTTTACTAGGGAAATTCACTTCCACCTCTTTCTAATATCCCAGCCCAGTTAGCAGTTCTCCCCTGATCACAGCTAGTTAAGGCAGAGAGCTACACGAAATCTCTCTGCTTCTGTCCCTCTTGCCGCCTTTACATAATACATTTCTTTTCAGACATAAGGATTTGAATGAAATAGGCAATTCAGCTGAGCCTACGCACTCAGTTCACTGGGAGTTCATTTCAACTCAGCTGAACTGCGGTACCTGTCATTTAAAAAAACCCAAAACAATGGTACATTCTGCTTGGATTTTCAGCTTCATTTATCAAGGATTCTGTATGGGTCTAAATTCATTGCTCTTCAGGCCTATTCTCTTCGCTGGGTATCAGAATGGCCCAGTGAGTTATAGCACAGAACGCTTTACAGGCAGAAGAAAAATGCTTTTCCTCTCCCACATTCACTGCACACGAGCAAAACCAGAGCTGGGAGGCTGAGGCAGTTTGTGTGTGTGTTGGGCCAGGCTCGCTAGGGCTGGCGTAGCAATGTCAGTCCCACTCCGCATGAGGCAGAGCAGGCGGTGTTCCTGGCACCGCCCTCCTTCGGGATTCCTGCTGCAGGCGGGCAGCTGTAACTCTCTGTAGGAGGCTCCAAGGGCAGGAGCTGCCTTGGGGAGGAGACTCGGAATCTGTGCACTCCCTGGCCACATGCTCAATGCAGCCAACACGGCCCACTTTAGGAGCCGAGCAGATGCTCTAGAGACCCTTTAAGGAAGGCTGCAGCTTCTTTCTGCCACAAAAACTTCCTCCTCTGGACTCCCCCTGTCCTCTGCCCCCCTGTCCTCACTGACACTGGCAGCAGCCAGTCTACGCCCTGAAGCCAATCTAGCCCCCACTCTTAAAATGGAGAGCCTGCTTCTGCACGGCCTTGCACCGTGGGTCATCATTTACACCTGTGCAAAAAGTGAAACAAGGGTTCAAAATGCTACCAGATCAGGAAGGCTACATCTACTCTACTAGCCGGGGTGCGAGTCCCAGCTCGGATACATCTACTCACATTAGCACAGTGGTTCTCAAACTTTCGTACCGGTGACCCCTTTCACGCAGCGAGCCTCTGAGTGCGACCCCCGTTATGAATTAAAAACACTTGTTTATATATTTAACACCATCATAAATGCCGGATGCAAAGCAGGGTTTGGGGTGGAGGCTGACAGCTCTCGACCCCCCACATAATAACCTCACAACCCCTGAGGGGTCCTGCCCCCGCAGTTTGAGAACCCCTGCGTTAGCACGAGTATAAACCGCAGTGTGGCTGCGACAGCACATGTAGCACCAGCGGAGGCACGACTGAGCCATGCCAAGTACAGACCCACCAGTGCCAGGCAGAAGAAAGAGCTTTTCCTCTCTCTCATTCACTGCACACGAGCAAAACCAGAGCTGGGAGGCTGAGGCAGTTTGTGTGTGTGTTGAGCCAGGCTCGCTAGCCAGGCTGTCTGTGCTGGCGAGGCTACACTGCGATTTATACTCACCCTAGCGTGATGAGAGCGAGCCCAAGTATGTGCCCACAAGCAAGGGAATCACACCCCTAGCTGGTAGTGGAGACATAACAAAGACAAAGCTTTGTACCCACTTTGTACCAGTTCACTGACAATACAATAGGCAACACAGTGAAGAAACAGGTGTGTATATATACGCTTTTGCCAGAAATCTCACACAGGCCTTCCTGCCTTGGTTATCTCCAACTACCTAAGCCTGCATAAAAGGCACGGAAGCCTTCAGCTACATTTGAAGACAAAGCTCTTTTGCGCTTTGTCAGATATCCCAGAGCGACACTGCGAACTCACCAGCACTTTGCTACAAGACGGACAGGCAGCTCTATGTTTCCAACGGATGAGAGAGAGAATCCTGACAGGTCTCACGAACTGGGACCCCCTAGAAGGGCAACACTACGGAAAGACGCCAGGTTAATGTGACAGTCCTTGAGCTATCATGCTAAAGGATGCTCCAGAGACCCTTGAAGGAAGGTTGCAGCTTCTTTCTGCCCCCAAAACTTCCTCCTCTGGACCCCGCCCCCACCATGCTCTCTGCCAGGTTTCTCACTGACGCTAGCGTCTATTATCGTCTGTTCTCTCCAAACCTCTTCATCTGACGTTCGCTTTGACGTCACGGTCACAAAGAATACTTTCTGGATGGGGGAGGGGAATTTCCCTACATACTGTTGCAGGCGGTGATGGGTTCGAAACGTCGGCGCATCTCAGTGGAAAGGAGCAGTTTTGGCATCGCTCTGTTTAAGAAGCTGTTTATTTACAATATTCTCTCTAGACTCTTTAAAGCCCCGTTTCTGCTCCAGTTTCTCAAGTCTCTGCTCTCCTTGCCCTCCAGTTTTCTCCTGTCGTCTTGCTGTGTTTGTGCTGGCTGTTATCTGGGGAACACCTCTCTCCACCTCGCTCTCCTTCTCATTCGTTGCCTCTCTCTTCTCACCGCTCTATCCTCTAATTCCTTTGTCCCTTCTTTTCTTTTTGTAATCACCCCTCTCTGATGGAGTCTGTCCCTCCTGCATTTGGGCCATACAGCATGTCAGTACCATCCCTACACAATGCAATGTGCCCTCCGCCTCCTCCTGCCATCGGCCACTCTTGATCCTGGTTTCCTCACTAACTGCATTCTCAATGGCAATCACAGTCAAGCGGCACTAATGAGCCCTGCTAAACAGCCAGCAGGAGGCAGGAGGAGGCAGAGCCCTGCAACGATAGCGTTTAAAGACTGTACGGCCCAAGAGGAGCTGAATGGCGGCAAAGAACCCAGCGCAGAATCAAGCAGTCATCAGCATCAGTGAAGGATTCTCCTGTAAAACCAGGTCTACAAGAACCCAGGTCCCTTCTCTATAGGTCTCAAGAGCATTAAGCCTAGTGATAACATGGGATCAATCAATGGTCACTCAAAAGCTGTGCTGGAGTTTGATTAATCGCCTGTTGCATTCAACCCCATTATCTTTCCACGGGCTTTGCATATTAGGGCAATTACTGTTAGAGGCAAGACATTCCTCAAGAACACGGCATAAATTAAAGAGGCCAGGAAAAATAATCACATACTCACCAACATCTGAACCTGAAATAATCAAAACAAACCGCTAGACAACAAATATTAGTCATTTCCCCGCTTCAGGCCCTTTTCCCTGAATCCACAAATCAGGGAGAATTGTGTTCATTGCCGCTTCTCTACCAACAGATGGTGCTGCAATTACTTCATAAAACAGCGCGGCTCCAGGACAACTAAGGGCATCTGGAGCACCTCAATGCTCGCTGACTTTGATGGGCGCTGGGGGAATTCTGTACTCCTAATATCAGGCCGCTAAGTACTCTGGGTGCTAGAATAACCACCCACAAGTATGTGAAGAGCGTAAACACCCAGGAGGGAGATGAATTGCTTTGGATGAGTTGTGAGAGCAGAGGTAATAAGTACTAGTCCTGGTTAAGTGCCAGCAGTGATCGGCACTGCCCAGGCTACCTACGTGTTTATAGTGCCCTCACTGCTGGAGTGCCTGAGTGGCAGACCCACCATGGCAGACCCACAGTGCCTACGCCTCCAGATTTACAAGATGGAATTAAAACAAAAGAAAAATTGGGCTGACCATCCGGTAGATCCCCCTCAGTGACGTGCTGGATTGATAGTCCCCAAATGGAAGTGGCTGAATCTCCATTGCTTGAATCATTTAAACCCAAACAGGACAAGGCACTTGGACATATGCTGGAGGGTGACTGGTCCCTCGGGGGAGGGGATATAATGATTGGATAGTAAAAACTGGAGATGAAAAAGAACTGTTCCTTCCATTTTCTTCTGATTACACATCAATAACATTCTTGTTCCTGTTCTTTTTTTTGTTTTCCAGTGCCTTCCTACACAGTCAGTCAGTACCTCTGACACAGAACACTGAGGAAAAATGGAAACTCCTCTTTGTACACCAGCTCAGGTAAGAATCAATAAAACTGCTCCCTCTTCTACTTCAATAGGTGCACTGAAACTGGTGCACTGCACTGGAACCTAAAATGAATGACGTCGCGAGACCAGGCACGAGACTGCAGTAGACAAAAACTCTTTCTTCCAGGGCAGCGTTACAAGGAAAGTGCAGTACACACATGTACACAGCTGATGTGCAACATTTAGGATCACAACGTAGAAGGTATTTCTAATTTGGCTCTTTTTTGTGTGTTTTTTTTAATTTATTTTTGACTGGTCATTACTGTTTCTGCATCTATAAATAACCCCCCTGGGGAGTTTACTTTGCTCCAGACTCCCCCAAGCCCTGCCAGGTTGTGTGTGGTTTCCGTATTGCCAGACAAAAACCCAGTTTTGTTCAGCAGAGTCCTTCAGTGAATTTTCTGCACGTTTACCGAGGTTGAGCTCAGTTCCACTCATCTCCCTGATTCTTGCACTCGCCTTGCTCCCTGCTAACGAGCAAACTGTTCCTTAGGAATCTGCAAGAATGTTGTCTATGCAAAATCAAACCTGCCCAAATGACCACAGTACTGACTCATCAAATAAGATTTCATCTTCAATATGTTGCCACAGTTACCAAAAAAACATTGTTCACCTTTCTTTTAAATGCTATCTCCTAAACCACTGAAGCCAAGATGCACTCAGGACAATTAGACCACTGAGTGCTTTGAGATTGGGATTTGCCAGTTTCAGTTTTCACCTGCTCTGCCACAGGTAAAACAACGTTCATGGGGGCTGTTTTCAAGCTGCATAACAACGTATGTTATGTAAATGACATTGGGGGAGACAGTATGTTGATAATGTTTGGAGAGTTCAGGTTTTGCACAGATGTGGGAATTTACACTGTTACCCAAAATAGATCTGTGTCTTAGTAACAGGGAGTTTCAGACAAGTGAGGTTCCAGTACTAAGAAAAGATTTTCCACCGACTGGAGAGTACAGGGTTTTGACTTCTAGACCAAAACCAATTGAATCTTCTAGAATGTAGTACCGGGCATAACATTATGTAAAAGAAAGTTGCTCCTCCCTCCCTCCACAACTGTAACATACAGCATTTCTAAAAATCCATACAACATGTATCTTCAGAGGGAAGCCTGCGGGGTTTGGAAAAGGACGCGCTGAAGTAGCCCCAGTTAAGTGGGTTTGCAGAGGCCCTGCACATTCCCAGTGAACAGGTGACACAGAGCATCACCACAACTGCTCCCATTCACTGTCACAGCAGAGAGGATGAGAGCTGAATGGGTCATGGAGGTTTCACTCCCACCTTCCCCCTAAACACGGTTGCCCCCTTCCCTGTTGATCAGGGCTGAGGTACATTGGGGGGAACCACATGCAGAAAGCTTGCTCTGTCCATGCGGTGGCTGTTTTACAGAAAGAACTTCAGCCCACAAAGCAATACTTGAATCCAGCACTGAAGTTAAATGTAAAAATAATCTTGAAGGACCTATAGCTTCTGCCAAAGAGGCAGCAAAAGAGAAAGTTTCACACCATCCCAGGTGAATTTTGAGGTCTCCGATTGTGGAGTTCTCTTGCAGACTTGCTGCCTTTCCTTTCGGATGTCAGTTCTAGCTACTAACATACCACAAGGCAGCTGCAACTCTGGGCAGACTTCCTGTGAACTGTGAAAGTGAGCATCTTCACTTGTCTACAAGTCAGTATTCTCTGCAACATGCTTCAGGCAGGAAGAAGTACGTGTAAATTAATGACTTGCCCGAGGCAACTTGATATTTTTCTTAACTAGGTCAAATAAACTGTAGCAAACCTCTCTCAGTCCTCCTTCCCCTCTGAAAAAAATACCAAGTTGCAAGTTTAATGAACAGAGCTTCCTTCCAAAACAGGGGCCAGTCCACAGCTTCCTCTACCATCCAGGACAATTTTCTAAACAGGACAATGTCAGTTGTGTTTAGGTCCAATATCTGACTTACCTTACACTGTTCTAAGTGACAGAGATTGAATGCCTTGGCAGAGTAGTTACACGACATGGAAATCCTTCACCTCAAGGCCAGAAACAAAGGCCAGGCCCAAGCCCTAATGTTACCATCTAGTCTGTGGTCCCAGCCTGGAAAGGTTTAAGGGCCTGATTCTTCATTTGCTCTGCACTCTGTATTGTCGGTTACAACAGTGCCAAGTCGGAATAAAATGCTACTGAAACCGTGATGGAATCGCTTGACATTCATTTTACACTGGTAAATGATGACATGAGGTGCATGGCAAAGGAGAATCAGGCCCTCAGGGTGTGTCTACACTGCAATTAGACACCTGCAGCTGGCCCATGCCAGATGACTCAGGCTTCTGGGGCTCAAACTAAGGGGGGGGGGGTTAATTGCAGTGTAGATGTTCAGGCTCGGGCTGGAGCCCAGGCTCTAGGCCCCTGCGATGTAGGAGGGTCCCAGAGCTCAGGCTGCAGCCTGAGCCCGAACATCTACACTGCTATTAAACAGCTCCTTAGCCCGAGCCCTGTGAGCCTGAGTCAGCTGGATGGATTAGCCCGGGATTGTAACGGCGGTGTAGACACACTCTGTGTCCCTTTCATAAAAAACACCAAGTGATTGCCAGCAAGGATGGCATTCTCAGCAGAGCAGCCAAGGACTTAATTCCCCTCTTCCCCCTAAAGGTGCTCATTTGAGATCGGAACTGAGGGATGCTAGTGAGAAGAGCTAGGGGTATATTGCTCACACCACTGCTACCTACACTGGTCCTGTCTGCAGAGGGTGGTGTGGGGGAGTTTGCCCTGCTATTGGCCAGGCTGTACTGGTCTGACGGATTAAATCCAAAGCAAACTGCCAAGAGTTACAAAACTGGGTGGCTGGGCAGCAAAATGGCAGATGAAATTCAGTGTGGATAAATGCAAAGTAATAAACAGTGGAAAGCATAATCCCAACTATACATACAAAATGATGGGATCTGAATTAGCTGTTACCACTCAAGAAAGAAAATTTGGAGTCATCCTGGATAGTTCTCGGAAAACATCCACTCAGGGTGCAGTGTCAGCCAAAAAAGCGAGCAGAATGTTGGGAATCATTAGAAAAGGGATAGATAATAAGACAGAAACTATCATATTGCCACCATATAAATCCATGGTGCGCCCACATCTTGAATACTGTGTGCAGTTTTGGTCATCCCATCTCAAAAAACAGATATTAGAATTTGAAAAGGTTCAGAAAAGGGAAACAAAAATGATTAAAGATATGGAACAGCTTCCACATGAGGAGAGATTAAAAAGACTGGGACTGTTCATCTTAGAAAAGACACCACTAAGGGGGGATATGATAGAAGTCTATAAAATCATGACTGGTGTGAACAAAGTAAATAAGGAAGTGTTATTTAACCCTTCACATAACGCAAGAACCAAGGGTCACCCACTTAAATTAATAGGCAGCAGGTTTAAAACAAACAAAAGGAAGTATTTCTTCACACAGTGCACAGTCAACTTGTGGAACTCTTTACCAGGGATGTCAGGAAGGCCAAAACTAAGCATGGATTCAAAAAAAGAATTCCTTATGTTGATGGAGGATAGGGCCATCAATGGCTATTAGCCAAGATGGTCAGGGACTCAATCCTATGTTCTGCATGTCCCTAAACCTCTGACTGCCAGAAGCTGGGAGTGGGCGACAGGATGGATCACTTGATGATTACCTGATATGTTTATTCCCTCTGGCATCGCCCACTGTCAGAAGACAGGATACTGGGCTAGATGGACCATTGGTCTGGCCCGGTATGGCTGTTTGTATGTTCTTATGTAAATAATGAAAATGGCAGTTTCCACAGCAATCAGTGAAATAAAGAGCTGTCATAGTTATGCTGAAATAACCACTCTGCTCCTCCAATTTGTTGCATTCTGCAGCTGCAGAAGCACAAGGCAGCAGACAGAAGCCACAGTAACAAACAAGGCCTGTTTCCAGGGCTGAGATGCTAGTGCACAAACAAGGAAGGAAAGAAGGCAAAAGAATGCAGACTGTATCAGATACTACACCCAGAAGCCAACATGCACACTCGCATGCAGGATGCTGAATTAGTGCCACTTTGCCATGGTAGTGGCATTGGAACTAAGGCTCTCTTGATATAGGAGAGGACTCCTGCAGGCTTGTCTCCCTCCCTTAGTGTGCTAGAACATGGACTTGAAATGTTTCCAGATACGCTGCAAGACTCAGTGTGTTTTTCAGGCACCAGGGAGGGGTGAGATGAGTGCCAGATGGGGTTGTTTCCTGACATGGGATAATGAAGTTTTGGGGCCAGATCAGACTGGGATCATGTGGGTACTGGATTTAAGGGATTTACTGTGTCTTGGATTTTGCCTTTTTTTCTTTTTTTTTTTTTTTTTTAATTTCTGTGGCTAAGTCAAGTCAGGTCAGGCGCAACCTCGGGATGGGCACGTACGTGATTTGTGTTTCCTCAAAGGCAGGAGCAAAGAATACAAAAAAATCTCACTCCTGAGTCCAGCATAAGTTGGACGTGCTCAGCACCTCTGAGGGGGGAGCACTGCTGCACTGCACCCCCTTGGGGGCGTTAAATGCAGCAGCCTTGACAGACTCCAAAGAGATCCCTGTCTGGTCCACTACGGCCTTGGGTGGTGGCTGCAGCATGAGGGCTAGAACACAGTGGGAGGGGTACAAACAAGGGGGAAGAGGCATCATTCGGGGCTTCCTGGGGACCATCTGGGGAAGGGGTTAACAGGGAAAATCTTGAGTCAGAAGGGCAAAAAGCAGCAAAGGAATTTCAGTGTCTCTGATGTAAGCTCATACCCAGAGTCGGCCCTGCCAAGTTTCACTCATACAGAGTTTGACTCACTTGTTTTGGATTAATGTTAAAACATCTCACTCTTGCGCTTAGGATTTTGCACTGTGTATCCAGGAGTACTTTAAAATCTTACTCTTAATTTTTGTGAAGTCTGACACGCTGAAGTTTTCTCAGCTCTGGGTAGGGTGACCAGATGTCCTGATTTTATAGGGACCGTCCCGATTTTTGGGTCTTTTTCTTATATAGGCTCCTATTACCCTCCACGCCCTGTGGCGTTTTTTCACACTTGCTATCTGATCACCCTAGCTCTGAGACCCCTCAGGGTTCTGTCCAAATGGCATGATGCATCATAAATGCATTGAAGCAGCAAAATATAATGGATACACACTTTATTTATTATTCCTCTTAAAGGGGAAGTCACATGTTTTGTTTTTTGCTTATGCATTTGTGAAAATGTCTATTTCTCTCTCTGTGTATGTTACACACCACCTCCCTCCACAGGCTAGAATCAGAACTGCTCAGCTGTGTGTCCTGAGAGTCATATCAGCTAACAAAGATCCTCCTCTGTTCCTTAGGTGGTGAAGGCACCTGCTTTGGGAGCAAGAGAATCAGAGTTTTATTCCAGATGCTGCCATGTGCCATGCAGTTCCCAGTGGCTGCAGGATGGAGTATAATGGCAACTGGGAAGTTGCAGCTGGCTAGAGACTGTCAGTGTCCAAGTTAGAGTCCTTTTCTTGTTCTTTGATCCCAGTGGATGTTGCAAAGCATCGGAGACGAGGAAGACAGAAGATGCACTATCAAGGAGAGATTGGATGGATGTCAAAAGTGAGGCAATTAGCTTATCAGTAACAAGGATGTAAATACACTGTCAGTTATAGTTGTCAAAACTGAGGATAGTTAATGTTTGACAAGCCAGCTACTAGTCAAAGTCAAGAGCTGCTTGCAATATCACTGAGAGTTTATAAACTTCACCCCCCACCCCAAAAAAAGTATTAATTTCCATTCCTCAGTGAGGATCACCTTTATGCCAATTTTAAATTAGATTCCTTGAGCCATTTTTGAGTCATACTAGTGTCATACATTGCCTTAGTGTGTGTGATTGTGTCTCCCTCTAGTGGCTGGTCCCAGTAACTATAACAGTTTGCTGTTTACTTCCAGCTAATTGTGTTAACTCTTTCACTCAAATGCTAGGAGCTTGTGCATTTTTAATACTGTTCCGGATTCAATCTCTGCTGATTAGCCATGGTATCCATAAGTCTGTTAGACAAGAACATAATATCAAAATTCCTAAAGTGGGTAAAGTGGTGTATTTTCCCCCATAACAAAACACACTTGAACCAACTTTGCTCAAACATTCCAAGCCAATTCACCTACAGTTGGCAATCAAAAAGATGTGATAGAAAATTAAGTGTGACTAAAAATAGGAGTTTAAGAGCGCTTCCTTCTCAAACTAAGTTACAGAGTTTAGTCCTGGCTAATGCTATAATTTTAAAAGGAATAAAACGTCCCCTTGAATGAGCAGCTGCACTTCAGATTTATGTTTACTTGAAAAACAACAGGCAAAAAAAGTGGAGGCAGATCACTAGTTAATAATTATGTTTCTACCAATCAGTGCAGAGTGCTCCATCAGCCTGGTAACTGTATATATTTGGCATGTGGTAGTTTATAATAATTTTCAGAATAGCACATGCCGAGAATGTGACTGTTCCCAGGAAAGGCTCTCATTCAAGCACCTAAAGAAACGTGCTTTTTAAGTAAATGGCATTCTAACAAAACATATTAGTCATACAAACAATATTTCAGCTTGTTTCCAAACCACTTTGTGAAGGTTCTGATATTACACCAAAGGCCTGTGCAATGGAACCCAATGTGGTGTGATCACCGGGGATGGCCCTGTATGTTTGCATGCTGCCAAAGATTACTCCTACAGAGACTTGGATGTGGGTCAGGAGTGGGACTATGAGATCTGTGATCATGTGGACGAGGAATAGTCAATTATTTTTTTGTCAAGGTCCAAATTTCTTGGTTAAAGTATCATCAAGGTCCAGACTCCAGAGAAAATAATAATACAAAGTAATAACAATACTGATGATAATAAGTAATTTAAAAGATTTTGGGGTCCATTCAAAATCATCTAGTGGTCCGGATTTGGCCCGCGCTCTGCCTATTGATTACCCCTATGTGGAACCAGCAACCAAGAAATCCTGCCTGTGGTATGGAGCATCAACAGGCACTATTCTAACTTGCTTAGAATGAACAATAAGGCCGACAAGCCATCCTGAAGCTGAGCTGCTATTGGGGATGTAGAATTTTAAAGCACTTCTCACATTCTGAGCCCCTCCTTTCTCATCATTTCTAGAACAGGTGTATAGAGCTAAAAGCCCGGCAAGAGAAGGAGCACAATCATATTTAAAAGGAAAAACAGTTTTAACCTAACTAAAAATATGTTTCTAGCCAGATCTTTTAACCCTTTGTGCTGTATTTGTCTTTTTAACAAAACCTACATTTAGGTCCTGATCCTGCAATCAGTACTGGGTGAGCATATCCCTGCACTCACATGGATCCAACTGCAGGACTGAATTCTTAAGTATTAAAAACACAAGAGTGTCCTGTTAACATCCTGCAGCATTACTTTTAAAATTCCATTCAGGTAGCCCCAACAGAGAGATTTGGCACTTTAATATCCCAACAGGAGCACAATGACAGTCAATGGAATTCACCCTGCAGAGTGAGAAGTGCTCGATACACAGCACGAAGAGCCCGGGCTTTTAAACACAGAGGAAGTATGTTTTAAGTATGGGAGCAAGCAGACAGTCAGGCAGCATTTCAAGGACTGTCTGTGTTCTGTGTCTGTACAGTGCCTAGCGCAACGGGGTCTTGCTCCTAGCCACTATGGTAACACTAATACAAGTAATTTCAGGTCCAGCCTTGTTAGTTCCATATCTTAGAGAGCAGGGGGATGTTCCTCAGGGTGATATTATCCTTTGCATGCACCTGGGATTGTGAATATTCTTCCCGCGGCTGAAGCACTGAACTGAGGGATTTCCGAGTTTTGTCCCCAGATCTTTATGCTGCTCAGCGTAGTGCAGCAGAACCAGGAAGGGTTTCTTCCCTAACCGAATTATTACCTTACATTTCTCTACACTAAATGGCCTAAGCCTCTTATCGGCCCCACACTCTGAGCCTATGCAAATAGCACTAATGAAAGCAAAGGATTCTCATTATAGCACAAATCTCTTCTTTAAACATGGCCTGTGGCCTGTTTCGTTCTGAGCCCCAGGAAGAGAAAGCAGCATACTCTGAGAGGTGAAGGGAAGGATTGTGCTGCCCCGCCAGCCAGTAGACGCTCTCACTCATAGCCCAGGAAGCCACCAACTCCACTCCCTGGGGCACAAGCTCGGAGGAATTCACAAGGGGCCAATGGAACCTGTTGAGCCATTTTGACCTGTGTGGAGTCTCTCCTCTCCCTCCCTCGCCCCTCCAGGAATTTAGCTTTCAGGTTTGAACAAACAAAGCCAAAAACTCGCTAAAATCACCATGTGTCACCAGGCTCTAAGTGCAAACAATGGGAAAACCCAATTTTCTATGAGAATTCAACACTAACCATGAATGGGTCCTGCACTGGCTCTGAACTGCGCCCCGATTTGCTTGAAATGTTGTGAATCTGAGCAATCCTTTCAGAGAACAGGCTGTGAGTCTGCATCATTCGCCAAACTCAGGAAGGTTTGTACGATTCCAGGTTCTCTGCTGAAGGTGTCCCCTGGCGCCAGCTCCAAATCTCCCCGCACACCCAAACCACAGACCCACGAGAGAGGGGCGGGCAGTGCGGGCCATGGACCCATTCCCTCTCTCTGGGAGCTCCCTGTCTCCTCCCTTCTCCCTTTCATATCCTTTGGATCCTAGTGGTTTTTTTGTAATTATGTGTTATAGCTCTTGCTTCCCAGCTCTGGGGATTCTAGCAAATAAAAGCCAAGTGTAAATGTCCTGCAGAGTAGATGATCAGCCTAAGGAAGACTTTAGCCCACGAAAGCTTATGCTCAAATACATTTGTTAGTCTCTAAGGTGCCACAAGGACTCCTGTTCTTTTTGCAGATACAGACTAACACGGCTGCTACTCTGAAACCTTTATTCATCCCACGAGCTAGTCCTAGCCCAAGAAGAAAAATACTAAAAGGAGTGGATACTCCCTCCCGGCCTTTTTCTCCTTTCCCTCTACTCTGCAGCCCCAAGATAGGCAGAAACGTCACCCTTCCTCTCCCTCCAGTGATCTAGCTCCAAGCCAGGATACGCACTCAGGATTCCTCTACCAACCTCTTGATCTGTGGTCACTTTGCTGCTTTGTGCCTCAGTTTCCCCATGTGTGTACGATTATAATATGGTTGTGAGACTGAATTCCTGCTTGTAGAGTACTTTCAGATTGCTTGGTAAAAGGCACGATGGTGCAAAGTCAAACTATTATTTTATTCATACAGATCCTGGTAAAGAAACTATTTTAATTTAAATACAGTAATTTTACTTGCTTCTGGTCTTCCAAGATTGTACCAAAATCTGCCCCTGGTCCTCTTTTAAGGGCAAAGATTGGCATTAAAAAGGTACCTCTTTGTTCTGAACTATCTAACGTGGGGAGGGAGGTTCTTTTTCTGCACACTCAGTCCATAGGCCGGAAAAACAACTGTGACAGCAAACACACAGGAACATAATAAAGAGACTGTCTGAAGAAGTCCCATTTTATCCTGGAAGCTGCTTAGATACTGCAGAGGTTTTGAACTGCCAGCTAAAATAGATCAGTCAGCCTAGGCTCATTTTAAAACAGAAGTTCTCCATACAGCATGCACAGCAGCATCTACAGGGTCGGACGTTCACCAGGTTCACTGCCCATCAATCAGTATTTTGATAATCAGATAATGGTACACTCCAAATAACTACTTAATCTGGTTCCCAGGAAAGTTCTACTTAGATTAAAAAGGGCACAACGTCTCCTTGTCAATTATAGAGGCCAGCACAGATTCATGGATAATGCACCAAGTGCTCCTTCTTTTGCGACTGTGGTTCAAACACTAGCCTGAGAACAGGGCAAGGCCTTCCATACAAGTCTGTGACCAGTTTAGCTTGTGAGATATGACCAGATCTCAGCACAACGTGGTATCAGCTGGAGCCTATATATTCAAGCTCCACTGAAACCAACTGAACATTAGGACAGATGAGTATTCAGCACGTATAAATCTTCCTTGGTGTATCTGGAAAGTTCAGAGCAATCAATCAGTCAACAACTTTAATATCGATGCAGGGCGAGTAGTGACGGACAGACAGATAGACTTGTCTAGATCGTGGCTGGTTTTGGCCGGCCATAATGTAACGTATGTTCTAACCAGTGTGTTCATCTCCAGCGATAAAGTGGAAAGACCCTGACAAAAGTGAGCTAGGCCCCGATCCTGCAATTCCAATGCACCTGCTCAGAGCTCCATTGAAGAATTAGGAATCAGACATTTAATAAAATTCTAGATCAACTTTAAAGATACTGTTTTATAACAAAACAGCAACTTTATAGGTAAGAGGCCTATGGGGAAAAAAAGTGCACTTTTACTCTTCTGCCTATGCACATTCAAATGAAAATGTAAATAAAGTTACACCTGAAACTACTGTCAAAACTTCATTACCACATTTTATTTTGATTTTTTTCTCTCTTCCTCCCTCCCCTCCTCATGAGTTCAAGAGGGTCACATGTCACTTCTGTTTCAGCCATACAGTTTCAGAGAAAGACTGGCCTTCTCTGCTTCACTCAAGAAAATGATAACCCTTTCAGCACCAAAGGGCGACAGTCAATATATAAGATGCATCCAGAGCGTGCACTCAAATAGCCAGGTTTCTATAGGCTAGATCACACAAATACGCATGCATATTAGCCTTACACAGCACAGGGTGAAGAGAAACATCAATAATGTAAAGTCCATGTCTAATCAGAAATCCTCTGTTTGAAAATACCAACTCTTGCCGGCCGCTCTTTCACAGCACACGCGACCCAGCATTGCCTGGGTATTTTTTTTTTTAAATACTACTGTTCAACGAGAATTTGCCACACTTTGGACACATGCTGGGTTTAAAGGCTTGCAGGCCCTTTTTGGTTTGAAAAAGGCACCACTGAAAACACAGACATGTGAAAGCAGCAGCACTTGGGAAATATTAATACAAATGTAGTGACTTGCATGTGCTTTTCCTTAGAAAGGCTCTAATATTTTTTAAATCACATCCCCCCCCCCCCCACAGACAATGTCAGGTCAGCCAGGATATATGACATGACATTTCTGATGATCACAGGTGACTCTTTTATCCTGCCTTTTTTTTTTTCACTATACAATGGTTTGTTTAAGATCCAAAGGCTACTTAAAGTCTATAAACAGCAACACTGTCAACTAATGTCAAAGACCCCAGCTTTCAATATACTGCAAACACTCAAGCATGTGCTTTACTAGATCAAATTTTCTGTATTAATAATATGATGTATTTGCATAGTTCCTTTAATCTTGAAGGACCTCAAAGCAATTTACACATTAGAGCAGAGGTTCTCAAATTGGGTGGTGGACCACCTGGCGGGGGGCGGGGGGGTCACGGAATGTATTCAGGGAGGGGAGTGAGAAGCTGGTGGGGGGGACTTACTGCGCACATTTCACCCGCAGCAACGAATAACTAGCCAAGCGGATTCCTCCAGACATATCAGGGCCTCAGACGGCGCTGTGCATTCGACTCTAGATGGCGCTGTGCATTTTGACGGATTTCTAACAAGCTAGCAGAGCATTATACAAAGTCGTTGCCATCTGTACGTTTATGCACATTTAAGTGTAGGCATCAACCACAATCGCTGTTTTGCTTTTGCTCTTATTACAATGGATGGTTGGCTCTATTCGAATCAATGCCTCTCTGTTTTTATATTTAGTGAGAGTCGCATGTTGATTTTTTTTTTTTAATCGGTACATGTACTTGTGGGGCCGGTCGGAGGGCGCAAACTACTAGAGACACAAAGAAGTGGGGGCACAATCAAATACATTTGAGAACCACTGGACTAGAGAAAGAATCGACTCACCCCCAATGAACTGCTGCAATCTGGAATGGAATATGGCAGCTCTTTTCACAAAAGTCATAGGGTGGCATTTTCGAAAGCACCTACGTGAAGGTCAATGGCAGTTGTATTCCTCAGTAACATAGGCACTTTTGAAAATCCCACCCTTAGAAAGTGTGTAAAAACTTGGAATTTAGGGAAGTAGAATGTAGCCAGATTAGAATCTGGCCAGGCTGCCATGGCTCACAATCCTACTCTTGTGCAAAGTGCTACCAGAGCTTTAATGACCACAAGTGATTAAGTTCTCCATTTTATACCTCATCCAACTTCCTCAACACAGCTGGTATAGAATGCTTCCCACTGAGTTATCGATACTGCTTTCCTGCAACACCAGAGATTTCTCTAGATGTCTCCCATTCAAGTATTGACCAAGCATTGACCTAATACTGTTTAGTTTACAAGTGAGATTAGAGCCCCTACCTGTGGTACTGTACCTTATGTGCAATGGCTCTGCAGTGAATATTTCTGTCCTATTCCTGGGGAAGAGTTAGGCTGAAACAAGCTGAGAATTTCTTTTATTCGGGATTTCAACCTGGATTCAAATTGGCATTTCAATAGGTGAAAGGCCACACAGCATTTGTAGATCTAGGATTCTTCTGTGCTAGGTAGATCACATATATACCATCTTCATGATTTTGCAACATACAATAGCCATCCCTAACCGGACGTGAATGATTTCCTAACATGTTAATGTTGGAGACAACACTGAAGCCACTATATTACATTATTTTTTTTCTAGGCTTCTTCTCTCAGGCTGCCTTTACATGGATGCAAAAATCTGGCACTTTCTGAACAGCCTTAATGAAGAGGAATAGTGATGGATGCATCTTCAAAACACTACAAAGTATGAGGATAAATCCTACTTCTCAGAGTCTCAGAAAAAGCTGCTGTCAAATATGTTATCGGCATAAAATGACAAAACACCTCCAGGTTATAAAACCAGGCCTTATTGTTTGTATTTGATTATTTGATTCCAGGTACTCGGGTACTGAGATAATAAACAATGACAACAAGGGTGACTGAATGGGTCAGATGATCAGTAAAGGCATACACACCTTTAGGGTTGCCAAGGTTGGTAGCTGCCACTGTTTGGTGGTTCTCAGTGCAGTTATCCAAATCACACAAACGGGCACTACTATTGTCAACCTCCTTAGCTGTCTCAGCAGGCAGACCAAGGACTGAACGGGATACTGAAATTGTACTCCCTCTCTAAGACCTGGCAACAGTCCCTCCATAGGAGAGCTGAGGTATTCTGAAGGGTGTTTGTGTCAATCTGTCCAAACAGCACCACGTTAAAGTGCACCAGCAGGTTCACATGCACAACATCACGTCAGCGTGCTTTAGAACTCACAGCCACACTCGCATTACCACACAGTGTAGACAAGCCCTCAGAGATCAAACCGTTCAATCAAACTGAGGTGAAGCCAGTGAAAAAGGTAGATGATTGGAAAGGAAAGATTACTCCCAAAATAATCTGGGATGTGTGATTTCTGGCAGACTTCAATAGGGCCACACAGCGTATTGTATCTCCTCCCATAGGGACTAGCTGTAGGTCGATCTCTGGCACAGCAGGGTACAGATTTGCTTGCACTTGCTGCTCCAAGGGCCATCGATGGAATTTCTAAGTCATAAGTGCACTCTGCAATTATGAACTTTTTTGGTTTGTTAATTCATGCAGAAAGAATATATAATACAAGTATGCATGTCAGCAAGCAAATGGTATTAAAGCAATAGGATTGACAAGAATAATCATGGCAATTTAAGGAAATATAGAGAATGCCTCCATGACAGAGAAAATAATAATAATTGAAAAACTTAGCAAAATAATATAATTCATAGAGTGGGAACAAAGGAGAATAAGTGGGATCTATAGCCCAATGGTTATAGTACAATCTGACAATATCGAATCTAAGAATGGAACTCCACACATTAAATAATAAGCATGACTGACTGTTTAAATGGTATACAATACATTCTACAGGTACACATAGAATAGGTAATATAAATAACCAAAGGCTGAGCTAGTTGTTTGGCCAATAAAGAAAAAAGGAATTTGCTTTCTAAATTTGCAAAAATATATTTATAAAATTGTGTTCAGAACAATTTACAGGATCCAAATGCTATCTAAACATTAGGTACTTCAAATATGTAAACAACAAAATCTCTGTATATTAACATTTTGTATCAGTATCTTGGATTTAAATATCTTTGGTTCCTTAGCTGGTAGAAAGCACTACTCTTTGAGATAGCTAGAATCACCGTCAAGACCGCATGTGGAAAGACAGATGAATGAAATAAAGTTTAAAAGAATTCAGAGTCTTGCTTGCCACCCATGTTATCCATGCAGAGATCACCCTGAACTGACTAGACCTTTTCTATCTGTTTTAATAAGAGCTATGCTGGCCTAAATACAACTCCCACATTTTTATTTGTCTTTCTTATGGAGACCCCATTTAGGCAAAAGAAGTATTCTAGAACAACTGAGCAGAATCTTGTACAAGAAATCCTTCATAATTAGCAAAATTTGATAAGGTAAGGATAAAATATAGATGCTGGAAGACCAGTCGCTGAAGAGAGGAACTAGAATTCAAGTGATGTTAGTGCCATCAACAGGATTCCAGATCAAGACACTGTCCTATTAGAAACAAAGGACCGAGTTCTTTTCTTTTATACCTGCAGAAACCTGATCATCTGGGTCAGTGATGAGTCAGAGAGCACGCTGAGGGATCACAGCACTTTGACAAATAGGAGATACATGCATGCAGTGTAAGGGAATCTTGACTACGTCTTCAAAATGTTTCCCCCTTTCAATCAGCATCACTTCGGTCTTGCCCAGGTTGAGCTTGAGCCAGATGCTCTTCATCCAGAAGGTGATTTCCTATGAACCTCCAAACTGGTCTCATGTAGATGCTGAAGAGAAGGCACTGAAGAGAAAAGGGTAGCAACTATTTACCACCATTCACTGAAGTCCGCTGGAAAAGAGGGTTTGGACCCATTGTTCTCAGCGAGTTATCTTAAGTGCCTATACACAAATGCAAGAAGCCTGGGAAACAAGCAGGGAGAACTGGAAGTCCTGGCACAATCAAGGAACTATGATGTGATTGGAATAACAGAGACTTGGTGGGATAACTCACATGACTTGAGTACTGTCACTGAAGGATATAAACTGTTCAGGAAGGACAGGCAGGGCAGAAAAGGTGGGGGAGTTGCATTGTATGTAAGACAGCAGTATGACTGTTCAGAGCTCCAGTATGAAACCGCAGAAGAACCTGAGAGTCTCTGGATTAAGTTTGGAAGTGTGAGCAACAAGGGTGATGCCGTGGTGCAAGTCTGCTATAGACCACCAGACCAGGTGGATGAGGCTTTCTTCTAGCAACTAACAGAAGTTACTAGATCACAGGCCCTGGTTCTCATGGGAGACTTCAACCACCCTGATATCTGCTGGGAGAGCAATACAGCAGTGCACAGGCAATCCAGGAAGTTTTTGGAAAGTGTAGGTAGAGTGACCAGATGTCCCGATTTTTGGGTCTTTTTCTTATATAGGCTCCTATTACCCCCCACCCCCGTCCCGATTTTTCACATTTGCTGTCTAGTCACCCTAAGTGTAGGGGACAATTTCCTGGTGCAAGTGCTGGAGGAACCAACTAGGGGCAGAGCTCTTCTTGACCTGCTGCTCACAAACAGGGAAGAATTAGTAGGGGAAGCAAAAGTGGATGGGAATCTGGGAAAAAGGCTAATGTAGTGTCCATCTTTAAAAAAAGGAAGAAGGAGGATCCAGGGAACTACAGGCCAGTCAGCCTTGCCTCAGTCCCTGGAAAAATCATGGAGCAGGTCCTAAAGGAATCAATTCTGAAGCTCTTAGAGGAGAGGAAAGTGATCAGGAACAGTCAGTATGGATTCACCAAGAGCAAGTCATGCCTGACTAACCTAATTGCCTTCTATGATGAGATAACTGGCTCTGGGGATGAGGGGAAAGCAGTGGACGTGTTATTCCTTGACTTTAGCAAAGCTTTTGATATGGTCTCCCACAGTATTTTTGCCAGCAAGTTAAAGAAGTATAGGCTGGATGAATGGACTATAAGGTGGAGAGGAAGCTGGCTAGATCATCGGGTTCAACGGGTAGTGATCAATGGCTCCATGTCTAGTTGGCAGCCGGTTTCAAGCGGAGTGCCCCAAGGGTCGGTCCTGGGGCCGGTTTTGTTCAATATCTTCATTAATGAGGATGGCGTGGATTGCACTCTCAGCAAGTTTGCAGGTGACACTAAACTGGGAGGAGTGGTAGATACGCTGGAGGGTAGGGATAGGATACAGAGGGACCTAGAAAAATTAGAGGATTGGGCCAGAAGAAATCTGATGAGGTTCAACAAGGACAAGTGCAGAGTCCTGCACTTAGGATGGAAGAATCCCATTCACTGTTACAGACTAGTGACCGAATGGCTAGGCAGCAGTTCTGCAGAAAATGACTTGGGGGTTACAGTGGATGAGAAGCTGGATATGCGTCGACAGAGTGCACTTGTTGCCAAGAAGGCTAATGGCATTTTGGGCTGTATAAGTAGGGGCATTGCCAGCAGATCAAGGGACGTGATCATTCCCCTCTATTCAACATTGGTGAGGCCTCATCTGGAGTACTGTGTCCAGTTTTGGGCCCCACACTACAGGAAGGATGTGGAGAAATTGGATAGAGTTCAGCAGAGGGCAGCAAAAAATATTGGGGGGCTGGAGCACATGACTTATGAGGAGAGGCTGAGGGAACTGGGATTGTTTAGTCTGCAGAAGAGAAGAATGAGGGGGTATTGGATAACTGCTTTCGACTACCTGAAAGGGGGTTCCAAAGAGGATGGATCTAGACTGTTCTCAGTGGTAGCAGATGACAGAACAAAGAGTAATGGTCTCAAGTTGCAGTGGGTGGAGGTTTAGGTTGGGTATTAGGAAAAACTTTTTCACTAGGAGGGTGGTGAAGCACTGGAATGGGTTCCCTAGGGAGGTGGTGGAATCTCCTTCTTTAGAGGTTTTTAAGGTCAGGCTTGACAAAGCCCTGGCTGGGATGATTTAGTTGGGGATTGGTCCTGCTTTGAGCAGGGGGTGGAACTAGATGACCTTCTGAGGTCCCTTCCAACCCTGATGTTCTATGATTCTATGACTGAGCTTCTATATCAAATTCCTCACTGCAGCACCTGGAGGTGGTATAGAGGGGCATGCAGAGTCTGATTCTATGATTCTCCTGCACTGTCGACTTCAGCCATGTCACATAGGTAGTTTAGCAGTACCTTGTGATCTACTGTGTCAAAAGTACCAGCGAGCTCTAGTGGCATGAGCATGAAGAGGTTGCCTGTATTTATAACCACGAGGGGGTTAGCTTTTAGTGCTATGGGGGGCTCTCTTCATGTTCTTCCCTGGTCTGACAATCCACTGTGGGGCATCCATCATTTTGGCAGATGTAACATGCTGTTGGAGTTTCATTGTTGGCACTTCCTCTATGATTCTCCTTCAGCATCAGAGAAGGTTAAAGGCACTCAGCACCTTGGAACAGGCATATGCATATGCGTTATGACATAGTCTTTAATCACACAATCATGTACTATTTTTTCTCCAGCACCCACACTCCATTTCAGTGCACAAGATGGAGCCACAAGAGGGGCAGAATTAAGGTGGCATGGGCATCTGTAAATCTAGCGGTTCCTGATTTTGAGTCCTTGAGTTTGTAATGTACATAATGTTATTTTAACATGGTTTTCTTTGTATGTAATATTACATGTGCACTCTCTCTCCCTCTCACTCCTACCTGATCACGCTGGTAACTGAATATAATATTCAGCATATAAAAACAAGTACTCAGTACTTTTAACAGAGAACGTACTGTACTGCCTGCAAACAACTGTCCCAGTTCCAGAATGCAGGAAAATGGGATCCTGAGGGAGGGAGGGAATTGATGCTGAGTGGCAGTTCATTTCTACTTTCTCTCAAAAATATTACATTTTCCTGCTGTGTTTCCATGGAACAAATCTACAGCATATTGAAAGAAATGCCTTTAAAAGGAAAGGGCTAGCTTAACTCTGAGTAATCGTTTCATTATTAGACCCTGAACAGGAATGTCTTTGCTTTTTGTTTTACAGGTTTGCAACTTCTCAGGAAATTCTAAAAAAAACCAACCTAGAATTAAAAAAAAATTCTAATTTCTGAGCCAGTTCTTCAGTGATTAAAAGAGAATTTACTCAATTCCTTTAGTATCCAGAGAGTTGAGGGTATTCCCAGAATACAAACAGATCCTCACTGCAAAGTCAAGGCATGGAATTATGAATTACACAACCAGGCAACGGTGTCCTAGTAAAATCATGCCGTATCATGCAGCCCGAGATACCTCAGCTAACACTGTTACACATACATCCTTGGCTCTTTATGCAAAATCCATAGGATTAACAGGAGCTTGTTGTGACACGCTGCTTTCACCACCCCCCACCCCTACCCTCCAAAAAGCAACACAAATGCAAGATATTTATTGCATTTGTTTTTTAAAATGACGTACTTTGATCTCCACCCAGATAACATGCCAGCAATTGGGGCTAGCCTAAGGGCACAGCGGCAGCCTGTTGTTCTGTATCACAGTCTGGAAAGCCAGGCTGGGCATTCCTCCTTCTGCAGAGGTTGAAGGGGAGTGTAAGACAACCCTCCTGGAGTTAATGTGAGATACAATCCTCCAACACCCCTACTCGGACTCCAGCAAACACAGCTTTCCCAAGCTAGCCAATCAAGCTTTAGCACAGATTAACGCTCACCACTGCTTGTATTCTGTGCCCGCACATACACTCCTAACCCACCAAATGAAAACATTCCTCATGCCATGCAAACATATTCTGAGAAACTTGAGAGTGTATTAAAATGCAGAGAAGATGAGCTACGTGCCTGCCCTTCATTACCCAGTACCAGACTTATATCCGGACCACAATCCAGAGACAGAAGAGTGGGGTGTAAATAACAATGACCCCTACAAAACCGACGAATCTAAGAATGGTCTTGTTAACTGTGTTGCCAACTCTCACCCAGTAATGTGACTTTGGCCCCTGCTGAAGGCAGTTTCCAATGATGTGAAAATCTAAAGCCATCGCTTGATGTTGGGGAAATAAAACCAGAGAGAGAAGGAGACAATCCCCCAATGTAGCCAAACTACAAGTCTAGAAACTAAGTTAGTCCCAGTTCTTTAACTGACACCTGTTAATATTCTGTGCCATTCACAACCCGTGTTATAGACCAAAGCCAGAGGGGAGGTACCTGTCAGTCACCAATTTCACAGGGCTCCCGGACTGGGGGGAATTAAAGGCCCTTTAGAAATCTAGCAACTGGATAGTGGAAAAATATTGTGTGACCCTGAATTAGGGGCTGGGGAGCTGCTATCATTGTAAGGGTGCAGTTGACAGAGCTGAAAGATAGACCTGGATTTTTTAGGGATAGCAGGTAGCCCAGAATAACAGGAATTGGAGTTTCTACCGGAGTTGTATTGTACACTTAAATAGAGAATCTCTTACACTTGGCTGCATAGGTCATCCTGATAGAATCCTTTCTGTTGTGTACTAATATCTTCTGGATTGCAGTAGAGCAGCGTTTTTACATGGTAATTAACCAGCTAGCATCCATGCTGTCAAGTGCTATGACATCAGGTCCAGGAGAAGGATCTGCCCTGCTGGGATATTATGTCAGGTACGATAGGTAATGTGACTGGAGGATGAATTGATAGGATCATTAGGTCAGAATACAAGAACTGTCTGGGCCAAGCTGGTACTAGCATGATCATTACAGCGAGTCCTTCTCTGAGGCCTGGTCTACACTAGGACTTTAATTCGAATTTAGCAGCGTTAATTCGAACTAACCGCTCAACCGTCCACACCAGGAAGCCATTTAATTCGAACTAGAGGGCTCTTTAGTTCGAATTTGGTACTCCACCCCGACACGTGGAGTAACGCTAAATTCGACATGGCTAGCTCGAATTAGGCTAGGTGTGGATGCAAATCGAACTTAGTAGCTCCGGGAGCTATCCCACAGTGCACCACTCTGTTGACGCTCTGGACAGCAGTCCGAGCTTCGATGCTCTGAGCAGCCACACAGGAAATGACCCGGGAAAATTTGAATTCATTTTCCTGTCTGGGCACTTTGAATCTGACGTCCTGGCTGGACATCGGGGCGAGCTCCGCAGCACCTGCAACGATGCAGAGCTCTCCAGCAGAGGAGTTCATGTTCTCTGTGAATAGAAAGAGGGACCCAGCATAGACTGACTGGGAACTCTTCGATCTGATCGGTGTGTGGGGCGAGGAGTCTGTGCTTTCGGAGCTGCGCTCCAAAACAGGGAATGCGAAGACCTACGAGAAGGTCTCCAAAGCCATGAGAGACAGAGGATACAGCCGGGATGCAACGCAGCGCCGCGTGAAAATCAAGGACCCCAGACAAGGCTACCAAAAAATCAAAGCGGCAAACGGACGCTACGGAGCCTGCCACCACTGCCCCACCAGTGACCGTGGACTCTGACGATGGGACAGTGTCGACGGCCAGTTCCTCGGTGATGTTCGCGGACGGGGAAGATGAGGAAGGGTTTGTGGAGGACGAGGCAGGCGAGAGCGCTTACAACGCTGGTTTCCCCGACAGCCAGGATCTATTCATCACCGTCACGGAGATCCCCCAACAACCCTCCCCGGACCCTGAATCAGGGGAAGGAGCAGTCGGTAAGTGCTTTAACCATGTTAACTTTTATTCTTAATATAACAGGAATCTTAACTGTGTGAAAAGGAGGTCTCTCTAGATATGGGGATAGAACAGAAATCATCCTTGGAGATATCCACGAAGCTCTCCTTGCGTTAATCGAAAAGCATCAGCAGGAGGTTCCTGGGGAGAGCTGCCTTATTGGGTGCTCCGTGGTAGCACAGTTTTCCGCGCAAGGCTTTCATGAGGTACTCAGGGAGCACTGCCTCCCCGAGCACGGCTGCATCGGGCCCTGGTTCGTGCTAGCTTTCAGGCAGCATGCGCTCTCTATCTCCTTCAGTGACCCTCCTCAGGGTGATCTCGCTCGGAGACTCCTGCATCTAATTAGGGTAATTACTGTAATTTTACGCCTGGTCCAAAGTATTTTTAAAAAATCTACGAACAGACGGCATAGCACAGACTCAGCACGCAGCTGCGTGACGAGCGTAACGGAAAGCCAAAGAATATAATGGACGCTCATGGAGGGAGGGGGGAATGAGGACGCAAGGTATCCCACAGTTCCTGCTGTCTCCGAAAAGTATTTGCATTCTTAGATGAGCTCCAAATGCTTCTAGGGTCAAACACAGTGTCTGCGGTGGGTCAGGGCATAGTTCGGCAATTTGCGCACACACCCCACCCACCACCAGAAGTGAAAACAATCCTCTGTTGACTCTTTTACATGTCACCCTATCTTTACTGAATGCTGCAGATAGACGCGATGGTGCAGCACTCAACACCAACATCCTTGCTCCCCCCACGCTATGGATGGCTGATGGTACAAAAAGATGGAAATCCGTCCTCATCATCAGCCTATTGGCACATGGGGCAGTGCAAAAGGGCTGGTAACCATGCTGACTAGCATCAGTAAGGTCGATCAAGGGTGCCTGTCCCTAATTTTTGATGGCAGATGGTGCAATATGGCTGGTAACCGTCCTCATCATTGCAACAGGGGGCTGAGCTCCATCAGCCCCCACCCTTCATTGTAAATAAAAGATTAAATTGCCCCTGGACTAGCAGAGGGATGATGGGCTCCTTCATCCACACTCCTTAATGTCCTGCCTGGACTATCATTGCAGCTGGAGGCTTCCTTCCACTCATTTCTCACAAACAAGTCACTGTGTCTTATTCCTGCATTCTTTATTACTTCATCACACAAGTGGGGGGACAATGGTATGGTAGCCCAGGAAGGCTGGGGGAAGAACGGAATGAACAGCTGGGGTTGTTGCAGGAGCACCCCCTGTGAATAGCATACAGCTCATAATTTATGCAGGATCGGACACAGAGCAGCTGTGCTCTCTGGTTCTATGATACAGTGGTTCTCTAGTACACTTGCCCATAATCTAGGCAGGACTGATTCTATTTTTAGATACCAAAAAGGAGGGATTGACTCAGGGAGTCATTCCCAATTTTTGCTTTTGCGCCCCTGGCTGCTCGGCCAGGGGCACTTATGACAGCACCAAATGGGGCAGTGCAAAAGGACAGGTAACCATGCCCATCTTATTACCATCTTATTACCAATTTATGGTATGGTAGATGGTACAATATGGCTGGTAACCATCTCTGCTGTCATGCAAAAGCAAAAGCATGCTGCTGTGTAGCGCTGCTGGCCCGCCTCTGTCAGCGGCATCTAGTACACATACGGTGACATACACAAAAGGCAAAACAGTGTCCATGGTTGCCACGCTATGGCGTATGCCAGGGCAATTCTGGGAAAACGGGCTTGAAATGATTGTCTGCCGTTGCTTTCCCGGAGGAAGGAATGACTGGCGACATTTACCCAGAATCCACCGCGAAAATGATTTCTGCCCCAGCAGGCACAGAGGTCTCAACCCAGAATTCACAGAGACAGCCTAGACTCAGTGAATTGTTCGCAAAAATGTATCTTTGCAAGGAACTCACTCCCTGTTTCCCATCTCACAGCTTCCTCTGTCTCCAGACCTGCCACAGCATCCCCCTCGCAGAGGCTGGCAAAGATTAGGCGGCGAAAGAAAAAGACAAGGGACAAGATGTTCGAGGAACGTATGGGCTGCTACCTAGCAGAGGCGGACCAGCAGAGCCAGTGGAGGGAGACCGTCTCTCTGTGCCAGCGCTCACACAGCGAACGGGAGGAGAGGTGGCGTGAGGAAGACAAGCAGGCGACTGAAACGCTGCTTGGACTAGTGAGGGAGCAAACGGACATGCTCAGGCGCCTTGTGGATGTTCTGCAGGACCGCAGGAGGACAGAGCCCCCCTGCAGTGTATCTGCAACCGCACTCCCCTGCCACACAGTCCCATACCCCCCTCACCGAAAATAATCAGGAGGAGGGGCGGCCGGGGACGTGAATACTGTCACTGCACCACAGCACAGTGCTCAAGTACCTAAAAGCTCTCATACCCTACATTTGCCGAAGTCCTTCACTTCCAGACTCACAGTAGTCCCAATCCCAGTCCCATCCCCTAACTGTCTACTTAATTAATAAAAATGCTTTGCTGTTAATTACTGTTTCCGTTATGTTTTTTCAAAGAAGACTGTGTTTGAATGGGGGGCGTGGGGAAGGGGGTGGTTAATTGCATAGGACAGTCACCTTTCCCAGGGTACAGACACGGGGGCAGGATCAGCAGCGGGTCACACACACGGTGCAGTCAGTAGGCACCCTGGTCGGTTTTTGGAGGTGGTTTCCAGGATCTGTGTGGGCGGGGGAGATGTGACTTTGCAGCGGGGGAGGGCGGTTACAGATCTTATACAGCGGTCCTTGTCCTGGACCGCAGAGTCACGCAGCTGAGGAATCTGTATCCGTCCTCCTCCACCACAAGGTCACATATCCGCCCGCACACAGAATTCCATAAAGAGGGATGGCAGGCTCCCTTGAAAGAAGCATTCCGGCACTGCGGACCGCTCTAGGAGCAGGAGCCTGTCATTCCTTGAGTTTAGAGGCGGTCTTTACATCACCGCACAGCCTGCGTCCCAGTTTCAACCCTTTCACGAAAAGTCATGAATAAAGAAACCTTTGTTAAGTAATAATGGGACATGTATTTTATTTTTACACGTGTGCTGGAAGTGGGGGTAACGGGGTGAATGGGGTATGTAACCGAAGAGGAGAGTCAACAGTAACTGGGTAAAGAAACAGGGGCAGGTTCAGCTTCTCTGTAAAGAAACTGAACAGTCACAGGTCACGCTGCTCGCTGCTCGCTGGTATTTGAAGAGTTCCTTGTCGCTGTCCCAGGCGCCTGTATAGGGCTTCATGAGCAAGTGCATTAGCGGGCAGGCTGGGTCCCCGAGGATGACTATAGGCATCTGCACATCCACAACAGTTATTTCGTGGTCCGGGAAGAAACTACCTTCCTGAAGGCGTCTGAGCAGCCCACAGTTCCTGAAAACACACGCATCATGAACCTTGCCCGGCCACCCGACGTTGATGTTTATAAAACGTCCCCTATGGTCCCCCAGTGCTTGCAGCACCATTGAAAAGTAGCCCAATTTCTCAGCAGCTGACTGTGGAAGAGATGGACGATAAAGTGCGAGGAGGAGAAAACGGCGATGATCGCAGCGGGCTCCGTGCTTGCAGTGCTGTGGCGTCCGCGCTGTCACTGACCAGAAAAGTGCACGAACAGATTGCCCGCAGGCGCTTTCAAGGAGGGAGGGAGGGAGGTTGTGATTGACGGTTCAATGACGACACTTACCCAAAACCACCCTCGACACATTTCTCCCCTCAGCAGGCATTGGGGGCTCTACCCAGCATTCCAATGGGCAGCGGGGACTGCGGGAACTGTGGGATAGCTTCCCACAGTGCACCGCTTCCAAAGTCGACGCTGGCCCCGTGAATGTGGACTCAGAAATTCGAATTAGTGTATTTAGTATGGATACACAAATTCGACTTCATAAGGTCGAATCCACAAATTCGAACTAAATTGATTCGAAATAGTCTTGTAGTGTAGACAAGGCCTGAGTTTCCCCAGCACCTTCTGAGTTAATGGGATCGGTGGATAGATGTACACTGAGTCCATGAGATGAGGAAAGCATCTGACCGAGAACCTGGGCTTGACCAGAACATTTGGCACTTTTTGTTCTTGCCTGTGGTGAACAGCTCTACCAAGAGGTAACCCTACCTGTGGAATATGTTCTCTGGGATGGAGTCCTTGACGGTCCATTTGCAGTCGCTTGCAAATTGCTTGCAGAACTGGTTCAATAAAATATTCTGTAAGCCTGGCAGATGCTGAGGTACTAGTGTGATTTAGTGAAAGATGCAGCATTTCCAGAGGTGAACAGCTTCTTCACAAAGGGAGGACAGTCACGTCCCTCTCTGTCTGTTGACATAAAACATTGCTGTTGTGTTGTCCATTGAGACTTGGACTGTCAGTCTGCACAAAATGGGAAGAAATGCTGTATAGGCTGGATGAACACCTCTGCTCTTCAGAACATTTATGTGAAGGTAAGCCTCTTTGGAAGTCCAAAGTCCTTGGGTCTGAAGGTGGCCCAGGTAAGCTCCCCACCATAACATGAATGCTATTTAATTACATTATGGTCACTAGTGTCTTGGTGGGAAGAGGTAGGGAAAACAGCACTCCTTTTTCATACCTGGAGAGGATCCTTCCATTAATTTAAGGATGAGAGGACTTCTAGGGGACATGCACAGTCATGTAACGTCCATCCTTGCTGTGTGACATACATGGAGAAGGCCATGTAACTGAGAAGTCTAAATCAGATTCTTACTGACATCTGAGGGTGAGCCCGCAGCTGCTTGACAAGATCTACTAGGATATGGAATCTGTCCTGTGGTGGATACTCTCTTGTTGTGAAATCTAGCACTGCCCCTACAATCTCTATTCTCTGGGTTAGCCTAGAGTTGACTTTTCCTTGTTGACTCTGTGACCCAGGATAGTGAGTCATTCACCTATTGCACTGATTTCTCTCAAATGAGCCAATCATCAAGCTAGGATTTAAGCTTAGAAGGGTACATGCAGGTCCCCACCTTTTGGACGCTAAAGTTCAAAGTGAGGAACAAACCTATGGGTATACCTGGATCCCTAGCCTTCTCAACTGAACCACCATAACTGCCAAGCACTACTTGGTGGCTTAATCTTCATTTCTAAAAAGGTGAGATTCTTACATGGAATAATTAATGCACAACTGTTATCTTGCTGTAAAATTCTAATGGAGAAGAGGCACCTGTAGTTTTTACCACAAAGGAGCCAGGCAAGGTCAGCACTATCCCCTGTCTGGTACAGAGGCTGATTTAAGTGATAGATTACATTCCATACTCCGGGGGGAATTCTGCGCCACTGCACATGCACAGAATTTATGTCCCCCGCAGATTTCTTTGCTTCCCCACAGAAAAATGACTCTCTGATGGGGAAGCAAAGGGAAGCCACAAGAACAGTCATGTGACCCTCCCCAGCCGTGTGTTTCAGGTGCCTAGGGCAGCTGGCAGAGAGGTAAATCATTGTGGGGCTGGGGGCGGGACTGGGGACGACCTGGCTGGTGGCTCCTACCCTGCACCAAGCTCAGCTGCTAGTCCCGGCTGGGCTGGGGAGGATGAGATTCCTCTTCCCCTGCACAGCATCCAGAGCCAGGTCAGACCTACCCCCCGATTTCTCCCCCAGCTGCAGGAAGTCCTGCAAACTTCCTTCCCCACCCCCCACTTCCTGCACCCATTGTTCCTCTGCTGCGGGGTGAGGGATCCCTGTGCAAGGAGCTGCTCCCCCATCTACCCAACCCCCATGCATCCAGCCCCCCTCTTACCCAGACCCAGCGGGGATGGGCAGGGGTATGAGGAGCCTGCCTTAGCCCCGGGCCCCTGCTGTGCCGTCGACTGGATTTTTAACGGCCTGGTCAGCAGTGCTGATAGGAGCCAACAGGGTCCCTTTTTGACCAAGCGTTCCGGTCAAAAAACAGACACCTGGCAACCTTCATTCAGCAGCAACATAGTGATTAAAAAAAGTAAAGCCATCATGTCCAAGCAATGCTGTGAGACCACACCAAAGGCACTGCTTTGCTACTGCATAGCAGAGCCAATGGCTGGTGCTTTGAGATCTTCACTTACAGGATCTAGAGAATTGCAAAGTATTATTATTAATTACCCATGTACAGAGTTACAGGCATAGATGCCTCCCTACACAGACACACACAGACACAATTTACTCAATATTGGCACAGGAGTTTCATATAGGAGGGACTTGGGGGTGGGGTGGGATGAGGGTTTTTTTACTCGAGAGACCTTCATTAAATGACAGAGAACGAAACTCCTCCATCAGACAGGTTTCAAGGTCTCCGTGTACCAGACGTAGTCTGACTCAGGGGTGAGGGAACCAAGAAGAAGAAGATTTCTGACCCATTAAGAATCCGTAACTCTTTTCTACTGGGGCTTTTAGACATAACAGCAAAGGGGGGAAATTGCAAAACACTTCAACACCCATTCATGCTCAAAGCTGCATCTGCTCTAGCCGTGAAAGGGCATGAAACCAGAACATCACCCGCTGCTGCTGCTGCTGCACAATAGTCAGCGATCCTGTGCCAAGTAAATGCCTGGAGCAGTGTTGCTGACTGTCACACCCAGCGGGTGCTATTTGTGGGCAGAGCCTGTTAAGGAGCTTCTGAGCAACAGAAAGGAGGCGGGGGAAGGAGAGAGAAGGAAAAAGAGAGAAAAGAAAGAAAAAACATTTGCTGCACTGGAAAATGAAACTTAACAGACATGAGTTTGACCACACCTTTGACAGAAACCCCTCTTTATTACTGGTGGGCAACTGTATTTTTATCTTGTGGTTTTCTGTTTTTGCAGACGCATTCCAGCAGGAAAACAGAGACAATACACACCATTGAGCAGCACAGTTTATTTTAAGGGATATAACATTTTCTTATGAGGATGCTTTATTTGCATCTGCTGCAGGAAGCAGTAAAATGGCAGGTGTGTTTCCATGTAACCCAAAGACAGAAAGCAAAATAACAATGCAAAGCAAATTCTTTTGTCTTGCAAATTTCTGCTCACTGCACTGGAAGAGGAAAAAAAAGAAAGAAAGGGGTTTTCCCCAAGGCCTGTTTTCTACCTAATTAGTCCTGCAGATGCTCCCAATGCCAGGAAGGAGATTCATGCCCACCGGCATGAGAAGGTAACAGACACAGTCTGCAGGCTGAGCCATTGCTCCACATTTGTGTGCATGTAAAATTTCTAATTGCTAGCATGGCATGCTATATCTTGGAGGAAATGTGTGTTTGTTCCAGAAATACATTTTAGCGAAGTGTTTTTTGAGGGTTTTTTTGGAGGCACAGTTCAGATTTTCAAGGCTGTCCTCCAGCCTTGAAAATCTGGAGGACAGATCAAGTATTTGCCCAAAAAAAAACTGATCCAAAGAGCATTTAGAATGGAATTTGTTTAACCTGCACCAACATCTTTAATGCACTGGAACCTTGTCAATTTGGCTTTCATCCCTCCATCTTCTCAATATTTTATCTGAATGATCACTATATCCAGAGCCACAAAATTGTGAACTCCTAAATCAGATAAGAGCATAGAAACAATGGACCTGCTTTTCCACTGCCTTTTACCTTATGTAATTACTGACAGCTGTGAAGGGTTTAAAACACTCTAATACTGATTTAGCAGGGCTTATACCTATTTTGCTTTCATTTTGCATGGGTGTCAATGACAACACATGGTGCAACACACTGGAGAATTGGGTTCAAAGTCTTCACCTTGCAGGGAGACAGCAAGTTCTACTAAGTATTTAAAAGAAAATACTTTTTCACAAAATGTATAATTACCCTGTAGGTAATCACTGCAACAAGATCATACTGAAGCTGAAAGCTTAACAGGATTCAAAAGTGGGTGAGGCTATTACTGTATTCATATTAATGTAACCCCCACTATTACTTGACATAGGATAAAAACACCAGTAAGCGACAAAAAGCAATCACTAGCTCCTTGGTATTGGGAAACAACTCCCTCTGTGGCAGCAAAATTCCCCCCCAAAAAATGTCAGGAGAAAATGGCTATTTTCTCAACCTGCTGGAATATACAGTTTTTCAGGTTTATGTTGAAAAACCGAAAACCCAACCATTTTTGAAATTTTTTTGGTTTTTTGGCAACTGAAAACTGAAATATTTCAGCAAGTCAAGCAAAAACATTTGATTCTACCAAAATTTTTTAATCAATTAGATGAATTTTTTTGGCAGAAATATTGAAACATTTTTAAAAATTACTTGTTTGCAGTTTTACAAGGAAAACAAAAAGCTTCTTGTTTCATGAAAATTTTTCATGGAAATAAATTTTTTTTAAACCAGTTCTGCCTCTATGGGCAGCTAATTCCATAACTGTCCACTATGGGCTTTCTTGCAGCTTTCTGTTAAGCTTTCCATGCTGCCAACTGCCAGATAGGATACCGAGATAGATTAGCTAGTCTTAGCTGGTATAGCACTTCCTACATTCCTTTGTTGATGTGACAAGTCACTTCAGGTTATTTTTAATACTCATCTATACAATTTATCAACACAGTATCTGAGCACTTATAACTGTTTCCAATTGACCCAACCAGATTGCTCCTGATTGGCTAAGAATTGCACACATCTTATTATTTTTATTACTTTGTCATTCCCACCACGCCTGTCTCATCCATCTGCTATCCTTTAGACTGTAAGCCCGTCACAGTGACTTGAAGAATGGGGCCCCAATCTCACTGGTTTTTAGGTGCTACTGCAACATAAATATTAAGTAAAATAATAATTTCCGTACCATTCAGAAAGGTGTAAAATTCTACCCAAACTTTGAAAACATAGAGAATATAATGCACTACTTCTTATCTAATGGAATCATAGACAGCAAGGCCAGAAGGGAACAATGTGCGTCACCTCCTAGTTTGACCTCCTGTATAACCCAGGCCTGAGAATTTTTCCAAAATAATTCCTAGAACAGATCTTTTAGAAAAGACATCCAATCTTGATTTAGAAATTGTCATGGATGCGGAATCCAGCATGACCCTCGCTAAATTGTTCCAATGGTTAATTACTCTCACTGTTAAAAACATGTATGCCTCATTTCCCATCTGAATTAGTCTAGCTTCAACTTCCAGTCACTGGATTGGGTTAAACCTTTCTCTGCTAGATTGACGAGCCCATTGTTAAATATCTGTTCCCCTTGTAGAAACGTACAGAGTGTGATCCAGTCACCCCTTAACCTTCTCTTTGTTAAGCTAAATAGATTGAACTATTTGATTCTAGCACTACAAGGCATCTGACCCCTTACAGCCAACTGCTCCCCAGAGGGACCATACATCAACACCAAAAGGCTTTGGAGATCATTTTTGATCCACAGAACATAAAAGCAGCAATCACAAAATCCAAACAACACTGAACTTACAGGTTAGCATCTCTCTCAACACCCACTGTATCAATTGTTCACAGGATTCGCATTCCACAAACAAAAGGGAAAGGATGTCTTATAATAACTGCATCTTTTAAATACTGTAGACTGTACATATGTGCTTCAACTTTCTGCCTGGAACTAACCAACCACAAGGGGTGTCCCACTAATTAACAAGAATAGCATGAATATTCTGGGCTCAGTTCATAGGCAAATGCAAAGGCAACAGGGCTGCCTCTCAATGTACCTACAATTCATCTCCACAAAGCATGCTGGAAAATGCAAGCTACACAAAACCTTCTTCTTTACAGAAGAGATAATACAGTTGAGCTTCATCATTATAAGTATTCCTTACGAGGGAGATCCGCAAAGGAGGAAGTCACCCAGCTGAGATGGCCATTTCATACTCAGACTCACTCAATTACTTATATGATAACAAAACATTTATGAAAGGTAAAAAATACTAAATGCATGTACGCAAAGTTGGAGAAAAGGGACAGGTGAAACATAGTGCAGCACACCATTCAACTTGTTTATTGGAGGAGAAATAAAGGGTGCAGCTCCTTATATATTGTATTACCGGCCAAATAATGTCATATTGCCCTGTGTAGTGCACTCACAGAATGAAGGATTGTATGTACATTCCTAGGGAACACGCTCAAAGACAGAGGCTGGAGAAGGGCAAACGATTCCAACAGTGCCAATGAAGAGAGAATGCTATTTTATTTCAAGTGAAATAAGTGGTACAGTCCACCAAAGCAGCATTCTGCTACATGAGAGCACAGAGTTCAGATGGGATCCACTGTAGGAATTGAACAGTAACAGCAAAAGGGACAAAAGCCCGATTATTGTCTTGCAAGATCTGAACTCTTACGCTGAGTTCTAATCTGGCTACTGCGTGCTCTGTGCACGGCCAGCAAGAGGCAGGGTGGGGGTGTTGTTAAGAAACTGAACTGGGACTCAGGAGATGAAAGTTAAATTCCCAGCTCTGCCCCAGACTCGCTGTGTGCTCACATCACCTCTCTGTGCCTGAGTTCTCCATCTTCCACTCTGATGGCTGCTTTTCATCCAGTGACAGGGAATTTTGGCGGGTGGGAACTTCTACGAGACACGCCCACCTCAAAAACCATACAAAGATTGGATGTGCTATTTTGCTGGTGAATATATCCAAGGCAGTTCTCTCTCTCCTTCAACACATTAAAAAACAAAAGAACTCAGCCCAAGTTGCAGCTAAGTATCAGGTGTTTCCCTTGGGATTTCCACACTGCGCGTTGACAGCACCAAGATACTTTTTTACTGCCAGCAGGTTTCCTGAATGTTATTACAAATATTGCTTTGCCCTAGAGCTCAGAAGTAAATCACAGTGGCGGCTGCAGCAGTTGCAAGTGACTGCACCCAGTTCTAGAGAAGTGTGTCTGGAACGGCTGGTGGCTCTGCTTAGCCGAGCAGCATTTGACTGGACCACTAGCGAGAAGCTGCTTAAAGGCATTCCAGAAACTACTTATGGCATTCAGACAGCCTAAGTGATGGAAAAAAATCTCAGCTGGGGCAGTTCACCATTCTAGCAGTTTGCTGTGAAAGTTCAGCTACAGCTGTGCACAACTGGGGTCGTTACAGATGTCTTTCCTAGTGCTGTTTGTGGAGCTACAATGCTGGCAACACGTGCTACCACTTGCCTGTTTCTCTCCATGTACCGAGTACTGTTACTAGCACCATTTCACCAGCCAGAAGGGCCGAACTCAATCCCGTGTAGTGGATCACTGAATAGGAGTTGCTATAATATTGGTGCCAACACCAGTGAACCATCCAGCTGGGCTTTCTACAGTGCGTGTGGGTCATGTTGTTCCCCTAGACCAGAGCCCATGGTTCACCTAAATCCTCTCTGGCCCAGAGCCCACAGATCAAAGTCAGCTCTTGAATGTAGATCTCCCAAGTCATTGTGTAACTTGCTGCTGCCGTGGCAACAGACTAACCACACTGACAGCAAAACAGGCTTAAAAAGAGGAGTCAGACTTTCTCCAGGAAGCTCCAAGCATTTTGTAAGGTGGTACGGTCCAGAAAAAAGTAACAGGGATCAAATGAGTGAAATGCAGAACCAACAAACAGCAGCAGTGTCCAGAGCCATTTCATGAGAAAAATACAATGTCCCTGGAATGGCTCTGATGGTGCAATGCATGGACTGTGCATTGAAGCAAATCACAGTAGGATGCAACCATTTGCGTTCTCCTATGGCCAAACCCTGAGCATGTTCCTGGTCCCATTGAAATCAAAGGCAAAATTTCCACTGACCTCAGGAGGAAAGGATCGGCCCCACTACTATTGACATTAAAAAAATAAAAAATTATTTATTGGTCCTTGTTTCTGTATAATCTTCCTTTTTGTCTCACTCTGCCTATGCCAATGGCAAACAGCTGAAAGCTCAGAAGAAGGTGAAGGTGTAGTGCACATGGCCAGCTATGCCCTGGTGGGGGGAAATTCCTGCCTGATCTTTGCAGCAACCAATTTATGCCCTAAAACATAAGATTTGATTGTACCCATCATTGCATGTTCAACTATAAATATTGGGTCCAATCTTAACCCCACTGAATTCAATGGGATAAGGACCAGGCTAATCTATTGGAGATAAAATTAATCAGGTCCAGTTTTAAGTGGAGCCACAGCATTTGATTCTGCCCTCCTGCAGCAGCGAATCCCATACACTGGCTGTGTGCTGCGGGAAGTATTTTCTTTCACTGATTCTAAATGGATCACCCATTAATTTCACTGAGTGACTGCTCTGTTCCAGTATTATGGGACCGCCTAAAAAGGAGGGATTGAGCAGTTTCCATTTATACCCTTCATAATCCTAGACTCAAATACTCTCTAGCTCTTCCCCGTCCAGATTAAATATTTGTAGGTGCTGGGTTGTGGGGTTTTTTTAACGTAACATGTAAATCGTGTGAGACATCGACCCGCTCTCTCCCTGGAGTTATCAGCCGTAATCCACATTTTGTCCTTACTTCCAAACGCTTAAGCAGTGCTGTATACAACAATTATTAATTGTTCCTGCTGATTTTCTTAGCATTTGCTTCACACATTAACCTGCCTAAAGAAACCTCTCCTAAATCCCTGACCTGCCCAACCCTTCCATAAATGTGTGGCCATTTGTTCTAGTGTTCATCTCTGGCCCAGTAATTTAGGGAAATTATTTCATTCTATTTATTTCCTTCAGAATTTAACAACACCTGAATAAGGTCCCCACTTAGTCTCCTTTTTTGCAAAGATAAATGGACATGATTTCATACGCTGAAGTGCCTGTACCAGCCATAAAGTACCCCATTTCCTTGTATATAGAAAAGAAGCCATAGTCTATGCTGTGGCATATGTTTTAACTTTGCACATGATGGTCATAGAGCTGATTCTAGCAATACTCACATGATCTGGAGCTGGTGCCAGCATTGCCACCTGCCCCTATTTTTCAGAAGCTTCTCAATTTTGTTGTAGCAAAACCATGCCTACCTACCCTGCACAGTCCCATTCACATGGGCACAAAGTCTGGAAACAGGCCACATGGCTATGAAACAGGAGTCCATTCAGGATGGAAGACAGTTTCCATGTGAGCTAGCGTTCTGGCTAGACATGGCCCTAAGCAAAGGCCCGAGGGAGGGAAGGGAAACAGATGCAAAGTTATCACTAGCCTTGGTAAAGAGGCTTAAGCACACAAATGTCTGGCCCATGCTCCGTGACACCTCACTACCCACCCCAGAACACCCCCTTACAGCTCACGTCACAGAGGGCCCACAAAGCAACAGATCCCCAAGTTTTCACATCGAGTGGAGGAGCCAGAGTTGATAATGGAAACCATCTGCTTTTACGTTCCCCTGTGGTACACAGATTTTCTGGCAGGTGCCAAAATAGAGCATCCTGCCAGAATATGATCCTTTGATTTATACACTTGCTTTAGCCCTATGAGATACACGCCTATCTATACATATGCGCCTAGACACACCCATCTAGTGTTTTCTAAGAATTGTGGAAGAAACGCCCAATTGCTGACTAAATCTCAGATCAAACAGGGCTAAAGAGTCTTAGCAAACAGCTGAGAGCTGGGAATTCTTCTGCTAATCCTTACGCAAATCTCCTAATGTTAGGGCTAGTCTACACTGGCAGTGCTAAAGCGCTGCTGTGGCAGCACTGCCTGACCGTGCTTTCATGTGGCTTGTGTGGTGGCTCTAAAAAACCACCTCCACGAGGGACGTCGCTCCCGGCGCTCCTGCACTGTCTACACTAGTGCTTTACAGCGCTGAAACTTGCTGCGCTCAGGGGGGTGTTTTTCTACACTCCTGAGCGAGAAAGTTGCAGCGCTGTAAATTGCCAGTCTAGACAAGCCCTTACAGTACCTCTGCTGCTACCAAGGCCCCACTTCTCCCTTTTAGCAACTGACCTGTGCACTAACTTCACATAACTGAAGAAAAGAGAGAGAGAGATACCCTCTTCTACTGCACAGGGCCCTCTCATGCAGCTAAATCAGCCTCGACTCCCATTTCCCCCCTCCCCTTACTGGGCCCCCAGGATGCATCAGTCCTCAGGGGAGGTGTGGGATGGCGAGTGCTCGAGCACCACGGCTTTGCCAGGGGACATGAAGGACCGGGGACAGCCTTACTGCAGATCTCATAACTAATATACATGTTCTGTGGGCTCTTTTTCAGAGCTCAGGCATGTGGGAGACGCTGCCGAGGCAGGAACTGGACATCTATGGTGACCCCTAGTGAAGTATATACATGTGTCTATGTGTATGTGTGTGTCCACCCCCTATCAACTAACCAGAGTGTCCTTTGTGTGGCCACAGAAATCCCAGACGAGGATTAGGATTAGATGTTACTCAGGATGGTTTTAGTGGGTTTGTGTTTTCATTCTGTGTTTGTGACATTTGTTAATAGGGGAGTTGCAGGGTGAACGAAGGGTCGCTTTAGGGGGGCAGAGCTGAGACCAGCCAGCAGGGACGGCTCTAGGAATTGGGCCGCCCCAAGCAGGGCGGCACGCCGCGGGAGGCGCTCTGGCAGTCGCCGGTCCCACGGCTCGGGTGGACCTCCTGCAGACGTGCCTGCGGAGGGTCCGCTGGTCCCCCGGCTTCGGGGGAGCATCTGCAGGCACGTCTGCGGGAGGTCCACCCGAGCCGCGGGACCAGCGGACCCTCCGCAGGCATGCCTGCGGGAGGTCCACCGCAGCCGCCTGCCGCCCTCCCATCGGCATGCCGCCCCAAGCACGTGCTTGGCGCGCTGGGGTCTAGGGCCGGCCCTGCCAGCCAGGCACTGCTTTGGCTGCTTCATTCTGGGATTCCCCGGGAGGACCAACTGCACCAGTGCAGCTGCTACACAACTGCAGCAGTGTTGACAGACACAGTGACTAGCCTGAGGGCTGGTCTACACTACGGGGGGAAATCGATCTAAGATACGCAACTTCAGCTACGTGAATAACGTAGCTGAAGTCGAAGTATCTTAGATCGAATTACCTACCGTCCTCACGGCGCGGGATCGACGTCCGCGGCTCCCCATGTTGACTCCGCTACCGCCATTCGGGTTGGTGGAGTTCCGGAGTCGACAGGAGCTCATTCGGGGATCGATATATCGCGTCTAGATGAGACGCGATATATCGATCCCCGAGAAATCGATTGCTACCCGCCGATACGGCGGGTAGTGAAGACGTAGCCTAACTCAATGCCCAGCCCCAATCCAGAAGGTGACAGGATGGCTTTGCACTGCTGGGGATGCATGGTGTGCAAGAGGCATGGTAGGAGGTCCAAACAGTGTTTAGTATGCCACCTTTCACTTGTGCAGGCAAGGCCATATAGACAGTAGCAGCAAAGATCCACTGCCTTACAATGCTTATAGAAGAGTATCATAAGCAGTGATACATCCTGGTCTACCACTTTACAGATAGTTTTTATTTTTCCAGTCAAAAGGGAAATAACCGGCTTTAAAATGATGTTGCTGTTCTCTGCCCTGGCTCATCTGGGATTTACCCAGCTGCAATGTGTTTACACTGCTAGCAAAGTTAATACTGACCTCCTTGGACCAGACATTCTAAGGAGGAAAGGTAATTTTTTTTTACTATGAACTGGATGTCTGCATCCATAGTCTATAGCCCAATGACTCCACCTGCAACTGAATGTATAGTGCTGTGCAATCCCAGGTGCTTCTGGACCCCCATGGCATTCCTCCTATGTAGACTGTTTGTTTCTAAACAGACAAGCTTTTTATTCAAAAAAATCAATCACATTCATTAACAGAAATATAGGTGGATTGTGAAAAGACAAATGCATACATTTTAATGCAAAATACTGTAAATGAAAATCACTTCCCCCTCCACATATCTGCCAAGACCTGAGTTCAGGGGCTTCTGTTCTCCCAGCAGATGATCTGTCAGCTATTAAAAGAGCATTCAGGCTTTCTATTATGTTTTACATATTTTTGATGCAAAAGAATTCAGGAGTTAGCATATTGAAACAAAAACAGTTCCCTTCAAACAAATACTTGGATGCTATTTTCTGGTTAATAAATATATTGCATTAATTTATTAAATGAATAAAATCTGGGAGCCTGGGACTCATGAGCACCTGTGCTATGGCTAACCACTGTCAGCAGCCCAGCATTTCTGAGCAGCCCCACAATAAACAAATAAATGACCATGTGAAATGGGGGGAAAAAAACTACTTCTAGAAAGGGAAGTGAAATTTGTTTTTCGTTTTCCAAAGATTCGTATCAATGTAAACGCTAATGTTATGAAAATCCTAATATCTTTTCTCCTCCTGGAATCTGAAGTCAAGATATCCCAGGCTACTAGAAAAGAGAGACAGAATGAGAGTGTGTTTTTGTGTTACTTTTCATGCAACGTTAATAGAAAAGTGGCTATTTTACATGACAGAGCTCATCTTCAGAGTGAATGGAGATGCCAGCTTAGTTTACAAGTTACAGTCTTTGCTATGAACTGTAACATTTTCATTTCCCATTGATTTGGTTCTGTTACTATGTTATCATATACAGTCATTGAGAACAGAATTTAAAATGAACTAATTTGTAGTCATTTGTAGACACTGTGAAGAAGAAACACACCTAATCATTTAGCGTAACTCACCTTTGCTGTGATGCTCATAATAAATATACATTTTACTCTGAGGGGCCAACGTGGCAACACCACCAATGGAATTTGTCCAGTGTCGTGGCCAAAATAACCGAAGTGCTGATTCCTTGTCCTAGAGGCCGAAGCTCAGATTGCGTATATCTACTCGGGTGTGCAACCTGCAACCCAGCATCTGAGGACTGGACATGGGAGAAGTGGCGCTGGCCCCTTCTGTAGGTAAGAAGGTCAGAATGGAAAATTTCCCTGACTGCGGCTTTTACTGGGACTGTAGTTTTAGGGCTAATTCTGCTATCACAGAAACCAGTGAGTTATTTCCAATTGTCACTGGAAGGCATGAGCGGATAATGAGGCTCTATGTTAGCACAATGATGAGGCGGCAGAGATAGCACTCAAAATTAAGAAAATGTAAACGTTAAGGTTGGCCATGCAGCATGAAATCATTCTCCCTTGTACAAATATATGAAATGTATGACCATATGAAAGAGTGTTTAATTACATGGTCACATAAGGTCTTTAAATAATATGAATGGGATTTTCAAAGGCATATAAGCGATTAGGCACTGGCGACAATTCAATTGGCACTTAACGCCCTTAGGATCCTTTCAAATCCTATCCATCATGTTCTATCATTCATTGTACTACAGCATTACCTGTGTCTACAATAACTGTGATCACATGCTATAATTAGAAACTATCAGAACACATTGGCATAAAAGGAGGCAGAGTTAAGGTTGTGTGTTCATGCTTAACTTTTGTATTCCCTTACTCCTGAGTGATTAAATATCCAACTTTAGAAAAACAGAATTATGGAAATGGGGTCTCTTCTAACAGGCATCAGATGGCAAAGGCCAACTAGTGTTGATCAGGTCAATGGGAAGCCACACACTAGTAGACTTACCATGCACCAGTCAGCCAAAGCTGAGACTGACCAAATCCTCATACTAAAGCTTTAGATCTGTTTAAGGTATTTAGATTGTCTTAAGTCCTTATACTGGCACAACCTGTTTAAAATGATCTAAGGCTTTAGATTGGTTTAAGCTGCTTAGGCAGCTTTAAGGCTTTAGAAAGGTTTAAACTGCTAAAAACATTCCCCAAAAAAGCAAATCGGGGAAATTGCAGGGAGTCTGGGGATGCTCCTGCCACCTTAAGGGTATTTTTTTAATTGTGCACTTGCAAGTATACATGAGTGTACAGGTATATAAAAGTGTATTTTGCTTGCAATACTAAAAGATAAAGTCAACCTCTGGTCAAGTGGTACATGCTAAGTCTACAAATACTCAGCTTGCTAATGACTTCAACTGGCATCAATTGGCCTTTCATGATTGGTCTCTCTCTATCCATGGGTTTTAAAGAACCTGGGAAATTAAATGTAAAAACTATGTTAATGCCAAACTATGGCTGCATCGTTGAGCAATCAAAAGTCAAGAAACGTGACAGTTTTACAGCCGTTCTAAATAGGCGCCAATGGCAGTGACAAAGGCTGGGCTCAATCTGCCATGGGGTCATTTTCTAATATAAATAAAATTAAGCTCAGGCCCCCACCCAGAGCCATTCTGCTACTTCTAGATCTTAGAAATCAAAATAGAACCTGCCTGATCACCTTAATTATACCTGAGTGGGGGTTAGGTGGATGGAGATTGTGTGTATGTCTTCGCTGCAAGAAAAAGACAGCCTAGGTTGGTCCAGTGTAGTCTAATCCCATTCTGTCTCACTCTATCCATGGTTCAGAATCTCCAGGCAGGGAACCCAGAGCAAAACATAACTTTTGGTAAGAATCCCCACTCCCCAGCCCCTGGTCTTAAGGACAGAGCTCTCCACCCTGCTTCGTGATGAACCTGAACCCCATTCCCAAACCAGAGACCACTACCTGACAGTAAGGATGACGCATCTACTCCAGGTCACGCCGCCTACAATTCGTATGCCCTCTTATGGGTACAGTTACAGTAACAGTTATCATTTATACACTCAGAACAGACAAATCCCAACAAAACACCCTATGTAGAACTATGGGTAAACAACAGTAATTCATGGAAAAGAGGCTGGTGCAAGCAGGTTTTCCCCCTTTTCCCCTATAGAGGGAGCAGAGAGTTCCACCCTTCTAGCTCTGGGGCTTACAGTTACATTTGAACACCCAGCCTTATTTCAGCCATTTGCATATATCCACTGAAATACAGAGCCATGCTCTGCTCTCATTTACACAAACATAAATCCAGACTAGCCCCCTGATGTAAACAGCCGGTAATTACAAGACCACGGCTTATTTTAGGGCATGTCTACACTGCCTCCTGCGGGGGAGCGAATAGCAGCGCGCACCTAAGTGCTGTGCTGTAACTCCCCCATGTGGATCCTGTGGGTGCAAACGTAAAGGTTCCCAGTTCGCACTAATGTGATCCTCTTCAAACAGGACTACAATAGTGTAAACTAGGGACCTTTAAGTTTGTATCTGCAGTGTCCACATGGGGGCGTTACACTGCAGCACTTTGGTGTGCACCTACCCAAGGAAAGACTTACCCTCCATCCAAAGACCCATTATGTTTTCTTCATTAAGGGGCAGGAAAGAGAAAAACTGCTGTGGCAATGGCACCCCGAAAAAATGTCTGGAATTCCTATCAATACCCAGTAATCACACTTTCCACTGATACATTGCTTTGCACCTGTTGATCTAACTGTATTTTCCAAACAATAATTACTTAAGCCTTGCAAAACCTCTGTTAGATAGGTACCATTACACTCTGAGACACAGACATGTGAAGTGTCTAGAGCAGGGGTAGGCAACCTATGGCACAGGTGCTGAAGGCGGCACACGAGCTGATTTTCAGTGGCACTCACACTGCCAGGGTCCCGGCCACCGGTCCGGGGGGCTCTGCATTTTAATTTAATTTTAAATGAAGCTTCTTAAACATTTTAAAAACCTTATTTACTTTACATACAACAATAGTTTTGTTATATATTATAGACTTATAGAAAGAGACCTTCTAAAAAGGTTAAAATGTATGACTGGCACGCGAAACCTTAAATCAGAGTGAATAAATGAAGGCTCAGCACACCACTTCTGAAAGGTTGCCGACCCCCGGTCTTAGTGTTGAGTTACAAAGCAAGTCAGTCACAGGGCTGTGAATAGAACCCAGAAGTTCTGACCTGACCACTAGACAACATTCCCTCCAATAATGGAAGTTCCACATGCAGATCTTCGGCAGCATGAGTCTTGTGTGCAGTTACTGCTGTTTTTTCATGCAGCTCTTCTGTTACATAACATAGCAATGAAAATTCAAAATGCACTGATCACAGTTTGCACTTTTCTGCAGCTTTGTCATGACATGTTTTACCCTTATGTTAATAAACTTGCAAACTATTCCAACTAAATTAAGTACTTTGAGGATTTAGTTATTTTCCCAGAGTTCCCTTTAAAAGTTTGTTTTCTAGAACACTTCTGAGTTATGTCGTCATTCACAATGTATTTGCAATACTGGTCAACCTGAAGGAACATTGATCAGTGCCAGTTGCCATGGGCTGTTACAAATCAGAACACAGAAATGCAAATTCTGTGAATGAGGGGTGAAATAAATGATGACTCCCATCTGCCAGCGACACCTCCACTGGAATGGACACTTAAATAATCAGGCATACACAAGTTCTTACAACTCTATACTTCATGTACTACTTAAAAACAACACACACACCCTTACAACTAAATGCACTACCACTTCTGAACCATTTAATAGCACCAGATATTGGAACTGTTGCAAAAGTCTGTGAGCCAAAGTTCAAAAGTGCACTTCCCTCCAGCTACCAGGCGGTTCCAAACATTTTTCTTCCCTACAGACTGAAAGTCCAATAAGTGAAAGCTAATTGCCTCTGTATAATTTTCGAAAGGGCATATGCCTTCCATTATCAACATCTAGTATTTGTATTATGTAGTGCCTAGATGCCCCAATCAAGACCAGGGCCTTACTGTAAACATATACAGTGACGGACAATTCCTGCCCTCTAAAGCTAACAATATAACTGCACAAGACAGACAAGGTGTGGGACAAAAAATGTATTATTATCCCCTTTTATTTACGGAAAACTGAGGCACAGAGATTAAGCAACTTCCCAAGGTCACACAGATTGTCAGTGGCAGAGCCAGGAACTGAACCCAGATCTGACCCAGACTTGTAAGCACAATACCATAATCCTTCCACCTTTTCATACTACATTTTTGTTTTCCAAATGATAATAACAGCAATATAATAATCATATTCCTATGTAGGAGTGTAAGCTCCCCAGAGCTGGGGCAATGTGTTTTCCTTGTCTGTAGAGCACCAGGGGCTGTCGAAATAATCAGAATACCAGCATCTGCAGAACGTATATCAGTATTTTTCCTCCAGGGATGATAAATTGTGGTAATCATTGAAAGAAGAAGTTATTTTATGTATTATTACATGTAATGCAATGAATCTACTGGAAAACATGTGTAATTCTAGTCCAGCTAATGTCCAAGTCGTCCCAAAATTGTGACTAATAGTTAATGGGTTTGGAGAACACAGATGACTTTCAATGGGACTTGAGCTCCAAAGTCACTTAGGTGCTTTGGAAAATTCAATCCTTACTCTTTTGGGTACCTAACAAAAAGAGAGTTGGGCCTGAGCCACAAACATCAAAATCTGAATCTAACCATCCCCAAAATTCAGGGGTGTTGATAGGTTTCACATTGGACTCATCGCGGAAAAATAAAACCCAATTATCATTATTACATAGTTGTGCGGGTTTATAAGCACTTTACAAGCATGCAAGAAAATACATTTTCTGCCGAAATAAATGCAAGACAAGGCATTTCAGGAGCAGGGCATCCAGTTCTGCTGAACGAAGCAAATCTCAGATGGAACGCTCAGAAGTTGATGGTTATTTGGAGATATGACTACTTCCCCCTTTTTTCTGAAAAGCCTGCCACTGACTCTGATTACAGACCAAACAATACAAGCACATTGTCAGGGTTCTAACAGCAATCCAACAGCCTACATATAGTGACAGGGCTACACTTTTAATTCATTATTGACACATCTTCCACAAACCTGGGACTCCCAACTCTGCTGGCCATATATCCATGCACCCTGTAGGGTAGACAATGTGCTATCTCCAGGAAGAAGTCTGCTTTCATAGATTAACACATCCTTTTCATCACTGTCAAAGCTATTCCAAAGTTTATGACTCTCCAATCTGTCTAATGAGACAGCCTCATTGATCCAGCTGTTAAATTTCTCATATAAAAACTCCACTCTGTCTCTTGGTGGGATTAGGACATACCTCCATCAGAGACATCAGAATGCAAAGCCACTCTAATGGCCTTCCTCCAAATTTGCCGTGAGCACAAAGCACTTCCTCCCTTCACCTGATACCATCTGGCCAGGTCTCAGGCTCATTATTCCCATAAGTAATATAAAGAAATTATGTTGTAACAGATTAGAATATATTTGACTATAACTGTGATAAATTACAATTAAGGTGGTAGTGGTCTGTGCCTTTTGGAGCTGTCCCTACTCTGTAGGAATGTGGTTTGCTTAGCAATCATATTGTTTATACATCTCTAGCAACAGTCGCTTGGCAGAATGAAACCAACATGCGTTTTTTTAAAAATACAGTAAGAAAACTGCTTACGCTGTTTTTGGGTAGCAGGCCATTAAAGTTCACCTGATTATGGAGCCACTGAATAGCAACGTGAACCATTTTTGCACAAACTTTCCCATAACATTCACTTTCAGGTGTACACCAAGACTAGAAAATGACAGACTGAAAATTTCAGAAAGTTACAAGCAAATGAATGTAGGGGAATAGAATGGAAACATGCCTGCAACCTGAACCACAGTGGTTACTAATGTTCCCCCTACAGTAAGATGTAGATACATGTGGCCTTTTACCATAGTGAGAAATCAGGAAGGGAGCGAGTCAGTATACAGAGAGACGGAGAAGTGAGGAATTGGTGAGCTTAAGGCCAGAAGGCACCAGCAGACCATCTAGTCTGACCTCCTGCATATCACAGGCCACCAACACCACTCAGCACCTGCACACTAAACCCAACAACCCAAATTAGACCAAAGTGTCACAGCTGACAGGAGACTAGACCATTATGTGTCACAGTCCAAGAACAGGAGGGATGGAGGTGCACCAGGCCTGAGGCCCCTGCAATGACAGGGAAATGATTAAGTGAGATATACCCAGCTAATCCTGGCATGTGACATTGCAGAGGAAGGTGGGGGGAGCCCAAGGTCCCTGCTAACCTGACCTAGGAGCAAATTCCTTCTCGACCAATCATAGGGTGACAAGTTCGATCCTCAGCATGTGAGCAAGAGCCAACCAGCCAAGAGAGACAGAATGCTCAGTGCTACCTCAGAGCCCTTGCCCACCTCAACCAATGTCCCATCTCCTGCCATGGCCATCCCTGTCACATTAGAGGGAGCAGATAAAAACAAAAAACCTAAAACACATGGGGAGGGATGAATCCCTTCCTGACCTCTGCAGGTGGTTGACTGAAACCCTGAAGTGTGACCATAATGAGTAGGTGACCTGGAAAATGGCCTGTGGTTGAGCCATAGGCGGGGATTTGTAACCCATATTCAACAGCTGTGTGATGAATTTACAGGTGACTATTATTTTTCATGGAACTCACTGTGAAATCAAGAATCACGCATTTGCTTAGACTGGTGTCCCCAATCTGTGGTCTGTGAAGCACCGGTACATCATGGAGTCCTTCCTGGTGGATCATGGGGTGCTTGCTCTTCCTTTTTGTTTCCACTTGCTAAACTTCTTCAACAGATACATTAACCACTTCTGAAATACCTTTCTTCCATAGAAGCAGTTGCCATAGTTTCCACACAGATGTTATGAGATCATAAATGGGAGTGGAAGTATCCATGAGACAATCTATCTACTAAATATTGGTGCATGCCATGAAAATATTTGGGAACCCAAGAGTTAGACAATCTGATTGGTGAACATTATTCCAGCTCTCAGTAATATAAATTACTTAAGATGTGAACAACAGAATTTGATTCATCCCATGACTATTTTGCAGGCAGTCATGAGCCAGGTTTTCTCTTATGTATGTAACCATAAGGATTATTTATAAAATAACACATATTCCTCCAAGCATTTTTTTCATGGCTGCTAGTGACCGGTGAATGCTCAGTCATGCAAAAGAAAAAAAAAATAGAAAGCACTGGAGTCTACAGCAGTTGGAACTCCTCATTTCTGTGCTCAACTCTGCCAGCAACTCGTACTGAGATCTTGGCCAAGTCATTTCCCCCATCTGCCTCATTTTCCACACAGAGTAAGAAGAGAGAGTCCTAAACGTTAACAAGAATTCATATCACCTCCTCCTCCCCCAGCAGTTACACAATGAGCCCAAAGAGGAGCCAATACATGAGTTAAGCAGTTGGTACCTCTCTACCCTCAGCACAGATGTCTTGAGTCTTTCAAAGATACAGATGAAGACGTTGGGGTCTATCAATTCTGATATCTCCGTGGGAGCACAATTAGTAACCTTTAAACATGGTGAAGCAGCACATTGCCCTTTGTCTGAACATCACTTTGCTACCGACAAACAAGAGGCAACACTGACTAGGCCACCAAAGAAATGAATACATTAGAGCTTTCTGCTAATGATTATTTGTATTACCGTAGCACCTAGGAGCCCCAGACATGGAGCAGGGCCCCATTGTGCTAGGCAAACACAGAAGAATAAGACAGTCCCTGCCCAGTCTTTGAGACATCCATGCTAATGGGCGACACACATGCTTCTCAGTCATACCAGCTGTAGGTGCTTAGTTGTTGTGTTGAGCGAGTGAGATGTTTTTAGCCACAAATCAGCATAGACTTGTTTTCATTTCCACCATACCGAGGAAAGTGACTTGCTCCCTGCTGGTCCATTTACAAATGACAGTTTTGGGTCAGTGTTGTATTACTATTGTCCTGACCCTGTGTCATGGGAGAGCAGACTCAGTGCTCTGGAACTGCTCTGGATGAAGTTCAGACAGGACCCTCCTGTAGTGTGACACCCCTGAGGGCACACTCTCACTAGAGCAAGCATCCTTGGTTTCAGCACCTCCTGGGTCTGACCTCGGGACATTCAGCACCCTGTTTCACGCCGTGAGCTCCCCACAGTGAGTCCACCTGGCGAAGTCTTATGTGCCCCCAAAGGGGCCATGCACCCCAACTTCCACAGTCAGCAGTGACTCTCAGTCAGCACTGTAAAACAGAAGGGTTCATTAGTTGTCTGGAACACAATACAGAACGGATCTCGTTAGCTCAGAAAGCAGGAAGTTACAGCAAAGTTCATTTTGGTGAGACCCAGAGCCCTGGGCTGTACCCTCACAGCCCTCCCGAGTCCCAAACCAAGAGACTGACCAGCTTCCAGCCGCCTACCCTCAGGCATGCCCAGTTATAACTCCTCCATCCTTTGTGCTGTTTCCTGGGCAACCCAGTCACCTGACCTCCAACTCTCTCGTAGTTCTCCAGCTCCTCCGGCTGGCTCTTGCAGAGGAGGGGTTCCGGCTATCACGTGCCAGGATGCAGAATGCTTGGCCATTGTCTAGACCCAGGGAGCTACACGGCAGTCACACCTGCCCTCTAGGGGTCTCTGCAACAATCACACACCCTTCTCACACCACCAACACATAGGGAAACTGAGGCCCACACAGAGTACTCATACAAAACATTAAGAAAATTCCCACTTTGTCACACCCTGTTCCATTCCTCACCAGCTTCACATCATGAATGAAGAGAGCTAAGACTCATGGTAATTATGGACCAACTGAAATCTAGGTGCAAATCCTGAACTAAGCTCATGAAATACAGGAGAAGAAGAAGGCACAGCACGCTCTAAACCAGAGCTTTTCAAACTGGATTCCATGTTTGCCACATCCACAAACTGTCTGGATTTTCCTTAGGAAATTTCTTACATTTACATAAAATATATTTAACAGGACGGCCATACTTTTTTCCAAAAATCAAAAAGGGTATCAGGATATTTGAGAACCACTGGTCTTAACCATGGCTAAGTACAAAAATTACCACACACCACATTATGGAGGCATTCAAGAGGGCTCAGGTATCTCTTTTCAAAGGCCTTGATTTCCACACCCAGCAATCACCATCTGCCCAGAACGGGCTCTGCTTGTCAAGGCATCAGTTTAGACTATCAGATTGGTCAAAGTCAAATTTCAGAATTTTCAACAACATCTTGTAAACTATTATTCTACACACTTGTCTCTTAGTGTGTGGGTGTGGGTGCACTCATATACATCGACAGCTGTTTTACAAACACGACACCCAAAAGGACCAGTAGTCTCCTATGAGATTGTGGTGCTGCTCTCTGACCCAGTTTCTAAAGGTGTTCAGAATGATTAGCTCTACTCCTGTCTTTCTCTTTCCATCCCCAGGAGTTGGAGAATGACAATAATCTAATTTATGGAGGGCCATAAATTCCCATAAAATCCTGATGTACTTTAGAAACTATATACAGTATTTTACAAGAGTTACTGCATATACTGTGTGAATGCAGACACCTCTGGGGTGGAATAAGATAGCTATTTAGAAGCACTCAGTAATCCTACCTAACCATTCAAAACAGGAAGTAAAGTTAATTACATCCAAATGAAATTACAGGGGGAATTTTGGGAGGAACAATGGAACAACTGGAATTTGGCCAGAACACACATGTTTCCCTATTCTTGAAAAAAAAAAAAAGCCATGGAATTTTTAATGGCCACAGAGAGATGAGGCCCTTGATGTTAATATCCTGTCAGCAGCACATCACCCCCTGACACCATGATGGAACAATGGTTCTAAAGTGACTCCGTAGGAAGAGCATCTCCTAGTGAGTTACCAAGATCACTTTCCTGCAGCTCCTAAAGTTTTCTTTGGAGGTTTCTCATCCAAATACTATATCTCAACAATCCTGCCAACCCCTGCTAGTCTGAGTTTACTGAAACCCCAAGACTGGAAATGAACAGGGTCTCTCACATGGTAGCGCTTCACATGACAAGCTGTGCAAACAAGCTGGCTACAACAAAATAAATAAATAAACCCACTGTGTTTGCTTCTAGCCGAGAGGATTCCTGCCCCCTTAAGTGGAAACAAAATCTTGAAAAGAATCTATTAAATAGCAGGGCTGCAGCTTCGGTTCACTGACGGTCGTGCTCCTAGAGTAAAACCAGAAACAGACTCTTATCTTTGCAGAAACAATGCCCCATCACTAACTGATCTGAGGTTTATTGGTCTGCTAGGGGAGTATGCCAGAGTTGTTAAAATACAAGTTACATTTTCTCTGCAAAGTATGAACTTGGATGGTGAAAAGTTCACGTTAGGACAGAGTTGCCATTTCGGGAAAGGGAGGGAAGGGAAGGGGAGGGGGAGGGAGAGAGAGGTGCCTGCACACGCGTGCGTACATGCACACACACATTGCAGAAGCAATCCTCGGAATCTCCAGGGGCAGACTAGCCAAACAGTCAGCAGCAGCACAGGTAAAGGGCTGGCGGAAGAGAACTTAATGACAGTTCAGACATGTGGTGAATGACTCAGAGGAAGAAACAGAGCTTGTAGGAATATTCTCGGATCGACACAGTCACTGAGCCAACAATTTGTTTTAATCATACCGCATGCACGTTATTTACCCATGTCCATGAATTCCTAATTAAAGTAATTAGTTGGGGGAGATATATCCATAACAATTCTGTTTTTAGGGGACTCACTAGGGTGTTCCTATGAAACGCCAGGTGTCATGCACTGAACGCTCTTGGCTTTTACAATTAATCAATGGCAAACTTCTTGCAGACCATTTCCTGAATACCTGGTCAAAAATGAATGCCATTTCTAAAATCCTCTATCACATAGGACAAAATCCCGACTGTTCACAAAACTACACAAAACTACCTAAAGACATTAAGATCTAGCTCCAGATTCCCAGGCTAAGAGCTAAATTTTGCCCTCAGAGGTTCATAGCACCGAAGTCAACAGGAGATCATACATAAGATGCGGGCAGAATCTGACCCCAAAAGAGCCCTCTGCAGTCACTGCTGCAATTCCAGTCTTGCAGTTCTGTGAAACACAGCAGAAAACTGAGTGCATGAACAAGACACGCAGCCAGGTACTGCATGAGGTTGCTGTACAGCATCTGCAGAACAATGTCACAATAACCCGCCAAAATCTATGAAGGCTCATAGCAAAGGACAACCCCATGAAGATAAGAAAATCCTAACACTGACTGGATCCAAATATTATTTGGCAGGGTATAAGGAGAACTGCCAGTGACCAGGCTTTGTGTAGGAGAGAGGACATTCAAATTCGGTTATGGTCAGGGATTTGCTTGTGAAAATGAGGGATGGGTCAAATCCCTCTTTTTTTACATCAGATGGAACATCAATTAGTAGCTCTGGGTATTCACCAGAGACAGAGTATGAATACCAGACATGAGAACAGAACAGGGCCTTTTCATACCAACTCAACATAGCCGTGAGAGGTGGCACAACGCTGGTACTAGCAGGATGAGGCTTCCCAGAGAGCAACATGCCCATTTTTCCTGAATGCAATGGTCAGGACCTCTGCTAGGGGTAAATGCCCCCAAACAGCAGCATGTCAATCTTATTCTTAGCCAACAGACAAGGCATTTTACTTCTACCCACACTGGCCTCCTCTGTTCCATGAGCAAAATATGGCTCCATTCAGCGAAAACGAAGTTGCTGTCAATCGACGATGAATTCAGGCCACAGCCAAAGCTAATTAAAAAAGAACGCACAGCAGTGTGGATGTCTAGCGTGGCACAGATAGGGTTACACTCTTGATGTATGCTGATTGACACTGCTAAGGTTACTTCAGGCTCACAGATCTCACCCATCACGCCATGCAGAGCAGTGAGCTCAGCCCACCCAGGGAATACACAGACTCACACACAGACACACAGACACAGCATACAGCAGCACAGCCCAACAGGCTGTCTCAACAGCAACCTGACACCTTTCATAAGGAAAGCGCAGCAAAATGGAATCTCGCTGTGCTGTTCTCCAACTGCAGCAATAGTCAAAAATACTACACCACCACACACGCATACACAGACACATGCAGAATGCAAAATCCCAGTGCCTACCTTTGCTGTCTGACGGCAGGCAGATTCTGTACTGGTTTGGCTTGGTGATTGTTCCCTTCTTTATGAAGTGTTCTGATCAACCAATGCTATTTGCATTCTTTCATTAGCACCTGTTTCAAGCAAGGAAGGGAAAAGCTCATTATGAGATCAGCTTCCTTTTAAAATAAAAATAAGATTAGTAGATCGACGGTGCCGAATAATAACAACGGCAATAATAAAACATGTAGATTAAAGCCCCAAACTAGGCAGTTTAATAATGGGAGATCCTGCAGGTTGTGAGCATGCTCCAGCCGGAACAAATCCTTCCTCTGTTATTCCTCTGAATAAAAATAAACCATGGTCAAGAAACCCAAACGGAAGCTTCCTCCTAGAATCCCTGCTGCTGAAAAATCTGTAATAAATTCAGCCTGAAGATGCAGAATCGAATCAGCAGCTGTTTTCTGGATCCAAAGCCAGCCAAAGCCTCTCTTGTCTTTTCCCACTATGAGTCTAGGCCTTTTTGAAAAGGGTTTTAACCTTTTAAAGATACAGTACACCAATTATCACTTCAGGAGAGCTGTCACTCAGTGCTCAAAAAACCCTGTCCACACAGCCCAAAAAGAGGGATCGGGCATCGTTTGGGCTAATGGTCTTTCTGAATAAATGTTATTATTATCAACACAGACTTTAAGAGTGTAATCTTTGCATTAGGTAATAAAAATAAACTGATAAACTTGCCACTCAGCTACACAGTCACCACAAAACTAAATAGCCGTGAGTTACAAGACACACTGACTTCTCAATATACAGCCTCCAATTATGGATATGATTTGTACTGCTATTGAATCTTTGGCCGAAATAGTTACTGAAGCAGCTGCTCTCCCCACTTGCCATGACAGGGTTAAGTAAAGGCAGAGAACAGCCCCTGTCAAGTACTTACCATCATCACAACTAAGGACGAGGGCTGAAAGTTTGAAATGGGCAGTTTCGGGCATGCAATAAAGCCATTCTGCCCAAACACCACGAGAAATGCCCAGCCCCCGCCCCCCACTCCCCCACATTTCACTGGCTCAGACCATCCCATCCCTGGGACGCTTCCATACCTCGTTTCTAAAGGCAGGCGGCGAGGAGGCAGCTAGACCGCTCCGGAGCACATTTCCTGGTTCTTTTTAGCAAACAAGAACCCCCCAAGCACCGCCCCAGCCCCCGGATCTCAGAGCCCGAGCCAAGCCGGGGCGCCCCAGCCTACGCCTAGGGCAGCAATCGCAGCCCTCCATTGCCGAGACACATGCCCCGTGCGTCCAGCCAGCCGCCCCGCGCGTCTCCCCTGCGGACACGCATTAGCCAGCCCACCTGCGGGGCAGCCGGAGCAGCCTCCTGGGCGGCTCTCCCTCTCCCCGGGGTGCTGTCACTTAGCACCCACCACGCGTCTGTTCGCGGTATAGTCCTGAGTCTGCAGAGCCTGTCGGACAAACCATGGCAATCAAGCGGTGCTCTCCCCCCAGCCACTTTCCCTTCCTCCTCCTCCCCCCCTCCCCCTCCCCCTCCCCCGGCTCTTCAGCAGAAAATTATCATATTTCATGTGTCGTTGCTCCGGCGCGCTGCCGGCTCTCGCCAATGGGCCGGGCCCGCGCAGCCGGAAATGTCAGCAGCCGGAGCGCCCCGGGGCTGGCTCCGCAGAGCGCAGGCTCGCCGCGGCCGGAGGGCAGCGGGACCCGCCGGGGAGCGGGCCCCGGGGAGACGCGGCCGCACAACCTGCCCTGGCAGGAGCGGAGGCTTTGACACTAACCCCGCGGGCGGGAGCCTCCGAGAGGCGGGGGGGGGTCCCGGGCTCTCCTCGGCTCGGGAGCGAGCGGGCTTTGCCGGGCAGCGGCGTTGGGGCTCGCGGTCCCTCCAGCCCGGGGGCTACCAGCCGGGGCCGGAGAGCTCCCCCGGCCATTTCCAGAGCTGCGCAGGGGTCGGAGAACGGCGAAACGCGGCGCGTTCTGGAGACGCTTCTGCTTCCATCGCCTGCGCCCCGGAGAGCTGCGCCGCCGAGCCCCTCGCTGCTTATCGGCGGAGATTTTCTGTATGAAAACGGGAATCTTTGTTTCTTAAGAGAGCCAGTGGTTCCAGCTGCAGTTCCGCGGCCCCCCGCCCTGAAGTCATAACAGAGCTGGCCAAATAATTCGCAATTAATAATGTATATGTTTAATTTAAATCACTTTAACTCACAAACAGAACATTTTCTAAGGAATCCATTATCTGAAATTACTTGTTAATTTCTTCTGCAGATAATGCCTGACCTGTGTGTTCCGCTTTCGTAACTGGACAGTTTACATAAAGTAACCACCATAGCAAAAAATGTTGACTTTTACAATCAGACATACAATTCAAAAATTGTTTGGGGCAAATACCCAAGTTTAAAATTCACTTTCAGTAAGTGAGTCTGGATCTAGGCATCTATGCCGCACTCATGACCATGGTATCTGAGAGCTTTACAGAAATAGATGGATCCCCATATTTCCCCCCTAAAGTGGGGATATTCATAGTCATTTTTGTGTTTATGAAGTGTGAGTCCTGAAAGTTCAGATTAAACAAACCAAGAAATACAGTAACACTGAAATTTGATTTTTTCCCCCACAATTCTCTCAGCTCTAAGATACCATCCTCTGATTGTGGCATTAGGAACTAGTTGAAAATATATCATTAACAGGGGCCTGTTAATAATACTTTGCACTTAACTTATGTAGGCCACATCACGTGAGGTGGGTAAACATTATCATCATCATTCTACACATGGGAAAACTGAGAGCCAGGGTCATTAAGTGACTTGCCTGTGGTCACACAGCATGCATGCAGCTGAGCTGGGAAGCAAGCCTGAACTCCTGCCTTCACTAGACCGTTCTGCCTCCCATCATGTGAGATATACACTTGGGAGACACAATGGTGGAAAATCAGAGGCAGATGAACTCTTAAGGAAACAGTTGTCTTCTTTGCATGCAAATGTGCCTTGTACAAATAAACAAGGAAAGAAGGGGAACAATCCTGTGACATCCGCAGAATTGTACCTGGCAGGACATTTTTCAGAGTTTCTCATCGGGTTCTTTAAAGTACAAATGAAAAAGGAGTAACAGAGCTATGTTAAACAGCTTTCTTTTTATTTCATCACAGCTTGCATGGGGATAAAAAAAAATCCTTGTCACAAAAAATAAAGAGGATTTAAATACAGTATTTACAATACAAATCAGCTTACGAAGCCCACAGTTCTGTGCGGACCATGTTAAAATAAAGTAGTAAATTAACGACATATTGGGCAGAACATTACTGGACACATAATGGATCCAAACATTAATGAACTGTAGTTTCCCTTGCACTGGGACATAAGTGTAGAGAATAGAAACCAAGGCCATCTTAAGAACAGCCCTTCACGCCAGTGTTCTTGTCAGCCCAGAGAGCAGTGACTGTGCTCCTCTGAGGGGAACTCGGCAGACACCATTTCCAACAAAGTTCAGTGCCCTCTGTCTCCCTTTGGCACAGCAAACACTCATCGCCACTGTGTGTCACTGCAGGCACTGAAACTAATGTGGTGAGAGGGAAGAAAGTGAGATAATCAGGCTTTTCAACAAAAACACTCTCCAGTCCCCCAATCCTCTGTACACTGGTTGATGCATTTCTTCCCCTTCCAGACTTCAATAAGAAGCCACAAAAAGGTCATTTCATCACCTAGACAGCTCCTGGAAGCCAAGTGTGGGCTAGTGGTTAGAGCAGCAGCACTGGTACACTTGGTGACGGGGCAAACGACTTTGCTGTCTGTGCATCATTTGCCCCATCTGTAAAGCAGGAAAAACAACTACCACCTCAAGGCAGTATTGTGGGGTTTCGTTTAGTCCATGTTCAGGCCCCTAATGAAGTGACCTAATTTGCAAAAGTGTTAATCACAAGCAACTTCCGTAGGAGTTTTTGGGTGCACAGTACTCAGATCACTTAATAAGGCACCTCAGTGTGGTGTTTGGAGCCTAGCTTTAAGCACCTATTGTTTAAAATCTTCAGCTTAATCATGGGGAGTTTATCCTGTGGGGCAGCTCATACTCAAGTCCAAATCACACTCCCAGGCATCTATCCCCTGGTCCCATTCACTCCAAAAGGAGTTGGCTGAACGGGGGGCTGCCATCTCCAGCCATGTTTCTCAGCTCACCTGTTCCCTTCTGTCTGATGTATCCTTCTAGAGTGTGTTCTGTGCCAATCTATGGAGGAACTTAGTCCCATTCAGAGACCCTTCCTGCCCAAGCCAGCCCCCTACTCCACAGTGAATAGGCTTGTTTATTTTGGCTACTGTCTGTTTTAAAGTTGAGGTGTCATGGTTGCTAGACTTTTCCTGCAAGATTCGTTTGTTTGTTTTTCCAGGAGGAGACAAGCTCCAGGGGACCAGGGAGACAGAGCTGAAATTAAGAGCAAAAGTTGACAATGTGAGTCCTTGTTCCCAAAAAAGGCAAGGCACATATCACACTGAAGATGGCTAAAAACATATAAACACAGTGCTGCCAACTCTCATGATTTTACCACAAGTCTCATGATGACATTTGGTGTTTTCCTGAAAGCTCTGGCTGCTGAAATGACGTGAATACATGAAAATCTTGGCTCGCCTTAAAAAAAAAAAAGTCTAGCCCTTATGGTGGGAAAAGCTTGAAAGCATGACCCAAGTGTGTCCTACAGGCTCAGAAACCAGAATACAAAGAAAATTTATCATTTTTTAAAATTCTATCAATATTTAAGCCAATCTCATGATTTTTTTGAGGCCTGCCTCATGATTTCTAAATGTTTAAGGTTGGTGGCAGCGTAAACATTTTACTCTTTCCTGTAAGCGGTTATTGTAGTTGCCAAAGGGGTGCTGTGCTGTCCCGAATGGAGTGCGATTGGATGTGAGGTGTCCATGTGCCGGGGGCTAGAACAATTTATATAGTGGGGGTGCTGAGAGCCATTGAACCAAACTGTAAACCCTGGATATCATGGAAACCACTTCAAGCCAGGGGATGCGGCAGCACCTCCCACACCCCGAGTTCCAGCACCTATGTCCATGTGACAATCTCTATCAAAAAGTGGTACACGCTGTGGAAATGTTTGAGAAGCCCTGGATTTGACAGACAGGTTATATAGGCTGACATCCCTTCTATTGGAAGTAAGGCTGAGTAGTAAATACTAAACAACATTTCATGTATATACAACTGTTCATAATGGAAGGGATAGAATGACAAGGAGTTTGGACTGTGAGTTAAGAAATGGACTGACTCTCAGATGTATACAGTGAAAAACACATTAAAAATATGCCTGCCTTTTTAGGAAGATGCTTACTGAATACAAAAGAAACTTAGAGTTACCAGCTTTCTTGCTGTTCTTCCTACCACAACTCTGTCTACATTGCAACCTGTCTAGTCATGTGCTGCACCTGATTTCATGCTGCTTGCATTTTTCTAGCAGGATACCATGATTAAGCAAGCTGAGTTTGTTGCTTTTTTTTTCATGCTAATTAAGGTGAAGATTTTGACCCTTACAATTAATATGCATTTTACTTTGAAAAGTGACTCTAAGTAAAAGACATGAGAGGCACCATAGTTCTATTTTCTGGCTGACTGCAGATCAAACCTGCTCATTTCACAAGTAAAAAGTTGTTCATTTCTAACTGCCAGCATCACTAGTGGGTCTGACACCTCATTGACACCTGCGTAACTAAACCCAATTGCCTCCCAGGATCCTAATAAATTCATAAAAGTAATGTTCTTGTTGCCACTGCATAGAGATAGCATCTCATTCTATATTATGTGAAGTGGCTTTAAAAGGTGCAGAAGGGAACCAGACAGCTAGACCGCATGTGCAGGGAGACAAGAGGACTGAACGGAGGGCTCCAGGTACATATGAAGAGCACTAGATTTCGATTCCAGTGACCTGCCTAAGTAATCTTCAGCATTTCTTCAAAGAAAGGTCAGATTCCTCCCAGCTTGTGTCCAGAGGATTGTTGCTCAGGGCACTGTGTGGACAACAGTCTCTGCCTCTGGGAAGGAAGGTGACAGTGTGCACCATGCTTTCATGTCTGAACATTCCAGGAATGGGATTTAAGCCACACATTCATGACTAGAGGTCAGAAGCGTTCTCAGCATTTTCAGGCAACTGTCCCAGTTACCCCAACAATACAAGCTACCGCTTGCCACTTCCCGATCAACTGTGTGCATTTTAAACCACCGTGAAATACTGACTGTCCAAACCCCACTATCCCAGCTGCAAGAGTGTCATGTAGAGCAAACCAAACTCCGCAGCAGGATAGAGTGTGCACAAGTGAATGGAAGGAGTGCGGGGGTAAGGGATAGACCGGAACTGGATTGTGTAACCCAGTCTCATCGTGCTTAGGAGGACGTATCTGAGGTGATGAACTCCCAACACCAAGAAAATGGCACAACTTGTCTCCAAAGGGAGGGAAAAGGGAAAGTAGATGTGTGGCTGGTACTCCGCTCTCAAAAGGGCAGTCAAATGGGCTCCTTCGAGCCTGAAGGCTGTTGCTTAGCAGAGCCATAAGAGGCAGATAGGGAAGGTCTCCTTCTTGGAGATTCATGACTCCTTCCAGGCTGGTAAAAATGTTGCTGTGACTGTTCCTTTGCATCCTATGGAAGCTCATCCACAAATTTCCCTAGAGAATCCCAGATGATATATTTAGAAGACGCATGTGATGGTTGTCAATAGGCATCTGCAGACTTGTGGTGGAATAAATTATTTTCCTAACTAAATTAACTTTCTGGGGTCCTTTTTCTTTGGGAGTGGTACAAAAATGGCCATGGTGAGAATGTTCATTCACAGCCATGACTACCAGGAAGTCCAGGGTGGGATGCAAATAAAACTGCTCATAACCCTGAGAAGGGACCTGGTAGCACGTATCAGTCCTTTTTTTGCAATTGGTGTGAGGCACAATCTAATTAGAGCCTCATTAATGGGCAGCACAACTCTGCATGGACCCAACAGCTGAAAAAATGTCTATTAATTTGCAGGCACTTTCCTGGACAAGCTTGGCTTGTCCCCCGCAGAGTTGCCACTAATTTCATAAGATCCTTATAAATTTTAAAATAATCTGGTATTAGGGGTGGAGAATGTGATACCAGGCCTCATCAGGAGAGGATGACACAATAGTTAGAGGGGGTGATCGTTCCTTCTGTTGAGATGGATCCTCAGGTGGGCTTGCAGAACAGGCTGAGGAAGAGGTAATCTGTGCCTGACATGGCCAAGTGAATCTCTGTGTGAGGTACTTGGCGCTCCCAGGGTATCCAATACGGCCACTGAGGGTATGGCAGAGAAGGCTAGTTGGCCAGCTCCAAGGACACTCCTTGCAGTATGAGTGTTTTCTCTGAGATCAAGATCTCAAATGTCTCTCAGAAATGTCAAGAGAGTAACAAGATCCTCTCGATGTACTAGAGATGGGCTCCTACTGTTTTCTGACTCAGACCTACAATCATCTGATGGCAATGGTGGAACTGTGTAATGGTATGTATGTGGCACTCGTTTAACCCGTGAGGTTGGTACTAATGTTGGTATTTAAGCTGGTATCAAAGCTGTATGGATGGGTGCTAAAGTACATCCAATGAGCCAGTGGTCAGTACCAGTGCAGATGTGATTGACTGTGCCAGACAAAACTGAACAGCCATCAGTACCAAAACAAGATGGTGCATCAGTGCCAAACCTGTAGATGGAGTTATTGTCAGTACCAAAGTTGGTACCAGTGCCAGTTGGGATGATGAAGCAGTAATAGATGAAGATGTTGACACCAGCATTAAAGATGGTACCGATAAAGTCAAAATTACAGTTGAAATGTTCAGTTGAATAAGAGGGAAGAGGGGTACCGAGACGCATAACCAACCACTTGCTGCTTCATAAACCTCAGGTGTAGCCAGTGCCAACAACCCTGGAGCTATGGAAACAGTTGCTGGGTCAGAAAGCTCTGATGGTGCATGACTCAGCAGAAGCCTACCAGCTGGTGGCAGAGTCAACAGTACCGAAAGCTAATCCGGTACCAGGGAATGTCTAGTTGAAGCTGATGCTCTAACGTTGGTGCTGGAAGCCTCTTGTTTGATTCTTTCAAAGTCTGTCAGTACCCAGAGTCTTTTTTTAGCCCTGATGAGATCTTTCTCGGTTTGGGGAGGCCTTCAGGTCTTGAGTTCCTGTGAGAAGAGCCCGGAGAAAGGAAGCACTTTCTCTTCTCCCACTGAGAGGAACCCAGTCTGCCCTGGTTTTGGAAGTTTTAGCTCAGAGATGGGGCACTTTTAGAGGTGATAGGATAAGGTCATACTGTATCTGACAGTCCCAGATCTGATAATGGTCTCATCGCCTGCTCCATTAAGTGCTAGCTCAAGCAACGCTCCTTTGATTTTGGGGTCCTCTTTCCCTAATCTGACCTTCTCCCACACACAACAAGCAATGGGTGTGACCATTGGTAACGGGTACCTGCCCTGCAAGAGGGGCAATGTTTAAACCCAGGAGAATCCAGAATACAGCCAATGTTCTCCCTCTCTGGCAAAGGGAGCTGACTCCACAGGGAACAAAAGAGGATTAAATTTTAAAAGGGAATAAAACATTATACAAAGCTAAACACAGCAGTACTACCTAACTAACTATACATTGACAGGAAGAAAGGTCTCAAAAAGAGAAAAAAGGGTACTGTGACAGAGCCTGGGGACCTCCAGCTTACAGCCATGGGCCATGAGAGAGAGCGGAAGGGGAGTTGTGACAGCTCTGCCCTTTATGCCCTCACGTGAAGGGACGCATGAGGAGATGCAGAGCACATACTCCACCCCATCGGGTACTGCTACACAGACCTCTCCAGCTCGAATGCACTGGGCACACACACGTCTAACTGGAACAGACACTTGAGGAAGAATCTGAAGCACTTGAGGAAGAATCTGAAATGGCCATCTGGTACCTCCTGATGGATGAACCTCAAAAGGTTCACAGGTCAGTTCCGAGTTGGGTCACCAGTTGATATTCAGGCCAGTTTTTTCATGTCAATCCACTTTGCCCATCTCTTCCTTACAACCTAGCATCTCCTTTCAGTGACCAGGCAAACACCAGTTGCTGACCATCGGTTAACTCAATAAGCCACATATTAGAGGTCTGATTTGCCAGCTTCAGAGAGAGCTAATATACCAGCTGAACAACCACCAACAGTCCTGTCCATAAGTCTCAGGTTTCGGTAATAAATAACAATACTTTGAACTTTAGCACCTGTCCTCTGAGTATCACGAAATGATGTACTGACATAACTTAATTAAGCCTCGTGCAGTCCTTGTGAGGTAGTTGTGGACAGAACCCAAGACTTCTGATTTCCAGTCACCACACTCTAACCACTAGACCAAACTTCTCAGTGTAAATCAGCCTATTGTTTAACACTTGCTTCTGACCTTTGTTTTAGCTAAGATGTTTATTGTGCCATAGTTCGGTGGGAGCACCAGGGTGAGAGGGGTCTGCTTGTTTAAAATGAATTTATTTCTTGAAGTTGGGCTTCTGATACCCAACAGGATTCAACTTCATTCCTGACCCAAATTCTGTCAGAAAAGATCTATAAAAGTAGCTAAGCAGAAGGGCTTTTTCCCCCACCCCTTCTCCTTGAGACCAGAGAACTCTAATTCTTCTACATGTATAGGATTGCCTGTTATCCTGCTACAAGAATCTGTATTAAAACCAGCCACAGACAATAACCTCATACCATTCAGTACAGGAAGCATCATGATCTGCAGTGCATTACAGGTCTAAAAAAAACCCGCCTAATGTTAGAAGAGTCTCAAGCTGTTAAGCTACTACTTATTTATGGTAATTCACCATAAAATCTCTCCCTTGGCACAGCTAGGGAGTTGTTTTCACTTTCTAATAATGAGCATGTGACACAGACATTTAATGAGTTACCAGAATAACTGAACCAAAAGCAAAAACCAAGAGGTTTTAGTTCCCAGGGGTAAATAATCATAATTAAAATAGTGACTGGACAGAAGAATAAAATAAAGGCTGGAGGTGATTATAAAATCATTTAGACGGAATAGGCACGTACTCCTTTCATTTCCCAAAAGGATTCTTAAGTGTGACAAAAGGCAGCTGGCCTGGCAATAGGTACCTGGAAGTAGAGTGCTTCCTCTACTGTCCACATCACTGAGAACATGGGTCCCTCCACTTAACGACTTACTGAACTGCTGGCAACTCTGGGCACATCTGTAGCCACTTTCCTCTGAGCATTTCAAAGCACGTTACAAATGTTAATGAAGCCGCGCTGAGTTATGTAGACAGGTGACATCATCCTCACTTCAGAAACGTGTAAATGGAGACACAGAGAGCAAGATTTGCCCAATGACACATTTCACGTCAGTGGAAGAGGCAGGAATAAAATCCACAAATTCTGACTACCAGTCCCTGCTCTCACCATTACACCGCTTCGATCCTGGTTTTGGTTCCTACATACCATTTATCCCAGACAGCCTTATCGCTCACTAGAGGCAGTCCTCAGACTTACAACACAATTGGCTCCTGAAAATTGTGTCTTAAGTCGAAACATTGTAACTTGATCTTTCCATAAGAGCAATGTTGGATCAAGCATCGTAAAGTCAAAACTGACATTGGAAAGTCTAAACCAATGTCAGAAAGTTGAAACAGGATGTCAATTTATAAATGTCGTAAGTGCCGTTCGCCATAACTCAAACATCATAAAGTCAAGGACTGCCTGTAGTGTATTGCACACATTTGGAGATGTGTCATGGGCATAATTTTAAACTTTGTAAAAGTGCCTAGCATTTGAATCAAAATAGATGTATCATTGGACCCGTATTCTGAAGTTCACACACACACACACACACACACACACACACACACACACACACCATTTACCTTTCTGTCTTTCTTCTAAGATTGTTAATAGGTAGCCATTTGTCTCAGGGTCACCCATGGCATTGTAACCCATATGTCTGGCTTTGTGGCATGGTCATGGTAATATTGTACATAGAGCTAACATGAGCCAGACAATAAAAACCTCAAGGCAGAAACTTAATTCATAAACTTAGTTCAGAGAAAGATATCTGGCCACTAACAAAAACTATTTCAGAACTATACAGTGCCAAGCTCTGCTGCCTGTTTCGCTGGGATAAATGGGAGCAATCTAACTAACTTGAAAGGAGTTACTCTGAGGATTTGGCCCCTGGCATCTAGCTTAACCTTGCCAGAGTTGTGAAATACTCAGAAGTGAACATACTGGACACAGGCATATGTTGGTAGCATGCAAGGAGATGCCTCAGACCCATAGGTCTGGACATTTGATACCTGATTCTCCACTCGCTTGTATCTTGTGTCATCATTTACATCCATCCAGAGTGAGTGCACCGTGCTACCAGGTCCAAGTACCAGTAGTTCAGAAGACTGGGGGTGACTGTGTGCTGTGCTGCCTGCACACACAGGTAAAGCTCAGAGGGAGCTGGGCCAAAGGCAACTTTAGGTCCCCTTGGCATCCCTGGGATTGGCCTTGTTGGGGGATGGTGCAGCCCAAACATAGCTGAAGCAGCCTAGGTCGCTACTCTAAGTTACAGCATCCCTGCTTGGGCTGCCTCTGAGTAACTGCAACTTGGAGCTGCTCAGAGCAGTCGTAGCAGAGTGCGCTTTTGTCCTGCTCCCGACACACCTCTGCCCCAACCCCTCTACCAGGGCATGCAAGGGGCCCTGTGTACACAGCTCTTTAATGCAGTGCCTGTGCCGGGGGAACTCTCCTCTGGCTGGCAAAGGGGCTTTTATGTCCCCTGTGTGCTGCCACTAAAGAGCCCAGGAGGACGGCACACTGTTCTCAAGGCCCCACGTATGCTGTGGCTATTGAATCTGCTGTGTAACCCACCCCTTGCCACTGAAGTAAGTCTGCTTTGTTGCAGAGCACACACAGACCTGACGGGATTCTTATGTATAATACACTAAAACAGTAAAACATTACAGGCTTGGTTCAGTCGGCTGTACCACTGTGTGAAGTAACTGTCCCTTGCTCGCTGAATGAGGGTATCTACCTACATGAGTTTTGCCCTTCTTCTCCACTCCAGCATTCAGAGCTGCACCAACGCAGGCCCATTTTTCTCTGCAAAAAGAGAAAGAGGGTTTTTCTGTACATGCTCCTCTCCTGCGGCCCTGGGAGGGTGGGCAGATGGATCAGGTGAGCACTGCTTTCTTATTGTGTGGCGCAGTTTTGCGCAATTATTTAGAGAGTATTTTATAGCTATTGAGATATTACCAGGGGCGGGCTGCCAGGTTCAAGTGAAAATTGATAAAACTCCTCAAAAGCAATTAGGGGAGAATAAGGGTTTTAATCAGATACAGAAAAAAGAGTTTTTTACAGTTTGGGGAGTGCTGAAAACAGCTTGTGGTAGAGGATGATGCACCTGAATGATCCCACCCTGCAAGTCACTAGGAGCTCACTGCTCAGAACAGCTTTGCACTGGCTGGCAGCCTCTGAAGCGTGTGAGCTTTCCACTCTGGGTCAACAGACTTGGCTTAACCGGGCTCCTGCTCGCGCTCCACAAGGAGCTGCACTACCACAGCACGTTGAGATGGTGCCGAGCTGCAGCTTCAAACCAGCCTCTGCACAGATACTTTTAGAGCTCTAATGCAAGCCCTGCTAGCCCGTCGGTCCCGCTGGGCGCACGCTCACAGGAGAGTAGGGCCAGCGGGCCTCGTCCCTAAGACAGGGTGGGTGAGGAAACACAGAGTTCTTAAGCTCAAAAGCCTGGCTCCTTCTATTTTATAGGACAGGAATTGAGCCTATAAAAAGATATTACCTCACCCACCTTGTCTCTCTCATATCCAGGGATCAACACAGTTACAACAGTGAAAACATCTTTTTAAACACCCCTCGTAAAAAAAAGTACCAAACAAGAGCCAGAACATGCCAAAAACAAACCTAAAATAAACCCACAAACCAGATACCTTAGACGTACCCTCCCCCAGTAAACAAGCACTGACCTGTCCCTGCTGGTGTGGCTTTGTGCTCCAGCAGCAGCCCTTAGCAGTTGGGAGGTGACCATCATTCTAGGACTTCACATCAGAGCAGGAGCCAGCCATTCCCGAGGGGCTGAATGCCAAGGGAAGGAAAAAAGCATGGTTCAGACTAACAGTGCATCTGGCTTCCCTCAGTGCGGCAAATGGGGGAATTCAGCACCAACTAACCCTGCGACGGAATGTTGCGAGGGTGCTGCTGCCTTAACGTAAAGGGGGTTAACTGGACTTTGTGTCGGGTTTACATTTTAAATCTGTGCGTTCAAAGTTAAAGGCACAAACCTGCAAATACTTACTCCTAAGTGCTGTGCTTGGCCCTATCGAGTTCAGTGGGATTGCGCTTAGAATTGAGCCCTGCATGCCCTTCATCTGTGCTTAATTTGTGCCAGAACTTGCCAGGGCTGGGCCCCGGCACCTCTGGGCTTGGCAGTTCATAGCCCCGGCACCTCTGGGCTTGGCAGTTCATAGCCCCGGCACCTCTGGGCTTGGCAGTTCATAGCCCCGGCACCTCTGGGCTTGGCAGTTCATAGCCCCGGCACCTCTGGATTTGCTGCATCAGTTATGAATGAAAAATAATTGCTTGAGTCCCGGCACCTCTTTCATTACAAATTAAGCACCGCCCTTCATTGAGAGATTGCATGATTGGGTCTTTAATTTGCATCCTTCTGCCACACTGTGTGTGATTTGCCATGAGTACAATACACAGAGAGTGCTCACGTTCAATCCATGCAGCCCAGGAGAGACAACATGCAATGCTCTGCAAATTCAGTACAAAGACACTGGATTTTTTCTGGTTGCACATCTAATTTTTCAGTTTTAAAATGTATTTTTAAAGCCATTTCATAGTTTTACAAATGGGAAAAAATAAGAGCTGAAAAAGTTTTGGGTTTTTTAAATTAAAAACGGCAAGAAGATTTTATTGGGTTTAAAAAAATGAAAATCACATTTTGGCTGAAGGCCAAAGGCTGAACTCCTAATGCAGGAGTCTCAAACTCAAATGATCACAAGGGCCACATGAGGTCTAGTGCCTTGGCCTGAGGGCTGCATCACTGACACCCCCGCCCTCACTGCCTCAGGCCCCGCCCCACTCCACCCCTTCCATGAGGCCCCGGCCCTACCCCACCTCTTCCCACCCCTTCCCTGCCCCTTTCTACCAAAGTCCCCACCCCAACGCTGCCCCTTCCCTGTCACCAGCGGGTGCAGGAGGGGTGCAGGGTGTGGCAGGGGCTATGGGCAGGGAGTTAAGGTGCAGGAGGGGTGTGGGGTGCGGCAGGGGGCTCAGGGCAGAGAATTGGGGTGCAGGAGGGGTGCAGGGTACAGCAGGGGGCTCAGGGCAGGGAGTTGAGGTGCAGGAGGGGTGTGGGGTGCGGCAGGGGGCTCAGGGCAGGGAGTTGAGGTGCAGGAGGGGTGTGGGGTGCGGCAGGGGGCTCAGGGCAGGGAGTTGAGGTGCAGGAGGGTGTGGGGTGCGGCAGGGGGCTCAGGGCAGGGAGTTGAGGTGCAGGAGGGTGTGGGGTACAGCAGGGGGCTCAGTGCAGGGAGTTGGGTGCAGGAGGGGTGTGGGGTGCGGCAGGGAGCTCAGGGCAGGGAGTTGAGGTGCAGGAGGGGTGTGGGGTGCGGCAGGGGGCTCAGGGCAGAGGATAGGGGTGCAGGAGGGGTGTGGGGTGCGGCAGGGGGCTCAGGGCAGGGAGTTGGGTGCAGGAGGGGTGTGGGGTGCGGCAGGGGGCTCAGTGCAGGGAGTTGGGTGCAGGAGGGGTGTGGGGTGTGGCAGGGGGCTCAGGGCAGAGGATTGGGGTGCAGGAGGGGTGTGGGGTACGGCAAGGGGCTCAGGGCAGAGGATTGGGGTGCAGGAGGGGTGTGGGGTGCGGCAGGGGGCTCAGTGCAGGGAGTTGGGTGCAGGAGGGGTGTGGGGTGCGGCAGGGGGCTCAGTGCAGGGAGTTGGGTGCAGGAGGGGATAAACATGAGCTGGGGTGGGTGGGTGATGAGATGGTGTATGAGTGTGCTGGGTGAGGGTGCTGGGTGTGATAGGAGAGGAGATGTAAAAACTATTCAGTACAAGTAAAATTCCCACAATAATTAGGATCAGCTCTGAAAAAAGTATCAGAGGGGGAGCCGTGTTAGTCTGGATCTGTAAAAGCAGCAAAGAGTCTTGTGGCACCTTATAGACTAACAGACGTTTTGGAGCATGAGCTTTCGTGGGTGAATACCCACTTCGTCGGATGCATGGGATGTCATGCATCCGAAGAAGTAGGTATTCACCCACGAAAGCTCATGTTCCAAAACGTCTGTAAGTCTATAAGGTGCCACAAGACTCTGAAAAAAGGAAGCCCTAGGATGAAATCCTGGCCCAATTTAAGTCAATGACAAACCTCCCATTAACTTCTCCGGGACAAGGATTTCACTCCCATCTAGTCTAAGGAATCATAGTAACTGATAAACTTTGCTCAGGTGAATAATGCAAGTGAAACCAGTTCAAGTAGGAAAACGTGAAAACAAAGCTTCGACCTCAATGGTTGAGCATACACATTTACTTAAGCTCAGGAAGTAACTGGGCTAGTATGAAAATTAGAGTCAAACATCAGACTCAGGGGCCAGGCCAAAACCCATATCTAAACCTACAGCTGAATAGGGCAAATCAGGGGGTTTACACTGAGTCAGATCTTAGCCAAAAGGCTTCCTTCTCATCAATGAGTATTTTTCATAGGACAAATTCCTTAAGTAAGCAAAGGCTTAAACCACATATAGCATTTCCTTCTCTCCTTTGTGGCTCAGAAAGGTAAACACCACAAACTATTTGTTTTATTTAGAATGGAATGCAAGTTGGCTTAGCATAAAATACTTGGTAAAAAGTCTCATATTGTTTTGGTTTTGGTTTGGATCCAAATCTGGGTATACATGAAAATTACACTTTGTATTTCACACTGTACTAATTACAAACAGGGAGAGAGTGTCTTATTTAAATACAAAACTATATCATCCGCTTCCTACTGCTCTGCAGTTTGAGTTGAATATTTTGCATTAGCATTTGAAATCAGCCTTCCTTTGAGTTTGACTATTGGAACTATGCACTTTTTTGCAAACTTTTTGGTCTATTTCAATTTCGATTAACATTTTGAGGCTACTGTTCACCAGTAAATTTCAATTTCAAACTGTGTTCACTGTGAAAATCACAGCTAGTCACATGGGCCAACAGTCCCATCTTCCATCTCCTGATGACTTTGGGCATCCCATGCAAATACCAACCTAATGTGTGAAAAGAACAGGAGGACTTGTGGCACCTTAGAGACTAACAAATTTATTTGGGCATAAGCGTTCATGGGCTAAAACCCACTTCATCGGATGCATGCAGTGGAAAATACAGTAGGAATATATATATATATATATACACACAAACAGAAAACATGAAAAAATGGGTGTTGCCATACCAACTCTAATGAGACTAATCAATTAAGATGGGCTACAAACTTTTTTTTCCTCCTGCTGATAGCAGCCCACCTTAATTGATTAGTCTCATTACTGTGGCTCATGGTTAAAGTGCTCTTTCATAGCCTCCCTGAGCCATATAGCTCCATGTTGAATTCTTCTATTAGCCCTTGCAACTGGCTGTTCAAACTTAGTAGACAGCCACTCCACCTTTGCCTTCCAGCCAGGCAGCAACTTTTCCTCCCTAGCCCACGAAAGCTTATGCCCAAATAAATGTGTTAGTCTCTAAGGTGCAACAAGGACTCCTGTTCTTTTTGCTGATACAGACTAACACGGCTGCTACTCTGAAACCTGCTACCTAATGTGTGGTAGTGCCTTATGTGCATGAGTGAAGCTGCCCTCCACTGATCAAAGGGATGATCAGGAATCTCTTACTACTACGGCGTTACAGCTCTGAGTTTGCAAGGACACTACAGCATGGGAAAACTGCTCTCCTTCATATCTAACCCTGTTCCGGAGACTGACAACCAGCTGTGGCAAAAAAAAAATTCAAACCTGTTTCGAACTGAACTTGGGAGGGTTTGTATAGATCCAATTATAGTTTGTGCAGGAAGCAACGCCTATAATTAAGGTTGCCCAATACTTCCCATAAGATCCTCATGTCAGTTGCTTATAGCTTTGACAAACTTGAACTGTTCTGGTTTAAATTCCCTATGCCAGTGATCTGCCTCAGGCTGAATTTTTCTGGGGGGAGGGAAGGGGAATTTGAGTAAAATCAGTTCAGTCATTTCTCAGAATGAGGTTAAGGGGAAATACGTTGTTTTGTCCAGTTACAAAAGTTAAAATAATTTCACTGAAATGCTCTAGTGACTCCGTGCTTTGGAACAGGAACTTGAAACGCTGCAGAGAGGGTCACCCTGGTGTTAGTGATGTGCCTTTTGCTGTCCTTGTGAAATCTGTCCAAATGTGGCCAAGTGACGGGCCTCTGAAAATCTCAGTTTGTGCACTGTCAGTGGAAACTTGGCAGCTACATTCTCCAAAGATTCCATCTGACCTGGGTTTGCGCCATCCCACAGCTGCAGGGTCTGAGGAGGACTTTCCCTGCATTTGCTCTTTCTGGCAACCAGGGTCCACTGTGGGGCCAGGCCCAGGAACAGAGAGCCTGGAGTCTGTCTCTCCTGCTCTCAGTGCTCATTGCAACCAAGCATGGAGGCAGAGAAGGATACATAAGGCTGGCTTAGATGCAGGGGAATAGTGACCAGGGGAGAGACTGAGACAATGGGCTGGGTTGCTTGGGATTGGTGTACTGCAATGAGGAGCTGAGGGAATGGACTGGGGGGGGGGGGGAGCAGGAGGGGAAGAAACAGGGCTCAGACTTGGAGACAAGTAGGGGTAACTGAGGGTGGAGGAAAACTGGGACAAGGACAGGCTGGTGGGCCAGGGCCAGGAGAGGTCAAGCTTGAAGGGGTAGGGAGTGTAGAAGAGTCTATAAGCACCAGAGTACGTGCCCCTCAGGATCTGAAATAGAACCCAGAATTCCTGAGTCTAAAGGTTCCTCTGCAGTGACCAAAGAGCTGTGAAACCCACTAGCAAAATGTGTCTCTCATCTCCCTTTGGTGGCAGGGCCACATAAACGACAGCCTATTACTGCGATCAGTTACTCTGTTAGTTCAAAGGTCAGTTACTCTGTTAGGTTAGAGGAGCTAACTGTGCAATGGAGCTAAAAGTTTCACTCTGTTGATGACCCATTGTGACATCCCCCAGGATACAATCTGGACTGTTGAACCGCTGTGTCCTTTTAACTATCCAGCCCAGGGTGCCTGTTACTTTGTTCTGCTACTGAACATAAGAACGGCCAGACTGGGTCAGACCAAAGGTCCATCTTGCCCAGTATCCAGTCTTCTGACAGTGGCCAAAAGTGACAAGCAGCCTCTCCAGGCTCTGCTCACACACAGCCAATAGGCTGTAAAGTCACTCCCAGCCACTCATGAACTATATGTAGGGTGCAAGGCTGGGGTAAGAATTTGCGGGTGTCACTACACTCTTGAATGAACTCACACGGAAAAATGATAACAGACAAAACCACCACATCACCCAAGGGCAAACACTCTTCACAAAATGATCACTCCATATTTGACCTCTCAGTCCTCGTCCTCAAAAGAATCTGCACAACACCTTCAAAAGACAAGCCTGGAAGCTTAAATTCATGAATTTGCTAGAAACTAAAAATCATGTACTTAATAAAGACACTGGATTTATGGCTATTACAACAACTTGTAATCCACTAACCACCCTTTTTTGTCCTATGATTACAGAGGTGTTAACTTGCCACTTCACTTTGAATATCTCCAATGGCTGGTGATGGGACACAGTTCCATATATTTATTATGGTTTAATGTATTTGTTTTAAACTTGCACAGAATTTTTTTGGAAGTGTTTTCATTACTCAATAACATTCTATTGTTTGGAAAATAATTAATTTTTATTAGTTCCCAACATATGCTGCAGAGTGCCTAGCAGTACTGAAAGCACACACTTGTTATTGACACAACTCAGAGGATCAGTGAAAAAAACACTGTAATAATCATAAAAGTTCAGCAAGCACCACAAAATTAATAGGTACATTGACAGTGCTATATTCATAGAGGTACACCAAGCACCACACAATTCCTAACAGGCCCAAAACCAGCAGGGTCAGGCAGAGCACAGTACATCACAATTAATTACTGTTGCTCACGGTTAAAGTGCTCTTTCATAGCCTCCCTGAGCCATATAGCTCCATGTTGAGCTCTTCCATTTGCCCTTACTAAGTTTGAACAGCCAGTTGTAGACAGCCGCTCCACCTTTGCCTTCCAGCCTGGCAGCAACTTTTTCCCCTTTGCTTCACAGATATTATGATATTATGCAGGACACAACATGCAGCTATAACCATGGAGATGTTTATTTCACTGAGATCCAATCTTATGAATAAACAACACCAACATCCCTTCAGTCTACCAAAGCACATTCAACTGCCATTCTGTATCTGTTGAGCCAGTAGCGGAATCTTTCTTGGTGCTGTCGAGCTGGCCAATGTATGGCTTCATGAACCAGGGGAACAGGGGGTAGGCTGGGTCCTCAGAATCGTTATTGGCATTTCAACATTCCCAATAATAATCTGCCAGTTGGGAAAGAAAGTCCCTGCTTGTAGCTTTCTGCAAAGTCCTGGGTTCTTAAAGATGCAAGCATCATACACCTTCCCTGACCAGCCAACATTGATGCCAGTGAAGTTTCGTCAGTAGCCCTTTCTGTTGATGTACTCTGTGGCAAGATGCTCTGGTGCCAAAAGAGGGTTCTGCATGGCATCTATTGTTCCACTGCAGTTCACGAGCCCCATTGCTGCAAATCCACCCGTCCTGCACATTGCCAAGAGTCAAAGTCCTGCGTAACAGCAGACAATTAACGGCCCTGCACACTTGCATGACAACGGCCCCCATAGTGAATTTCACAACTCCAAAATGATTTCCCACTGACTGGTAGCAATCCAGCGTTGCAAGCTTCCACAGTGTGATTGCCACTCACTTCTCCTCTGTCAGTGCAGCTCTTATTCTGGTATCCGTGTGCAGGAGGGCTGAGGCAAGCTCGGTGCACAGATCCAGGAACGTGGCCTGACACATCCAAAAGTTCTGCCGTCACTGCTCATCATCCCAAGCCTGCATTACGATGCGATCCCACCAGTCAGTGCTCATTTCTCAGGCACAGAAGTGGTGCTCCACCATCTGCAGCTACTCTATGAACGCTACCAATAACCTTCAATTGGTTCTCACTGTGTCTCACAGCAATCTGTCCTCCACAAAATGGTCATTTTCCCCACTGATTTGGTTCTTCTTGCAGCTCTGCAAATACCAGAGAATCATGCATCCTGTGCTTGCAACGCTCATGACAATAGTGCAGAGCTGTGCAGGCTCCATGTTCTATCAGAGATGGTGGACAGTGAGGAAGGCCATGCAGGTTCATGGGATTTTTTTTAAAAAAGGTGTGAAAATTATGAGATAGAGATGACATTATGGGATGGAGAAAGTTGCATGCTGGGAAGTTGACCCTTGCTCCCAGTCACCCCTACATGACTCATTTCTGCCCATCTCACCACTAGACAGTGGTGAGTTGCACACCGGGATACCTACCCATGGTGCACCACACTGTGCATCAACACAAACACTCCTAGTCAGCATGCATGGCACCAACGCAGAAGCCAAATATGCATGCACAGAAGTGATACCTTAATTGCGGTGGCTTTATGCTGACACAACTTGCATTGGCAAAAGTCTGTAGTGTAGACATGCCTTGAGTACCCTTCCCAACCCTGAAGAGCTCTGTGTATCTCAAAAGCTTGTCTCTTTCACAAGCAGAAGTTGGTCCAATAAAAGATATTATCTCATCCACTATATCTCTCTATATAATGCTGAGTTCTCTGAAAAATCAAGCCATAGGCATCACTAGGGTGACCAGACGTCCCGATATTATCAGGACAGTCCCAATTTTAGGGGACTTGTCCCGTATCCTGACCTTACATTGGTCGGGAGGCACTTTGTCCTGATATCGGGACCATCTGGTGGAGAAGGACCGCAAGCTGCCGCCAGCACCACGCACCTCTTCTTCCTGGGGCAGCTCCCGGCGTCCGCCCACCGGCAGGAGCCTGCAGTGCAGCCCCAGGCACAGAGGTGGCGAGGAGGTCGCCGCCGCATGCTGCAGGGGTAGGGCTTGCAGGCACCAGCAGCGGGCAGAGAGCCCCCCTACCCCCGCCCCCACCCTCGACCCTGACCCGCGACCCTAGGAGCCAGAGGGACCTGCCTGCCGGGTGCTTCCCGGGAGCCGCTCCAGGTAAGCGCCGCTGGGACTCCCCACCTCGCCCCCTGGCAGGTCCCTCTGGCTCGGGGGCGGGGGGGGAGCTCTGCGTGCTGCTGGTGCCTGCAAGCCCCGCTCCGCGGCTCCGGCAGCTCCCACTGGCGCCTTTCCCAGCCAATGGGAGCCACCAGCCACGGAGCTCGTGCTTGTGGCGGGCGCAGCACGGGGAGAGCCTGGAGGCTCCCCTCGCCGCTCTCACCGTAGGAGCCAGAGACCTCCCAGCAGGGCTGGTGAGTGCGGCCAGGCAGGGTGTGATGGAGTGAGTGTCTGGGAGGTGTGGGGGCGGCGCTGGGCTGTGAGGGTGTGGGGGATGCTGGGCAGTGGGGGAGGTTTCTGTGTTTTGGGGTGCTAGGCAGTGGGGGCCTGTTGGGGGGGTGCTGGGAAGTGGGGGAGAGCTGTGTGTGTCAGGGCACTGGGCGGGGGGGTCTGTGTGGGGCGTTGTGTAGCTCTGGTGGTGGGGCTCTGGGGACGGGCACAGGGAGGGGAAATCTGTGTGTATTGGGAAACTAGCGAGTGGGGGGTTCTGTGTGGGGTGCTGGGCAGCTGTGGTGGGGCTGTGGGTAGGGGGGCGCTGGGTAGGGGTGGGGGTGGGGGAGCTCTGGGCATAGTGGGTTCACGGGGTGCAAGGCATAATGGATCCAGGGGGCGCTGGGCAGGGGAGCTGTGTGGCGCAGCCTGGGCCCACCCCCACCAGGAAGGGACAGGCTGGTAGCACAGGGCCAGGCGGACCAGTGTGCCTCTGGCCATGCCATGCATGCCCCATTGCCCCGGGCCGGCCCCGCCCTTCCTGCTGCTCACCTCTGCCCCTGACGGGGGGGGTGGGTCCCGGTAGTGCTTACTTAAGGTGGCTCCCAGGAAGCGGCCGGCAGGTCCCTGAGGTAAGTGTCAGAGGCTGCATCCCCCTCCCCAGCAGTGTGTGTGCAGACTGGTCCACCTTGCTCATGGCAGAGCCAAGGAAAGGAGGCACCTGCCTCTGCACGTGCTGATTCTACGCTGGCCAGGCCCGGGCTGAGCGCTGCTAAGCTGCTGCCCAGGTCACTTACCCACATTGGCAAGCAGGGATTGCACCTGGCAGCGTACATCGGCCCAGTGATGAGCTGCCAAAATATTAACAACCGGTTCCCTCCTCCTCACCCCACGAGGGGGTCATGCCCCCCCCGGGGACTCCTGCCCCATCCAACCCCCCATGTTCCTTGACAACCCCCCCGGGACCCGGGCCCTATCCACCCCCCTTCCCTGTCCCTTGACTGCCCCCTGCCACCCCATCCAACCCCTCCTCTCATTCCTGATGGCACCCCAGGACCCTTGCCCCATCCAACCACCCCTTCTCTCTGTCCCCTGACTGTCTCTGGAATCCCTACCCCTGACTGCCCCCCACCGCCCCATCCAACCGCTACTCCTTCCTGACTGCCCCCTGGGACCCTTGCCCCCATTCAATCCCCCTGTTCCCCGTCTTCTGACCGCTCCGACACTAATCCATCCCCCCAACTCCCCTGCCCTCTATCCAACACCCCCCTCCCTGCTCCCTTACCATGCTGCCTGGAGCTGGGGGCCGGGCTGGGGCTCGGAGTGGAGCCGCCCGGCTGAGGTTGGGGCTGGACCCGGGGGCCAGGGAGGAGCCACGCCGCCCGGCCCCCGGGTCCGGCCGCGACCTCGCCGAGTGGCACGGCACCTGGAGCCCTCCTCCCGCTGGCGCCCCCGCCCCCCGGCCCCAGCTCACCTGGTGGAAGCCGCTGCTTCCTTCTCAGCCCTCCCAGGCTTCCCGCGTGAACAGCTGATTCGCGGGAAGCTGGGGAGCGGGAGGAGCAGTCGGAGGAGCATTCAGAAGAGGAGGCAGAGGAGGTGAGCTGGGGCCGGGGGAAGGGTAGGGAGCTGCTAGAGCTTTTGTTAAATTTTAAAACCCTTTTCGAACCAGTTGTCCCTGGCGTGAACCGGTGGGAACTGACTGCAGCTCACCACTGCATCTGCCCGATGTACAATCAGGATACCATTTGTCCCGATAGTCAGGTAAAATTTTACATTTGGTAGTGAAATAGAAAATTAGTTGATTGGGAATGACCCATTAAACCTGATTGTGATCGGTTATCTACTGGCAATTTTGGTTTTTCAGGTTGTTTTCTGGTGTAACACAAATTTACAGTAGGGATATGTACTTTACAGTTCTGAACCACAGTGCATACCATGGGACAAACTACAGTGGGCACGTAATAACACGTAAGAAGCACAGAGACTGCATGGTTCTTTTCAGTGGCTGGCTAGCTAGCAAGCTAACGATCTTCAGCCGAAAACCCCACCTGAAATGGCAACAGCAAGGGAGGAGCCAACTTCCAAAAAACAACAAACGAAGTCAGTGCAGATACAGGACAGAATAGGAAGCCACTTACACCTGAATTTGGAAATCCTATGAGTGGGATACAAAAGCCTTTTGTAAAGCATGCAGGAAGGAATTTAGCATTTGCCATGGCGGTGACTCTGATGTTAAGCATCATGCTGAATCAAAAAATCATGGACAAAACACCCAGACTCACAAGAACAATACCCTGGTCTCACATTTTTTTCAGCAAGCCAAATGAATCCTTTAATAACAAGGTTATTGCTACTGAGCTAACTCAAGTTTACTACACAGTCGTCCATCAACACTCCTATCGCTCACGTGAGTGTGAACTTAAACTGGAGCCTACCTTGTATCCAGATTCAACAATTGCGAAGCACGTCAGCTGTGGCCGGACTAAAGCGGAGGCATTGATCAAAAATGTGCTGTCACCGCTCTCAACAGAATTTTTTAAAGACCTCAGCAAGCCAGATGGTCCCTATCTCTCGGTTGCCACAGATGCAGCTAACAAGGGCAATGTGAAAACTTCCCCCTTATCACTGAGATACTGGACACTTGGACATGGAGTCCAAGATAAACTGTTAGACTTCTATGAGCAAAGCAAAGGGACTGCAATAAGCAACACATTACTTGAAAAACTTGCGACACACAAACTAGACCTAAACAAAGTGACTTCCTACTGTGCTGATAATGCAAACGTGAATTATGGAAAGCAACAATCAGTGTACCAGAATTTAAAAAAACCAAATGAAAATATCTTGCCAGCAAACTGCCCTGCCCACGTTGTGCACAACACCGTGAAACATGCTAGTAATACCCTACAAGTTGACATGGAGACTCTGGTGATTAAGATGTTCAATCATTTCAGCAGTTCTGCTAAGAGAGTAGCAGCATTGAAGGATATGTTTGACTTTGTGGACATGGAGTACGCCACTTTACTGCGCCATGTTCCGACGCGCTGGTTGAGTCTTTTCCCAGCTGTAAACAGGCTTGTAAATGCGTGGCAGGCTGTTAGTGCTACTTTGTTTCTCTGGGCAGTGAGAAGTGTCCAACGTTTCTATGGATGCTGTTCTCAGACAGGGAAAACGGTGAACAAAGTGAGGGGCCTAGAAAAGTTGAGGTTCATCTGTTTTTCCTCCAGAATATCCTGAAAATCTTCAATGATACTGTGCTCTGTTTGGAAAATGAGAGTATGACAGCATGTGAAGTGTATGCCATAATGAATACTCAGAGAATTAAACTTCAGCAATGGAAAAATGACAAATTCTTTGGCTCCAAAGTTGAAAATTCATTAACTCAGATGCTGCCTGTCACTGCTGCATGTCTCCAGAAAGTCTTCATGAAATTTTATGATGTGTCGATCCTATATTTGGAGAAATGGTTTGATTTTTCAACAACTGGCTACTTGTTCAATACCCAGTGCTTGAACATCAATGTTAATAGGGTATTCGAATACAAGGATCTGTCTACAGCCGTGACAGCTGTAAACCTTCAGAAAACAGCAGATCTTGATCAGCTCTATGATGAGTACTGTATCATCAAAGACATCAACTCCAAGTTGGAGCCTGGAAACTATTCAGTTGGGGAACTCTGGTCTCAAGTGCTGATAAACAAGGACAGTAGCACTGAATTCCTGAACATGGCAAAGCTGGTGTCATACGTGCTCAGTATACCCGTAAGCAATGCATACTCAGAGCGTGTATTTTCAATCATGAAAGGTGCATGGACTGATGTCCGGAATCGAAGCAGCATAGACTTGGTGCGGAGTGAAACCCTTGTCAGAATGAATTTCCGGATGAGTTGCAAGGACTTCTACAGCTTTGTGATTGCCCAGAAGCAAGTCATGACTATGGCAGAGTCATCCAAGAAGAACTAGACTTCTGGCATATCTGAGAGGTATGAAAATTGGGAAGCTGATTTATTGACTGGATAAAAAACCCAGCCCTTTACCCCTGTTGTTTGTTTAGTGTACAAATACTTCTGTATGTTTAAATATGTATTATGACTAAGTCTATAATTTAGACTCACTGATTCCAGACCTCTGTGACGTAGTTTGCTTCAGCTGTCAGTGGCTGAAGCTGGGGCTGAAGGCAGGACTGGGGGCCTCCCCTCTGTGACTGCAGCAGGAGCCACAGCTAGAACTGGGACCCTTCGCTCCCCTGCCCTGCAACTGGATCTGACTTTGCAACCAGGATCCTGTACCCCTGTCCTGCAGCTTCAGCTGGGGGCTGGAGCCGGAGCCCTGTGCCCCTGGCCCCGTAGCTTCTACTGGGGGCTGGAGCTGGGACCATGAGTCCTTGGCCTGGGGCTTGTGGTGCGGGCTGCAGCAGGGGCTGTACAACCCCTCTTGCAGCTTCCTAGGGCTGTGTGCCCCCTCTCGTGGATCTAGTCAGGGCTGTGTCCTGTGTCTATCGTCGTCGTCTCGCAGAGTTAGTGTATATTTTTTATATTAATGACTGTGCCTCAGTCCCCTAAAAGTGAAAGAGGGATAATACCACCCCTGCACCTTGCAGTGGTGTTGTGAAGATAAACAGATTAATATTTGTGGAGCACTCTGCTACAATAGTCATGAACACCATAGAAAACTCCTTAAGGAAATTCTGTATTCAGAGCTGGGTTTGAATAGTTATCAGCAAATAAGGCCTGGGCTACACGATATTTTGTTTTATCCTCATCATCCAATATGTAGCCCAGACCTTATTACTGATAACTATTCAAACCCAGCTCTGAATACAGAATTTCCTTAAGGAGTTTTCTATGGTCCTGTAAAAAATGGTATGTGAATCATGTGGATCATGGACTGTATCACAAGTAAAGGGCAAAAATCGTTATTAACAAAGAGTTCAGGATGCCTGGTGGTATTGTTGTCCCCTTGTAGAATGTCAACTTCAGCAAAACTCAAGACTTCTGAAAACCAAGAATATGTACAGAACAGGTTAATTTCAAGGAGCTCCAACAAAGCATGTCAATTTCAGATGACTAAGAAAGATTGACCTTTAAAAAGAAAGCTGGCCACAATCTTTATTATAGTGGAGCATACATATGTATGCCAGAGCCGAATTAAGGTTGCAAAGGCAACCTTAATTCTGGCATTTCCTAACTTTACAGTGGTTGACTTTGCAACCTTGGTGTTCTTTCAATGTTTGTTTTTGTACTAATATTTACGAAGACTAGAACAATAGTTTGCAACAGCAGAAAGTGACCTTCTGCTACCACAGCAGTGGTGTGAGAGAAAAAAAAATGTAGTATTATTTAAAAAAATTCTAAGTATTTAAAAATTCATTCTATCAACACAGTTTAAACAAGTATCTCAAACACAAACAAGATTTACTGGGGATACAATTTAGTTCAACTGTTCAATTTGCAGACATAATTCAAACGTGTATATACCTGACACTAGCTAGGCGAAACTTTTGGGACTTTCCAGTAACGACGTGTGCTGCGTTGCAATTAAGGTGCTCTATCCATAATAGTTTTCTATCAAAATAATTGACTCTTCAAAGATCTGCAAGAATGAGAAAGTCAAAATTGCGCCAAATGAAAATTCCTTTTCTCAGAGTGCTCCGAAGCTCCCTGGAAAATCTGTGGCTTGTTTTTTTGGCAGAGAGAGACCAGGATAATCAATCAATAACAATAAGAGAAGGAAAGCAAGTTGACCAAGGTCAACCACCAGGCCAGTAGCAGTGCCAGGAATAGAACCCAAGTTTCTGGAGACCCAGTCCAGTGGTCTGGTCACTAGACTACACGGCCTCCCATAGAGGATATAGTATCTGCATTTCTCTCATGCATACTCCATTGAAGACCTAGTCCATACCAGTAAAAATTGTGGATGGCACTTTGAAAAATATTGTACAGAGACATGGGATTAATAAACTTCCTTTTTTGTTATTAACCCTTAAAAAGTAAGCATTTTCCAGCCCGCTTCCTAAGTTTACACAGTGCTTTTCATCAGAGGATCTCAAAGTGCTTTAAAAAAGAAAGGAACTGTAATATTTTGGCACCATGGCATGTTTTTTGTTTGCTAGAGTGGGCATAAACTGTAGGCAGTAGCTCTGTATCTAAGAATGATTCCAGTCAGAGAAACTAAGGCTTTGTCTATGCTAGAAAGTTGTACTGCTATAACTATGCCAGTACAGTTAAAGCAGTACAACCCCCTATGATGAATGCAGTTATATTGATAGAAAATGTCTTTACTATATAAGTATAGCTTCTTTCCTATGTATAATATTGTTTATTCCTGTATGGGAAGGGGAAGTGTCAGGCACCTGTGACAGAGATGGCAATTTCCTGCAAAAGCTTTGGGAGATCTTACTGTGTTAAGTTTATGTATCGTTGTGGGGGACCACAGCTCTCCAGGAACGGTGGGAGATGATTAGGCAAGCCTGGTACAGATCAATTTCTTTGTTAAATTTATGAACTTATATAAGCTTGCAACATCCAGTAGGCATTACTGGACACTGCAAGACGAAGGTCTAGGGTTGTGTCTGGGACTGGAGATATTGGCTAGTGTCATTCGCTTGCAAGTAGCTGGGAGCAGCTTACATGCCAGAGGTTGTGCGTGAACAGCCCAGGAGTGGGGGTTCTCACAGTGGAGTAGGGTAAAGCTGGCTCCCAGAGTCAAGGATTGGAGTGGCCTAGCAGATCACTGGTCCAGATAACACCAGAGGTGAACATCACAGTATATAAAAGCTCTCACACTCACTTGACTTCATGATTTTTTTAAATAAACTGGCTTCAGTCCAAGGACAGTGCAGTATCCTTCATGTCAGAGAAGAGACAGGACTCGAGTGCAGTTAACCGCAGTGTTGCCAAACTCTCTTGATATTATTGCAAGTCTGGCAGTACTGGGTGTTCTACTTAAATCCCCAGCTCCTGGACAAACTTGACTACAGGAACATCCCAGCTTTCATTTAAAACAGGTAAGATTCTAGATCTCATGGCTGTGAAGAAAAGCTTGACAATGTAACTCAAATGTGATGTAAAGGCTCAGAAACCAGAATGGCAAATAAAATAATCATTTTTTTTTAATCTAATTATTTTTAAGCCAATTTCATGGGTTTGAGGGGGCCTGGCTCATGATATTTAAACGCCCGCAGTTGGCAGGACTGATGTCCTGGGCACACATACACCCTATAGCTCCCAGGCGCCTTAGTTTGCAAAAACGAAGAACACAACTTGTACCACACTCTGTGACTATCTGATCCCCACCCCGACCTGATGAAATCTGGGGGTCAGTTCCTGGCTCCACTGAGGTCCAAGGGGCCAGGCGTTCTCCCCTGGAATGGCTTGCTGACTGCACCACTGCTCCCTGGAGGGTTAAAGGGATAAGAAATTTTCCACTTCAGGGTCACAGATTAGGGTTGGAAACAACAAGCTGAAACCACATTATAGCAACGGGGGTATCTGAAGTAATGAGGCAAGACCATTTTGTCTAACCCCCCACAAACTTAAATGCAGCCACAGTCCCCCCCTAACAGTGCCTGCCTCCAAGCCATCAACAAGCAGGATCACCCACCAACAGAACATTGCATTGAAATTCCCGTTTCCCCAGCCTCTCTCGCAAATCACACCTGCCTGCCACCCAGCAAATGGGGAAGTGCAGGGTAAAGGAATCCCTTTAGTCAGTTGGGGAGCCTTCTAGTGGGCTTCCTTGCCTTCTATGAGGACACGACCAGAAGCCAACAGAGCAGAAATGTATCTACGTAACTAGGCCTTGTATGTTTGTATATAGACAGAAACACAATTATTTGGAACCCAACTGTGTCCATGCGGTGTCCTCGTATTGTCAATGTTGTGTCGAGAGAAAAGACACCTCTCCTCGTATTGTCAATGTTGTGTAGAGAGAAAAGACACCTTCCCAGGGAGGGAAGCCTGGTAGACTCTGGTAGTTACTGAGTTGCCCATACAAAAAGAGTTTGGTAGTTTCAGTCCAGTTCCCAGTGCACAAGGGTTCATATAAGAAAATTAAACCAACTGAGACCCTTGTGGCAGTCTCAGCAGGAGGCCATGAATAGGTTGCTACCTATCTCAAGGATGCAGCTGATTTTAACAGGGCCCTAACACATTCTGTGAATACTGCTTGCAGGACAATGTTCTCTTTCTTCCCCATATGGAGTTCAGGCCAGCAAACTGTCAGCACATCCCAAATTCATGACATTTCAGATTGTGTCAAACTCCAAAAGGCAACAGCCCTAGGACTCCACTAGCCCCTCATCTGAGAGGGTTCTTCCAGGTCTGAAGAACATCAGCCAGGAAGCAATGACTGTGACACACCTGTTCTGGGGAGAGAGACATTCGGACAGCAGAACTGTCAGCCTGGCACCTTTCTCCTGGAGTACATCCAATTGTTTTTAATTGACTTCTGTCACATCTGCGTATAAGTATTTAAACTGAACATTCTATTCACATCTTGCAACTCTGATATGGGAACCTGTCAGTGCTTCAGTGATTAAACAAAATCCCTTATGAAAAAGTCCTATAGGACTGACTGGCAAAAAAATAACATGATTTCAATGGGAGTTAAGCACCTAGGTGCTTTTGAAAATCCCACTGGGTGTCTGTCTGCATCTTTAGGTGCCTAAATACCTTTACAAATCTGGTCCTTGGTTCCACATATTTGGTCCAGTTTCCCCACTTGCTATTGCCCTCTGTTGGAATTTCTCCTTATGATTCACATCTGAACCTCTGTGTTCTAGCCCCGATTTGTATGACTTGAAATGGTTGGATGCTTCCAAAGAAAATACCACAAGCGGGAAAGCTCTGGCAGTGTGTCTATGTGTAGAGAGGAGCTTTCACCTCATGTGTCTACTGAGAAGGTGGGGATGAGGGAAGGAATGTTCTTCGTCCTCCTCTCTTGCCGCACCTGCTGCCACATCCACTTTCAAACAGGGGAGAGCCATTAGGAACACCAGGCCTATCAGGGGTTGGAGTAATGCCACCGGACTTGGCTCCAATTAATGTCTGTAACCAAGACATATTTTAACCTCCCAATTATACCAATATTTCTGCAATAAATTTAGTGCTGTTGAAAGGTGTGGAACTGAAAGTCCAGGAGAATTATGTTCTCTCTAATTATACACAGACCGGACATACCACAGACAGCAGTTCACCTAAACCTTGCTCTGGGAGGTATCAACACAGGATAAGATAATACTGTCTCCATGTCCCTTCAAACCACTGAGCTTTCTGCAGAGACAGCAATCATGGGATTTAATCAATTTATTATTGTTATGAAGACATCTGCCCAATGGGAACTGGATTTAGATTCACCACCGCAGAACATAAGTCATCAGGTGGTTGTACTCAGTCATTTCACCTAGTGGCTAATGTCATAGTGGCCAGCCATATTTCACCAAGAGCTTGTCCCCCAGGGCAGGCGCACCCCAAGGATTTTCACACATAATTTATTCATACATAAGTGTAAGTGCAATTGTGTGTACCTAACTTGCAAATCTGTCCCAAACTGTCTTCAGTCACCTCTCATTACTCAATTACTTTAAAGGAAAACAACAATGGAACACAAAATAGTTTCTAATCCCTAGAACTCATGTAAAAATACATAAAATTCTATTATTTTTATGTAACTATTTATATTCCAATAGCACCAAGGAGCCCCAGCCATGGATCCAGGACCCCATTGTTATCACTGTTTCTCCTATATGAAATAATTCAGCAGGAAACAACAATGCTGCTGCTGATACTTTTACCAGGAGCCATGTGATGGGGCATCTGCCCCACACTGGTGGAGAAAGGTTAAAAGCAGCCCCGGGGAGGCTGCGCAGCGGACAACCAATCAGAGAGGGGCTGCAATGAGGAGCTAATCATAGAATCATAGAATATCAGGGTTGGAAGGGACCTCAGGAGGTATCTAGTCCAACCCCCTGCTCAAAGCAGGACCAACACCAGTCAGGACACAGCAGGCCCATATATAAAGAGAGCTGCAGGGCAGAGGAGGCAGGTCCCTCGGGAGCCCGGGGAGGAAGGACTGGGTCCCTGAAGGGCTGAGGGAACCACCAGCACCCTGGACAGAGCTGGGCTGGGGAGTGGAGCAAGAAGGAGCTCCAGCCTGACTGGCTGAAAGACTGAAACCCTGATACTGGGGCAGAGAAGGTGCTAGGGCTACGGGGAAGTGGCCCAGGGAAATGGACGGTGGGGGTTGAGGGAGACGCAGTGCATGGCTGCCGCCTAGAGGTCGGGACCCAGAGGAGTGGGCTGGCCTGAGTCTCCCCTCCACACACACTTGCCACCGAGGGGAGTGGCCAGTGACGGGCTGCAGTTGGCCACGGAGGCGAGGGGCTGGCCAGAGGACTGCTGTTCCCCTGGAAGCTGGGGGAGAACGGAATGAGGCATGGCCGGAGGGCTGTCCTGAAGAGGACACCGCAATCCTTGAGGCAACACTGGTCCGGAGCAGAAGTGATGTCAGTGAGACACCACAGGAGGAAGGTGCCCTGTGAAAGGACTGAGCTAATCCCAGAATGACCAGCAGGAGGCGCCATGATGGTGAGTCATCCCCCGCTACAAGCCCCCACAAAACTTTCCCCCCTTAGCTTGTGAGAGTGGATCTCTCCCTGACAGGCGCAGCAGGGACTAAGGGATCTATTCATTTATTTTCCTATTGGAACACAAACACTTCCTCAGGAGGCAGCACCACTAAACACCACTAAACAAATGAATGTATATTACATGCACTTGCAACATACCCTTACATTTTGCTCCTCATAAAAATTCTGGAGAGGCTGACATTATAGCACTAACCCCCTGTTAAAGTGGCAGCCCCTAGGATGCCACAGCTGCACAGTCAATATCAATAGAGAGCTTAATGCTTATTTTCAGACATTTTTAAATGTTCCTTTTTTAATTACCATATTGTGATTCAGGAGATTGTTCTATAGTCATTTAAGGCAGCACTTAAAATTATCCTGGTTTTCTTTTTAATCCTGCGCTCCTTTGACTATTCATTTCCTGTCCATACATTACATGCATTTCAGCCCAGTTAGGTGATGTCATTCTGAGTTTCTGTAACTTGGGGGCTGAGGGTTGGAGGGGAATAAAACTCCTTCCCTTATTGGAAATGCCCTTAACTAAAAATTATCTTCTTCAGGTGTTAATGATTCTGTTCATGACTCTTTCTTGGCTAGGACTCCTTTCAGTTTAACACGTTCTGCCAAACTGGCTCTCTCCCAATAGCTACTAAATTAAAACTGTGTTTTGTCTTAACGTGTGGTTATACTCAATTGACCTCACGGGCTTCGCTTTCAGTGAATCCATAGCAAACTACTCTATACAGAAAGATATTTCTGTTGTCAGTCCCGCAAACTTCAGCCTGGAACCTGAAAATCCATCTTGGTTCTTTCCGTTTCTTACATCACCAAGAGTGACATCAACTAGAAACATTCTGCCAACTGAAATGTAACTGACTGTGTTGTTCCTGACACGGAGGCAGAAAGAATCCTGTTTGCTCTCAACAGCTGCATTGGCTCTGCACTGCCAACAAGAGTGAACATTTGTATCAGGAAAGTAAGCAGAGCTGACTGTTTATGTGTAAGCAAGCTAGAGCGACAAGGTGGAGAAGTAATATATTTTATTGGACCAACTTCTGTTGGTGAAAGAGACAAGCTTCTGAGCTTACACAGAGCTTTTGTTCAGGTGTGCGAAAGGTAGTCAGAGTATCACCGCTAACTATTTGTCAGCTGTCATTGTTCTGACTACATCACGTTAATTTCTGCTGAGATACTCCGAGCCACATCCTGCTTGCCTTACTCACATGAGTTATCTCCTGCATTGTGATGGAACTAGTCATGTGTGTAAGCTGGGCAGGCTTTGGCCCTCATCCAGAACTTCAGTCCAAATGGTGGTTCTGACAATGATGTCCTTTGTAGCGCTAGACAAATCGATTCACCACTGTGTGCTTCAGCTGCCCAATTGTAAGATTAGGATAATACTGACCTAACTTGCAGTAGGGTCCTCAGGCATAATTAGTGTTTGAAAAGCACTTTGAAGATGAAAAATTACATAGATATTATTACATAATCTCCTCTCTCTCTCCACATGCTGCCAATATTATATTAACTCCTTTATTAACACAGCTTTATTCCTGCCCAAAACAGAAGTATTGTGTCTGGTTCTCTCTCTTTCAATATGGCTGAAGTTCTGTTCTGACCCATTTCACCTAATTACAGTTCATATCATTTCATCTGTTAGTCAACAGTATTTAAATTATCTGCTTCTGGCCCATTTCTTACTAAGAAGTGAGGGTCCAGTCCCTCACTACTTTCTTTACATAGAGACTGGAGGGTCAGTCATCCAAGGTGCTGAGCACTCTGACCTCAGTCCAACTAAGCACATAAAGCCCATATGCACATGCTGTGACAAAGTTCCTCCTCTACCTTGGTGGGTCCTGCGCTTATTGGCAGATTTGCTCACCTCAGTGATCTTCCCCACAGTCTGGATCAACTCCTCCTGTGTCTGATCAGGAGTTGGGAGGTTTGGGGGGAACCCGGGCCCGCCCTCTACTCCAGGTTCCAGCCCAGGGCCCTGTGGATTGCAGCTGTCTATAGTGCCTCCTGTAACAGCTGCATGACAGCTACACCTCCCTGGGCTACTTCCCCATGGCCTCCTCCAGACACCTTCTTTATCCTCACCACAGGACCTTCCTCCTGGTGTCTGATAACACTTGTACTCCTCAGTCCTCCAGCAGCACAGCCTCTCACTCTCAGCTCCTTGCGCCTCTTGCTCCCAGCTCCTCACACACCCACCACAAACTGGAGTGAGCTCCTTTTTAAACCCAGGTGCCCTGATTAGCTGCCTTGATTGGCTGCAAGTGTTCTAATCAGCCTGGCGGCCTTAATTGGTTCTAGCAGGTTCCTGATTACTCTAGTGCAGCCCCTGCTCTGGTCGCTCAGGGAACAGAAAACTACTCATCCAGTGACCAGTATATTTGCCCTCTACCAGACTCCTGTACCCCACTGGCCTGGGTCTGTCACAATGCTTAACTTTAAACCTGAGAGTTTTGGATGCCCGGTAAGTGGTGGGCTTCCAGGGCGATATTGTGGACCATACCGAAGTCCCACAGCCTGAGGCCTTCCTGGCAGAGGGCTGAGCAGTGGGCCCCGCCTTGCCTGTTGATGTAGAACATCGAGGCCATGTTGTCTGTGAGAACCTCCTCAGCTTGTAGGTTGAGGCTTGATGCCACCCTTTTCAAAAGTTCCTGGTGGGCTTTTGGGTCCTTCTGCGGGACAGGAGGAGGGGGAACTGTGACTGCCTCATTGAGGAGGATGTGGATGGGGGTGCAGTGCTCTGCATCCCCACTGGTGCCGCAGGACCCACCATTTGGTCCCCTTCTAAGTACAGGACTGGGGAGGAGCGCTCCACTGACCCCTTTCTAGGGGGCTGCAAGAGGGAGGCTAACGGTCTTTCCGAGGCTCTGGCCACCAGGCGAGCCACCACCGGGGCTGTGTCGGGGCCCATTAGTACCATGGCGCTGGCCAGGGAGCCTGGTGCCACTGCACCTGCTGTGGCACCGGAGTGGACTGCCCCGCCTGACTCGCCTAGCTCACCGACTGTTGACTCCAAAGGGAGGCCAGGCTGGCATATGATCTTCCCAGATATAGATTGGGGAACAAATGCTAGTAATAATAATAGGGCTCAGCTTTTCCTAGATGTGATAGCCGATGAATTCCTTCATCAAGTAGTAGCTGAACCGACGAGGGGGGATGCCATTTTAGATTTGGTTTTGGTGAGTAGCGAGGACCTTGTTGAGGAAATGGTTGTTGGGGACAACCTTGGCTCGAGTGATTATGAGCTAATTCGGTTCAAAATAAATGGAAGGATAAACAAAATTGCATCTGAGACTAAGGTTTACGATTTCAAAAGGGCTAACTTTACTAAATTAAGGTGACTAGTTAGGGAAGTGGATTGGACTAACATATTTAGGGATCTAAAGGCGGAAGATGCCTGGGATTATTTCAGGTTGAAGTTGCAGGAGCTGTCAGAGGCCTGTGTCCCGAGAAAGGGAAAACGGCCCTTAGGTAGCAGTTTTAGACCGAGCTGTATGAGCAAGCGTCTCAGAGGGGTGATTAAGAAAAAACAGAAAGCGTACAAGGAGTGGAAGATGGGAGGGATCAGCAAAGAAACCTACCTTATTGAGGTCAGAGGGTGTAGGGATGCAGTGAGAAAAGCCAAAAGCCAGGTAGAGATGGACCTTGCGAAGGGAATTAAAACCAATAGTAAAAGGTTTTTTAGCCATATAAACAGGAAGAAAACCAAGAAAGAAGAAGTGGGACCGCTTAAAACTGTAAACGGAGTGGAGATTAAGGATAAGCTAGGCATGGCACAATATCTAAACGAATATTTTGCCTCGGTCTTTAATGAGGCTAATGAAGGGCTTAGGAATAGTGGCAGAGTGACTGATGGGAATGAAGGTGCGGGGTTGGAAATTACAGTATCCGAGGTAGAAGCCAAACTTGATCAGCTTAACCGTAGTAAATCAGGCGGCCCGGCTAATCTTCATTCTAGAATATTAAAGGAATTGGCGAGTGAAATTGCAAGCCCGTTAGCGATAATTTTTAACGAATCTCTAAACTTGGGGGTTATACCGTTTGACTGGAGATTAGCTAATATAGTTCCTATTTTCAAGAAGGGGAAAAAAAGTGACCCGGGTAACTACAGGCCTGTTAGTTTAACATCTGTAGTATGTAAAGTCATGGAAAAAATATTAAAGGAGAGAGTAGTTACGGACCTTGAGGTCAATGGCAATTGGGACAAATTACAACATGGTTTTACGAAAGGTAGATCATGCCAAACCAACCTGATCTCCTTCTTTGAGAAAATAACAGATTTTTTAGACAAGGGAAATGCGGTGGATCTAATATATCTTGATTTCAGTAAGGCGTTTGATACAGTACCGCATGAAGAATTACTGGTTAAATTGGAAAAGATGGGGATCGAAATGAAAATCCAGAGGTGGATAAGGAACTGGTTAAAGGGGAGACTGCAGCGGGTCGTATTGAAAGGTGATCTGTCGGGTTGGAGGGAGGTTACCAGTAGAGTTCCTCAAGGTTCGGTTTTGGGGCCGATCTTATTCAATCTATTTATCACTGACCTTGGAACCAAAAGTAGGAGTGGGCTGATAAAGTTTGCGGATGACACGAAGTTGGGAGGTATTGCCAATTCGGAGAAGGATCGGGATATCCTCCAGGGAGATTTGGATGACCTTGTAAACTGGAGTATTAGTAATAGGATGAAATTCAATAGTGAGAAGTGTAAGGTTATGCATTTAGGGATGACTAACAGGAATTTTAGTTATAAGCTGGGGACGCACCAGTTGGAAGTAATGGGAGAGGAGAAGGACCTCGGAGTCCTGGTTGATCGCAGGATGGCTATGAGTCGGCAATGTGATGTGGCCGTTAAAAAAGCGAATGCGGTCTTGGGATGCATTAGGCGAGGTATTTCTAGTAGAGATAAGGAGGTGCTAGTCCCGTTATACAAGGCGTTGGTGAGACCTCATTTGGAGTACTGTGTGCAGTTTTGGTCTCCCATGTTTAAGAAGGATGAATTCAAACTGGAACGGGTACAAAGAAGGGCCACTAGAATGATCCGAGGAATGGAAAGCCTGTCGTATGAAAGGAGACTTGAGGAGCTCGGTTTGTTTTCCTTAACCAAAAGAAGGTTGAGAGGAGATATGATTGCTCTCTTTAAATATATCAGAGGGATAAATACCAGGGAGGGAAAGGAATTATTTCAGCTCAGTACTAATGTGGACACAAGAACAAATGGATATAAATTGGCAGTCGGGAAGTTTAGGCTTGAAATTAGATGAAGGTTTCTAACCATCAGGGGAGTGAAATTCTGGAACAGCCTACTGAGGGAAACAGTGGGGGCGAAGGACCTCTCTGGCTTTAAGATTAAGCTTGATAAGTTTATGGAGGGAATGGTTTGATAGGATAACGTGATTTAGTCAATAGGTCAATAACGTGCCACCACTGGTAATTAGTACCGAGGGTCAATGTTGGGATATTGAAAGTCTTTTTCCTGAGTGTCTGGCTGGAGAGTCTTGCCCGCATGCTCGGGGTTCAGCTGATCGCCATATTTGGGTTCGGGAAGGAATTTTCCTCCAGGGTAGATTGGCCGTGGCCCTGGAGGTTTTTCGCCTTCCTCCGCAGCATGGGGCAGGGGTCGCTTGCTGGAGGATTATCTGCTACTTGAAGTCTTTAAATCAGGATTTGGGGACTTCAACAGCTGAGTCAAGGGAGAGAATTATTTCAGGAGTGGGTGGGTCAGCTTTTGTGGCCTGCATCTTGCGGGAGGTCAGACTAGATGATCATAATGGTCCCCTCTGATCTTAAGTTCTATGATTCTATGAATATCCTGGGATGGGGACGAGTGGTGGTGTCACAAGCGGTGCCGAGTTCGAGACCGTAATCCTGGCGTGAAGGAGCGGGAGTACCGTCTGTAGCAGTTGCTCCGCGAATGACTCTGACGGGCAGATCTGTGATGACTGGGTGACGGCGATCTGTGATGACTGGGTGACGGCGATCTACACCTGGGACTGCGGGAGCAGTGCCGCAGCGGGGATCTGGAGCGGGATGAAGAGTGGGAGCACCGTCAACGTCCATACCACGAGGGACTACGATAGCGTCTCAGAGTCAGCGATCTCCGGAGCCATCTGTCCCAATCCCAGCAGGGCACACTCTGATCGCGAGGGGTGGGGGTCAATGGGGACCAGTGCGGGCTGCGCATGGGATGGTCAATGTGCGGAGAACGGCATCGGGAACCTTCCGACTCTGGAGGTCCGAGCGCTGGCTTGCCTCTGGTCCGGGGAGCTGCTGGTGTCGGTGCAACTGGTACTGGTAGAGATGTAACGTCTTGAGCTGCCTGCAGGCATGGAGGGCACCCAAATGTGGCCACTGGTGTCCAGGGAGGTTGGCTCAGAGTAGGCCGGGCTACTCCGCTCAATTTGAGTCCAAGGCCATGAGGTTGATGGGGATCGAGAGCTAGTCTCTCCCCTAGCCGTCATGGAGAAGGCTTCTTCTTCGCCTTTTTAGAGTGCCCCGTGGACGGGGAGCGGTGCTGACTGGTGGAAGACACCGTTGGGTCACCACACACTGACGCCGCAGTGCTCAGTGCCAACTTGGAGCAGTGCAGCAGTGTTGGGGTCAGGGCCGACTCCACCAAAATGACTCGGAGCTGTATGTCCTGCTCCTTCTTGGTCTGAGGCTTAAAGGATCTGCAAATTTTGCAGTGATCGCTGAGGTGGGTTTCCCTCAGACAGCATAAACAGTCAGGGTGCGGATCACTCATGGGCACAGGCCTTTTACAAGTGTCACACGACTTAAAGCCCCGGGGCGTGGGGCATGCCCCGACCCGGGCACACTTAACTATTCTAATGTCTTTTCTTTCTTTTTCTTTTTTTATTTTTATTTTAATTACAGGTACTAACTATCTATGAACTAGACGAAGTCCAAAGAGGGAAAGCTACAGCAGAGCTGGAGCAGAGCAGTTCCGAAGCACCTTCACTGGCAGCAAGAAGGAACTGAGAGTGGGAGGCGCACGCAGCGCCCCTTATACCGCACCATAGTGGTGCCACTCCAGGGATCACTAGGGGCGCTCCCCTAAGGGAAAAGCTTCCGGCACCGGTGCACGTGGCGAGCACGCACACCTATTGTGGAATGCACATGAGCAATCACTCAAAGAAGAACAAATCTTCTCAGTTAAAAAAGATACTACCTGTTTTCCCTGGAGTCTGAGAGTCACCCTGGTATTTTTTGTCTCATCACTGACAAAGATTCTTCATATGAAATTTAGTTAACAATTTTGTTGCTACACAAGCCAGAACTGAATCTAGCTCACTCTCTCTTAACTGTGTTGGCTCTGCAGTAAAGTAGGCAGATATGACTCTGAACACAGATCTGTTGGAGTAAGAAAGTGCCTTTTATATATAATTGGTGTTTGTTTGTTTGTTTTACACAATAGAGCTGTACTTTAGAAAAGGTGCAGTGGGAGGACTGAATGACTAACGGGATTGGGAATGGGCTGCTTATCTAGTTTAATCCTTCATAGCCTTTTATCTTGTGTCATCAGTCCAAATTTTACTCACGTTGATAGTGAGCAGAAGGAATTTCCACAAAACGCTGCTTCGATAGCCTACATGATGTATTTGGTCATTCTCAGTACAGTTCCTAGTGAGATGACCACATCACAAAAAGCACTATCATAATTGCCACTCACTGACCTCCATAGTTGACAGTCATAGGAAAAAGACTAAGGACTGAATGTTCCTGGACGAGGAACTCTTTTAGCACCTGATATAGGTTTCTCCAGGTCAGAGATAGGACGCATTGATGGAAGGAAAAGGGATGGGATAAATACAGGACCTATCTCCTGGGTTGTCCATCTGATATCTTTCACCAGCACTTACTATAACAAAATTCCACCACAGTTTTATGAATGTTGCAACAATTGTCATTTGAGTACTATTTTCATGCTAACTCCTAAAGTCTGAATAATGCTCTGTCAGCTAGTCACTACTTAAACTGCATAACAGTATCATACGCAAAGAGCATATAAACATGGGTCTCTCTATAAAAGCGGAAACACAAATCATGGTGCTTTGTAATGGCTCCAAACAGCAGAACTGTTTTAAATAGCAGAGGAAGAGAACCCTAGACAGGGCTCAGCTGTACAGTTAGTTCTCTAGCCATTTACCTCTGGAGATTTGAGTTTAATTTTCACTTATAGCCCAAGTAGGATATAATTTGGTTTCCTTGTAGTTCCCAGTGGACCCAAAACATACAGTTCAGTACAACTAGCAATCTCTGCACAGGAGACCCGAGGCCTGGAATAGCAAGGAATGTTACAGGTCAAGACTGATTAGAGAGAGTTACCAGAGTGCCTGACTGCATTATGGCTGGCTCTAGCTCGTGCTATTCAGACTTGACTTACATGGGCATCACAGTCACTCAAAAGTTTCCGGGTGGAGAGGGAAGAAATGAATGGAATCCTCAGGAATGTCACATAAATCATCCCCGGCTGCAGTTTTAACATTCACCTACAGTAGCTAAATGCGTTTTGAAGACAAGGGAGACTCATCCCAGGACAGTACCATATTGTCCAAATCAAGTCTTTGGGGATTCTGGCAGAATTACTGGGTTCACAGGATACATCTACTCTGTGATTAAAAAAACCTGTGGCACTGAGTCACAGAGCCTGGATCAGGCTCATGGGGCTCGGGCTGCAAGGCTATAAAATTGCAGTCTAGATGCTCAGGCTCAGAATGGTGCAGGGTCTCTGAGCCCCCCCCCCCCCCCCCGAGGGGGAAGGGTCTCAGAGCCTGGCTTCAACCCAAGACTGAATGTCTACACTGCAATTATACAGCTCTGCTGCCAAAGTCCCACAAGCCCAAATCAGCTGACCTGTGCCAGCCACGGCTGTGCGGTGGGTCTTTTACCACAGTGTAAAGACCTATTTAACACTATGCTCCACAGATGTGAATGAACAACTCTGCAGCTGTTCTCTGCAGTGTATTTAAACATTCATAGAATACTATGTTTCGGCCATGTCTACTAATTGATTTTCATATCTTCAGAACTTTTGTTATTTGCCAACCATATTTCTTCATGCTTGTGAAAGGCAGAAGTCATCAGCTGTATTCATAGAATCATAGAATCTCAGGGTTGGAAGGGACCTCAGGAGGTCATCTAGTCCAACTCCCTGCTCAAAGCAGGACCAAACCCAACTAAATCATCCCAGCCAGGGCTTTGTCAAGCCTGACCTTAAAAACCTCTGAGGAAGGAGATTCCACCACCTCCCTAGGTAACCCATTCCAGTTCTTCACCACCCTACTAGTGAAAAAGTTTTTCCTAATGTCCAACCTAAACCTCCCCCTCTGCAACTTGAGACCATTACTCCTTGTTCTGTCATCTTCTACCACTGAGAACAGTCTAGATCCATCCTCTTTGGAACCCCCTTTCAGGTAGTTGAAAGCATTCTTCTCTTCTGCAGACTAAACAATCCCAGTTCCCTCAGCCTCTCCTCATAAGTCATGTGCTCCAGCCCCCTAATCATTTTTGTTGCCCTCCGCTGGACTCTCTCCAATTTATCCACATTCTTCTTGTAGTGTGGGGCCCGAAACTGGACACAGTACTCCAGATGAGGCCTCACCAGTGCTGAGTAGAGGGGAATGATCACATCCCTCGATCTGCTGGAAATGCCCCTACTTATACAACCCAAAATGCCATTAGCCTTCTTGGCAACAAGGGCACACTGTTGACTCATATGCAGCTTTTCGTCCACCGTAACCCCTAGGTCCTTTTCTGCAGAACTGCTGCCCAGCCATTCGGTCCCTAGTCTGTAACAGTGCATGGGATTCTTCTGTCCTAAGTGCAGGACTCTGCACTTGTCCTTGTTGAACCTCATCATATTTCTTTTGGCCCAATCCTCTAATTTGTCTAGGTCCCTCTGTATCCTAGCCCTACCCTCCAGCGTATCAACCACTCCTCCCAGTTTAGTGTCATCTGCAAACTTGCTAAGGGTGCAGTCCACACCATCCTCCAGATCATTATTCAATGTAAAGAGAACATAAAGACATAAAATAAAAGCAGCACAGACTGGATCTCCATTTTGGAAGGTCAAAGCACTGTGGCGAAGAAGAAAGCCAGCACCTCAGCAGAGCGGAACCAGCTGCAGCTGCTATCAGCAAGACAAAAAACCAACTGGGGAAGCCTGCCTGCATGCCTGAAAGGAAGGAACGGGGCATGAAAATCTACATCTGGATTGGTTATCACCTTCCAGCCTGAAAGATGATGAGAACTCAATCTTTCTTTCATGCAGGTGGCAACCACAAATGCAGAAATAGCTGATTATGTTCCAACAAGGGTCTGTATACTGGGCACAACGTTTGCTCCACTCTGCTCCTTCTTTATTCTTTCTCTTGTCACGTATTAGTGCATGCAGTGATTGGGACATTCTTCCTGAGGCATCCAGCCGTCGGTCTCCATGTGTGAAAAGACTGCCATTTAAGAAGCCAAGCATCCATTTGACATGGCAGATGGCTGCCAGTCTACACGTGGTTTCTGACTGCATATTGTTTTTCTTTCTCTTGTGATCTGCGGTCCTTTCGAAACGATGATCAGTGGGTCTACATTCTGCAAGATACTCCCTGAACCATCTCCTGCCTGGCATTAAAGAAGTAAACCTTCTTAGTTAGTGTAGCCCTAAGGATTAATCTGTTGGTCTGTATAAAATGTCTTTTTGATAAAAGTGTGTAGGCTGCATAGATTAATAGAATTTGCAATAAGCTGTAATGCAAGATACCTAGAAGCTTCTAGGCCAGACATCCTGGCCTATTTCCTCTGTGATGCTGAAAGCAACCTTTAAGACCCTTACTCAGAAAAGTAATAATAGGAGACAAACCTACGCAAATTGTCTAGGGACTTTTTGAATGTCTGCTAACCTTTCACCTAGTTAGGTGAAAAGTGGGGGGTTTTTTGCCCACAAATTTCACACATATACCCGCAGATGCGTCATTTAAGACGTACACAAAGGTCAGCCTATGAAAACAGGTACCCTCACCTTTCCATGGGGGAAAGACAAATTTGGGCATAGGAGGAAGGATTTCTCCCTATAAAAAGGGTGACAATCCTCCATTAGGGCAGATGATACATCCAGCTATCTTCCATCGTCTCACCCCATCTCCCCTTTGAAGGCTGTCAACTACTGATGGTATTTCTTTTCACAGCTGTAAGTATGAACTTATTTCTGTTTTACTCTAAAGCATCTATACTAAGAAGGGTTTAACTCATAGCCAGTTTCTTGGTAACTTCCTCTAGCAAAGGTGTGAAATCTTCTGAGTGCTATTGCTGCCAAGTGCATTTAGAACTGTGTAATATCATATCATATCTCTTAAAGAACTGTGATATTTTGTAACTTTGTAATCTCATACTGCTTTTAACATTTTACATTTACTTCTTGTTTCATTGATTTTAAATAAAAGGTCTTGTTTGACTAATTCTGTCTCAGTATAGTTTTTCTGTCACATACCCCAATCTCCTTGTATAAATTCTGTGAAGCCTGATTCAAGACGAACTTTATCTTCTGATCACACATATTGGCGAGCCATACCCATATTATTAATATCTATCAATTATTATTAACATTCTTAATTAATTAGAAAATTAATTATTAAATAAAACTAAATTAAGTGGATAAATTCCACTGTCCCTACTAACCCTCCCCAAATCAGGCTACAGTTACAAGAACTACAACTGTATCCATTGGTTCTCCTGGTGGATGCAGACTGGACAGTGTATTCATGGCATTATCTCTTAGCCAATCTGACTGCTGTTAGGTGGCAACTGGGGCTGCATTTAAGTTTTGTGGAGAGGTCTTTTGCAAAGCCACTGCCTGTTAGATTCTCACTTGATGATGGTGTGACGTTACACCCCATATTCTTCACAGAAATATGATGATATGAATATGGCATAACTAAGATACTTTATGCAAGAGGGCTCACACAAGATATTGGAAAGGTTATGTGATTATCCAATTTTGTATGCATGTATCATTTCTGTTAGGAATATTGACTATGGCCTGGTCTACACTAGGACTTTAATTCGAATTTAGCAGCGTTAATTCGAACTAACCGCTCAACCGTCTACACTAGGAAGCCATTTAATTCGAACTAGAGGGCTCTTTAGTTCGAATTTGGTACTCCACCCCGACACGTGGAGTAACGCTAAATTCGACATGGCTAGCTCGAATTAGGCTAGGTGTGGATGCAAATCGAACTTAGTAGCTCCGGGAGCTATCCCACACTGCACCACTCTGTTGACGCTCTGGACAGCAGTCCGAGCTTCGATGCTCTGAGCAGCCACACAGGAAACGACCCGGGAAAATTTGAATTCCTTTTCCTGTCTGGACAGTTAGAATCTCATTTCGTGGTTGGACATCGGGGCGAGCTCAGCAGCACCGGCAGCAATGCAGAGCTCTCCAGCAGAGGAGTTCATGTAATCTCTGAATAGAAAGAGGGACCCAGCATAGACGGACCGGGAACTCTTGGATCTGATCGGTGTGTGGGGCGAGGAGTCTGTGCTTTCGGAGCTGCGCTCCAACAAACGGAATGCAAAGACCTACGAGAAGGTCTCCAAAGCCATGAGAGACAGAGGATACAGCCGTCATGCAACGCATCGCCGCGTGAAAACCAAGGACCCCAGACAAGGCTACCAAAAAATCAAAGTGGCAAACGGACGCTACGGAGCCTGCCACCACTGCCCCACCAGTGACCGTGGACTCTGACGATGGGACAGTGTCGATGGCCAGTTCCTCGGTGATGTTCGCGGACGGGGAAGATGAGGAAGGGTTTGTGGAGGACGAGGCAGGCGAGAGCGCTTACAACGCTGGTTTCCCCGACAGCCAGGATCTATTCATCACCGTCACGGAGATCCCCCAACAACCCTCCCCGGCCATTAACCCGGACCCTGAATCAGGGGAAGGAGCAGTCGGTAAGTGCTTTAACCATGTTAACTTTTATTCTTAATATAACAGGAATCTTAACTGTGTGAAAAGGAGGACTCTCTATATATGGGGATAGAACAGAAATCATCCTTGGAGATCTCCACGAAGCTCTCCTTGCGTTAATCGAAAAGCATCAGCAGGAGGTTCCTGAGGAGAGCTGCCTTATTGGGTGCTCCGTGGTAGCACAGTTTTCCGCGCAAGGCTTTCATGAGGTACTCAGGGAGCACTGCCTCCCCGAGCACGGCTGCATCGGGCCCTGGTTCGTGCTAGCTTTCACGCAGCATGCGCTCTCTATCTCCTTCAGTGACCCTCCTCAGGGTGATTTCGCTCGGAGAATCCTGCATCTAATTAGGTTAATTACTGTAATTTTACGCCTGGTCCAAAGTATTTTTAAAAAATCTACGGACCGACGGCATAGCACAGACTCAGCACGCAGCTGCGTGACGAGCCTAACGGAAAGCCAAAGAATATAATGGACGCTCATGGAGGGAGGGGGGAATGAGGACGCAAGGTATCCCACAGTTCCTGCTGTCTCTGAAAAGTATTTGCATTCTTGGATGAGCTCCAAATGCTTCTAGGGTCAAACACAGTGTCTGCGGTGGGTCAGGGCATAGTTCGGCAATTTGCGCACACACCCCACCCACCACCAGAAGTGAAAACAATCCTCTGTTGACTCTTTTACATGTCACCCTATCTTTACTGAATGCTGCAGATAGACGCGATGATGCAGCACTCAACACCAACATCCTTGCTCCCCCCACGCTATGGATGGCTGATGGTACAAAATGATGGAAATCCGTCCTCATCATCAGCCTATTGGCACATGGGGCAGTGCAAAAGGGCTGGTAACCATGCCGACTAGCATCAGTAAGGTCGATCAAGGGTGCCTGTCCCTAATTTTTGATGGCAGATGGTGCAATATGGCTGGTAACCGTCCTCATCATTGCAACAGGGGGCTGAGCTCCATCAGCCCCCACCCTTCATTGTAAATAAAAGATTCAATTGCCCCTGGACTAGCAGAGGGATGATGGGCTCCTTCATCCACACTCCTTAATGTCCTGCCTGGACTATCATTGCAGCTGGAGGCTTCCTTCCACTCATTTCTCACAAACAAGTCACTGTGTCTTATTCCTGCATTCTTTATTACTTCATCACACAAGTGTTGGGACAATGGTATGGTAGCCCAGGAAGGCTGGGGTAAGAACGGAATGAACAGGTGGTGTTGTTGCAGGAGCACCCCCTGTGAATAGCATACAGATCATAATTTCTGCAGGATCTGACACAGAGCAGCTGTGCTCTCTGGTTCTATGATACAGTGGTTATCTAGTACACTTGCCTATATTCTAGGCAGGACTGATTCTATTTTTAGATACCAAAAAGGAGGGATTGACTCAGGGAGTCATTCCCAATTTTTGCTTTTGCGCCCTGGCTGCTCGGCCAGGGGCACTTATGACAGCACCAAATGGGGCAGTGCAAAAGGACAGGTAACCATGCCCATCTTATTACCATCTTATTACCAATTTATGGTATGGTAGATGGTACAATATGGCTGGTAACCATCTCTGCTGTCATGCAAAAGCAAAAGCATGCTGCTGTGTAGCGCTGCTGGCCCGCCTCTGTCAGCGGCATCTAGTACACATATGGTGACATACACAAAAGGCAAAACAGTGTCCATGGTTGCCACGCTATGGCGTATGCCAGGGCAATTCTGGGAAAACGGGCTTGAAATGATTGTCTGCCGTTGCTTTCCCGGAGGAAGGAATGACTGGCGACATTTACCCAGAATCCACCGCGAAAATGATTTCTGCCCCAGCAGGCACAGGAGTCTCAACCCAGAATTCACAGAGACAGCCTAGACTCAGTTAATTGTTCGCAAAAATGTATCTTTGCAAGGAATTCACTCCCTGTTTCCCATCTCACAGCTTCCACTGTCTCCAGACCTGCCACAGCATCCCCCTCGCAGAGGCTGGCGAAGATTAGGCGGCGAAAGAAAAAGACAAGGGACAAGATGTTCGAGGAACGTATGGGCTGCTACCTAGCAGAGGCGGACCAGCAGAGCCAGTGGAGGGAGACCGTCTCTCTGTGCCAGCGCTCACACAGCGAACGGGAGGAGAGGTGGCGTGAGGAAGACAAGCAGGCGACTGAAACAATGCTTGGACTAGTGAGGGAGCAAACGGACACGCTCAGGCGCCTTGTGGATGTTCTGCAGGACCGCAGGAGGACAGAGCCCCCCTGCAGTATATCTGCAACCGCCCTCCCCCGCCACAAAGTCCCATACCCCCCTCACCGAAAATAATCAGGAGGAGGGGCGGCCGGGGACGTGAATACTGTCACTGCACCACAGCACAGTGCTCAAGTACCCAAAAGCTCTCATACCCTACAGTTGCCGAAGTCCTTCACTTCCAGACTCACAGTAGTCCCAATCCCAGTCCCATCCCCTAACTGTCTACTTAATTAATAAAAATGCTTTGCTGTTAATTACTGTTTCCGTTATGTTTTTTCAAAGAAGACTGTGTTTGAATGGGGGGCGTGGGGAAGGGGGTGGTTAATTGCATAGGACAGTCACCTTTCCCAGGGTACAGACACGGGGGCAGGATCAGCAGCGGGTCACACACACGGTGCAGTCAGTAGGCAACCTGGTCGGTTTTAGGAGGTGGTTTCCAGGATCTGTGTGGGCGGGGGAGATGTGACTTTGCAGCGGGGGAGGGCGGTTACAGATCTTATACAGCGGTCCTTGTCCTGGACCGCTGAGTCACGCAGCTGAGGAATCTGTATCCGTCCTCCTCCACCACAAGGTCACATATCCGCCCGCACACAGAATTCCATAGAGAGGGATGGCAGGCTCCGTTGAAAGAAGCCTTCCGGCACTGCGGACCACTCTAGGAGCAGGAGCCTGTCATTCCTTGAGTTTAGAGGCGGTCTTTACATCACCGCACACCCTACCCAGCACAGCCTGCGTCCCAGTTTCAACCCTTTCACGAAAAGTCATGAATAAAGAAACCTTTGTTAAGTAATAATGGGACATGTATTTTATTTTTACACGTGTGCTGGAAGTGGGGGTAACGGGGTGAACGGGGTATGTAACCGAAGAGGAGAGTCAACAGTAACTGGGTAAAGAAACAGGGGCAGGTTCAGCTTCTCTGTAAAGAAACTGAACAGTCACAGGTCACGCTGCTCGCTGGTATTTGAAGAGTTCCTTGTCGCTGTCCCAGGCGCCTGTATAGGGCTTCATGAGCAAGTGCATTAGCGGGCAGGCTGGGTCCCCGAGGATGACTATAGGCATCTGCACATCCACAACAGTTATTTCGTGGTCCGGGAAGAAACTACCTTCCTGCAGGCGTCTGAGCAGCCCACAGTTCCTGAAAACACACGCATCATGAACCTTGCCCGGCCACCCGACGTTGATGTTTGTAAAACGTCCCCTATGGTCCCCCAGTGCTTGCAGCACCATTGAAAAGTAGCCCAATTTCTCATCAGCTGACTGTGGAAGAGGTGGACGATAAAGTGCGAGGAGGAGAAAACGGCGATGATCGCAGCGGGCTCCGTGCTTGCAGTGCTGTGGCGTCCGCGCTGTCACCGACCAGAAAAGTGCACGAACAGATTGCCCGCAGGCACTTTCACGGAGGGAGGGAGGGAGGTTGTGATTGACGGTTCAATGACGACACTTACCCAAAACCACCCGCGACACATTTCTCCCCCCAGCAGGCATTGGGGGCTCTACCCAGCATTCCAATGGGCAGCGGGGAGTGCGGGAACTGTGGGATAGCTTCCCACAGTGCACCGCTTCCAAAGTCGACGCTGGCCCCGTGAATGTGGACTCAGAAATTCGAATTAGTGTATTTAGTATGGATACACAAATTCGACTTCATAAGGTCGAATCCACAAATTCGAACTAAGTTGATTCGAAATAGTCTTGTAGTGTAGACAAGGCCTATGTAACAATTACAACTGTGTGTGTACTTGGGAAATGCCCACCAGACAGTAAGCAACCAGCCTTAATGGGCCCTTAGAAAAAGACAATGAGTCTTTGAAGATGTGGATCTCCCATCTGCCTGGAGCTCCTTCCTGGGGACATTGCAAACAAGCCTGGTTTCATAGTTGCTTTGACACTGTAAGGTCAGGTGATAAGATCACCTGATACAGAATACCACCTTGGACACTGCTGGTACTTTTCCACTGGAAACAGAGGCTTTCCGCCTTATGTAAATTCTATTTAAGGCTGGGGAGTAAGGCAAACAGGACTGTCCTCCACTGCCTACCTAAGAAGAAAGACTGCTGAAAGTACCTGAAGGGACAAAGGAACTAACCTGAGGGGAAAGCCAGGGTGAGTCCAGACTGAGGCAGGGGTGAGTCCAGTCTGTAAGAAGAAATAACTGGAACTCAGAGCTACAGAAACTCTGCAACTTGCCTAAACTAACATTTAGGTGAGAAATTGCTTCTTGAAACCAGTCTCTTTAAGATCTTAAGCTTAGTAGGCATGTTTAATTTTATTTGCTCAGTAATCTGCTTGTTCTGTTTGCTATCACTTAAAATTTGCCTTTTATAGTTGTTTGTTTTGTTTATTCTTAAATCCAGTTTGTGCAATTTCTAACTGGGGGACAAGAAGTTGTGCATCTCTCTCTTACGTTGAGGGAGAAGGTGAATTTTTATGCGCTTGCACTGTGCAGATCTTTCTATAAAGTGCAAGACAGGATTATTTTGGGTTTATTCCCCAAAGAGGGTGCGCATGTGAGTGCTGGGTGAATCCTCAAACAGAGCGGACTTCAGTCTGTCTGCAGATGGGTGTGGCCCTACCTGTGTGTGTGCAGCAAGAGGCTGGAAAGCCTAATTCAGCAAAACAGGGAGAGAGAATCCAGGCTGTTGGAGCAGGAGGGTCTCAGTGAAACCCCAGTACATCAAGTGGCATCCCAGAAGGGGGGTCTAACCCATCACAGATGGATCCTGCCAGCTGTCCACATCCCCAAAAATATTCAAATGCTCCCCCTTGCAACAAAAGAGGAAGAACAAGTGATACTTCCTACACCCCTTGTAGAATTGCCCCACCCTCTGCACGTTGCCTAGGAGAGATCTAGGTGAAAATTTGGATGACCATGGCAGAGAAATCCTAGAAGCATAAGAATCTGCACAACAAAATTTAAAAAATCCACACAAATTTATCACAATAAACCAGTGTTTACAGAGAATGGCATCACATTGACTGAGAAAGCTCACTGGGAATTTGATTAAAAAACTATTCATGTCAAATGGCTAACAAAGATATGACACACATCTCATGAGAACTGCCACAGTCACTCAAACCAATGGCCCATCTAGCCCAGTATCCTGTCTCTGACAGTGGCCCATAGCAGAGCTTAAGGGGGAGTGTATTGAACAGGGAAAATTGGAGGAGATCCACCCGTCTTTCCCTCCTGGCTTCTGGCAGTTACAGGTCACCCCGAGCATGGAGTTACATCCCTGACCATCTTGGCTAGTAGCCACTGAGGGACATATCCTCCATGAACTTATGTAGTTCTTTTTTGAACCCACTTTTACTTTTGGCCATCACAGCATCCCATGGCAATAGTTTCACAGTTTAATTTTGTATTCTGTGAAACAGTATTTCCTCTTGTTTGTATTAAACTCGCTGCCTATTCATTTCTCAATCATCCTCCTTGTGAAATGCGGTGCTTTAAAAATAATCTGAACGATAATTCCAGGGATCATTTCTGGGAACGTTTTCACCTTGTTCTCCCACATCTTTATGATTTTTGATAGTAGTACTCTACTATCATTACTTCCATGCTAAATAACCACAGTCCAGCCTTTGGGCAGCCATGGTTAACAGCACTGGCAGCACATGTGGCTCACTAGCTCATTTCTGGCAATTTTCTTGGCTGTAATCGGACAAATGGAATAAGAGGCTGCTCCAGTTACCCAGCTCACTTTACCTCTGGCTCCCCTCTGGAGTGTGCCTCTCTAGGCCTCTCTTGAGTTTCTCCCACCTCAATCTGGGCTGCAGTCCCGCGTGTACCAACCGTGATTACCTCAGCAAGCCTGATTAGGCTCTCTACCTGCAGTCCTGTTTCCTCTAGAGCGATGGCCAGTGCTATCTACTGCCCAGACACCCTTCTTTAAGTAACATATTGTTGATTTAGAACCAAAACATTGAAGAGAAAAGGATCTGAAAGCCGTAAACACTCCCTGCATACCTGCCTTTCCCTGGGTACGTCTACACAGGGATAAAAAAAACCTCTCTAGCTGGAGTCAGCTGACTGACTCAGGCTCATGGGGCTCGGGCTCCAAGGCTGCACAGACATTTGGGCTTGGGCTGGAGCCCAAGCTCTGGGACACAGCGAGGGTGGAGGGTCACAGAGACTGGGCGCCAGCCCAAGCCCAAATGTCTACACAGCCATTTTTAACCCTGCAGCCCGAGCCCCAGGAGCCCGAGTCAGCTGACCCAGGCCAGCCATGGCTGTGCTGCCGCCTTTTATCCCAGTTAGACCTACCCCTACAGGCTTATCATTCCTGGGAAGACACCAACTGCCTCAGACCTGCCTGTAGAACAGATCTGTGTCCAGGTCAGTCTGTTCTCCCTATGAACAGTTCACTGGCAACCTTCCCCTCCTTGGCTCTTGAGAGCGTCTTTTTAACTGTTTAGTGTCCCTTTGATCTTCAGGCTGCCTGGCAAAACAGTTGTGCAACCTTGGGCTGGAGCCTGGAAGCAGCATCTTCATTGCTAATAGCTTGACCATTGACTTGTAATCACTGCTTATCTAGAGCTACTGAATTGCCTTCCTGTGTGTTTTTCTAAGCTAGATCAATACATTCATACAGAAAGCCCAATAACCCAACATAGCTCTTCAGTGACTATCACCCTGACCAGTCACATATAGTGTTCATAAAATTATTACAGATCAGTATTCCTAGATTATTACATAGCAGCTTCATGTCTGCCACAGAGGCCTTGGATGACTATGATTCTGTAAACTGATGGGCTCATACCACCTCACACAAATATCAGGCCATTTATTTGAACAGTTGAACTCTGACAATAAACTGCAGATGACTTTTGGGTGATTGTTTGATAGAAAGGTCAAATTTCAGGTTTTGGAATTCCTCTCCACTCAGAAACTCAGTGAATAAGTGCAAAAACCTCAAGACTCTTAACTCAAGGGGAATGTGGAAATTAATTGTGTCAGTGAGTGCCTTGTTACAACCATATAGTACTGGGCTGGGGTTACTGCTGTGCTTTGTTAGTGTGGCATTCTGTATTTCAAAACAGCACCCTGGAACCCCCGTAACTCACCCATCATATAATAATGATATGTTTCACACAAAGCATGCCATGTAGGATAACATATGAAAGGTCATGATCTGCTGAAACCCAGTCTTCTGTCCAAATATGTATAGAATCATAGCATATCAGGGCTGGAAGGGACCCTGCTCAAAGCAGGACCAATCCCCAGACAGATTTTTGCCCCAGATCCCTAAGTGGCCCCCTCGAGGATTGAACTCACAACCCTGGGTTTAGCAGGCCAGTGCTCAAACCACTGAGTTATCCTGCCCCTCTTGTATATCATTAGTGTATATGAAGTTATGAGCTTTTGCTGTATGATTGTTACTGAACTATGTTGTAGGTTTATCTCTCTCTACTGCTAGCTAGTGCTCCATTCCTGGGAGGGTGTTATGCAACCATGAATCAGCAGGGGAGGTGTAAACAAGGGATTTACAATACTGTAAGAGGGCTGCACAAGCCTCATGCAATGGGGGATTGATCAACTCTGTGACTCAGCAAAGCACACAAGGACATGTCTGAGCTAGTGTTATGCAGGCACATGGACTGCGGCTATAAAATAGGGGACAGCGGCATCATGCTTTTGGCCTTTCCCTGCCCCCTAGGCTGGAAGCAACAAGAACACTGGGAAGACTAGTCCCAGGCTTAATGGGGACACCGGCATATTAAGAACTGTAACATCTAGTTGGGTGAGAAAACTGCTTGATCCAAATACTGCCCAGTCTAATAAGGTTTAAGATTTAGACTGTGCACTTACCTTTTATTTTCTTTGGTAACTATCACTGACCTTTTGTGCCTACCACTTATAATCACTTAAAATCTACCTTTCTGTCGTTAATAAATCTGTGTTATATTTTACCTAAAAGAATGCCTTTTGGTTGAAGTACTTTGGAAATCTCAGCTCAGTTTACAAAGGCTAGTGTGTGTCCTCTCCACACTGAGGGAGAGGCAGACTGGGAAATGAACTTACACTGGTCAGGCTTCTGACCAGGGCAAGACCGTACAGTTCTGGGGTGCAAGGCTGGGGGCTTGGGAAATTTGCTGGTGCCTTTCTCTGTGTGATTTGTGAGTGGCTCAGGGAGCATTCATGTAATCTAGCTCCACATGCTGTTGTAGTCAATAACAACAGCATCTGGAGGGGTTTGCTGCTTGTCACTATCAAAGCATTGTGAGAGACAGCCCAGGCTGGGGAATAAGGGGACATAGCAGTACCCCAGTTCCAGGTTGTACCCTGGGGACCCCATCACAGCTAGCATACCAGGCATTCTGCAGCACACAGCACCAACAAATCAGACATAAAGCACCACCTACGCCCCTTATTTTTATGGCAAACTGGCAGGGTGGATTGATTAAAATCAGCAAGACAGGAAACCTTGATTTAAATAATTGGTTTTAATTTTGTTTTGCATTTGTACTTTTTAGTTATTTTCATAAAGGAAGTTTCATTGTCAGGTGACCATTGAATCACGTTGCTTTGAAGCCAAATATAGCCTTTGCACTAAATTTGGTACATCATTTTATTAACCAGGAAGATGCACTATATCGATATAGAAATTTATTTAAGCAATTATGTAGCTTTTCACATACAATTATTCAGATTCTTAATTGTTACTTTTTTATGTTAAAAAATGGTAAATGACATATTTCTTCTTTACCAGATTTTTTTTTTAACTCAGGATTTCTGTCAAGCTGGTTGTGGATGGAAATTGGAATTCAAATAAAAATGTACAGAAACAATATTTTAAAATTGCTTTTCATTAGTGAAATAATATTACCTTAAATGTGCTGGCTACATAAAGGGGAAAAAAAGTTTATCAAAGTACATTTTGTGTTTAAAACTAACTGATTTAGTGAAAAAAGGAAGTATTAACTTCAGTTACTGAATAGATGTTTTGTTATGCTTATAAGAAGCAAACGGGATCTTTTTCTGGGAAAAAGGCAATATGCCACATTTATTGAAGATACAATTAGCATATGCATTTAATTACATTACACACACACACACAGTCCCACCAGTCAATGTTATAGTTACCAGTTTAGAGTCCAGATCATTCTAGTGGCCAGCTAGGTTGATCGCGGGTAGGGAAGAGCTGGGTTTCGTCAGTCGCGACATGATACTTTGGGGAAGTCTTGGCAGGACGAACCCAAAGTTTTATGGCAAGGCGTTTTGTTTATATAGTGATTTTTTTTATTGCGACCAATGACTTTTGCACCATTATGCTGTAATTAATTGTTGTTTGATGAGTGCTTGGTTTTTAAATGTTTTTTTTTATTTTAATTTTTTTTAAATTAAATTTTTAGGGAGTTATTTTATGCTGGTTTTGATTACAGCTATTTTGTTTTAATTGATAGTTTGTTTTATTTTTAGAGTTGTTAATTTGCTTTTTTTTTTTGACATTTTAATAGGGGCGTGTTGCAGCCTTTTCATAGAATCATAGAATATCAGGTTTGGAAGGGACCTCAGGAGGTCATCTAGTCCAACACCCTGCTCAAAGCAGGACCAATTCCCAACTAAATCATCCCAGCCAGGGCTTTGTCAAGCCTGTCCTTAAAAACCTCTGAGGAAGGAGATTCCACCACCTCCCTAGGTAACCCATTCCAGTGCTTCACCACCCTCCTAGTGAAAAAGTTTTTCCTAATATCCAACCTAAACCTCCCCAACTGCAATTTGAGACCATTGCTCCTTGTTCTGTCATCTGCTACCACTGAAAACAGTCTAGATCCATCCTCTTTGGAACCCCCTTTCAGGTAGTTGAAAGCAGCTATGAAATCCCCCCTCATTCTTCTCTTCTGCAGACTAAACAAGCCCAGTTCCCTCAGCCGCTCCTCATAAGTCATGTGCTTCACCCTCCAATCATTTTTGTTGCCCTCCACTGGACTCTTTCCAATTTTTCCACATCCTTCTTGTAGTGTGGGGCCCAAAACTGGACACAGTACTCCAGATGAGACCTCACCAATGTCGAATAGAGGGGAATGATCACATCCCTCGATCTGCTGGCAATGCCCCTACTTATGCAGCCCAAAATGCCGTTAGCCTTCTTGGCAACAAGGGCACACTGCTGACTCATATCCAGCTTCTCGTCTACTGTAACCCCCAGGTCCTTTTCTGCAGAAAAGGTGCTCTTGCGTTTGTTTGTTTGTTTGTTTTGGGGCGGGGGTTTGTACATTTGGCTTAGCGATGGCTTTTACACTTATTTTTTACATATACATGTTTTATTTACATACAAAACAAAATTAATTTACACAGAACATTTTGAACAGGAACATTAAATTGCAATGCAAAAGAAAAACAATTATTGCATTTTTTTAACTTATTTTAAAATGCTAAACCTACAACAAATTGGTGACCCTTAGAGGTCTGCTCTTGCCTTGAAATCAGCACAGACACAGATTCTGGCTGATGTATTTTTACCAATGGCCCATTAGGCCATTCCTTTTTGCTATTTAAAAAGGGTGGCTGGCAGGATATGATTAAATTATACACCAATATATTTAATATATGCTACATTATTATTTTTATTTTAAATTATATAAACATATTATTATTACAGTTTCTGGTCACCAGGGCTAGATTTTCCAAGGTATTTAGGTGTCCAATGGACTTTTCAAAGCAAGTTAGGTGCCTAACGCCCACTGAAACACATAGAAGTTGAAATCAATGGGAGTTAGGCACAACTGAGTTAAGCGCTTCTGAAAATATCATGTGGTATTTACCTGCATCTTTAGGTTCCTAAATATCTTTGAGAAACTGTCCCCATGTTCTTCACATTTTTTGGATTAGTAGATCTCCTCTCTCACCTGGTTTTTATTCATAGATTAGAAAAGCAAAACAGGCTTTCTTATCTTTTCTCCCCCAATTCAGTTTCTCACCTTTAATGAACTAGTCCAAACAAAGAAAATATTCTCCCTGAACTTCTTCATAGATTCACAGATTCCAATCCCAGAAGGGACCATTGCAATAATCTGGTCTGTCCTCCCATATAACATAGGCCATAGAATTTCCCCCAAATAATTCCTAGAGCAGATCTTTTAGAAAAATATCCAATCATCTTTTAAAAATTGCCAGTGATGGAGACTCCACCATAATCCTTAGTAAATTGTTTCAATGGTTAATTACTCTCACTGTTAAAAGTTTATGCCTTATTTCCAATTAGAATTTGTCTAGCTTCAACCTCCAGCCACTGGATTGTATTCCTCCGAGCATGCTCAAATACATCTGTTAGTCTCTAAGGTGCCACAAGTACTCCTGTTCTTTTTGCAGATACAGACTAACACGGCGGCTACTCTGAAACCTATTATACCTTTATCTGTTAGACTGAAGAGCCCACTATCAAATATTCATTTCCCATGTAGGTATCTATAGACTGTAATCAAGTCACCCCTTAACCTTCTGTTTGTTAAACTAAATAGATTGAACTCCTTGAGTCTATCACTGTAAGGCAGGTTTACTAATCTTTTAATCATTCTCGTGGCTCTTCTCTGAACCCTCTCCAATTTATCAACATCCTTCTTGAATTGTGGGCACCAGAACTGGACACTGGACTGTTGGATGCAGCGGTCATCCCTGCACCAAATACAGAGGTAAAATAACCTCTCTACTTCTATTCAAGATTCCCCTGTTTATGCATCCAAGGATTGCATTAGCCCTTTTGACCACAGTGTCGCACTGGGAGCTCATATTCAGCTGATTATCCACCATAACCCCCAAACCTTTTTCAAAGTCACTGCTTCCTAGGATAGATTCCGCCATCATATAAATATGGTCTACATTCTTTCCTAGATGTATACATTTACATTTAGCCATATTAAAATGCATATTGTTTGCCTGAGCCCATCTTACCAAGCGATCCAGATCACTCTGTATCACTGACCTGTCCCCTTCATTATTTAGCATCCCCTTAATTTTTATGTCATCTGCATCATCAGTGAAGATTTCACATTTTCTTCCAGGTCATTGATAAAAATGTTAAATAGCATAGGGTCAAGAATCAGTCCTTGCACTACTTCACTAGAAACACACCCTCTCTGTAATGATTCCATGTTTAGAATTATGTTTTGAGACCCATCAGTTAGCCAGCTTTAAATCCATTTAATGTGCCACGTTAATTTTATATTATTCTAGTTTTTGAATCAAAGTGTCATGCAGTATCCAGTCCAATGCCTTACAGAACTGTAAATATATTACATCAACACTATTACTTTTATCAACCTAACTTGTAATCTCATGAAAAAAAGATATCAAGTTAGTTTGACAGGATCTATTTTCTATAAACCTATTTATTGGCATTAATTATACGACCCTCCTTTAATTCTTTATTGAATCCCATATCCACTGCTCCTTTATCTTGCCTAGGATCAATGCCTGGCCTATAGCTACCCAGGTCATCCCGTTTACCCTTTTAAAATTTTGGCACAACATTAGCTTTCTTCCAGCCTTCTGGAACTTGGTGTTCCCAGACTTATTGAAAATCAACATTAACAGTCCAGCAAGCTCCTCGGCCAGCTCCTTTAAAACTCTTGGATGCAAGTTATCTGAATCTGATGATTTTAAAATGTCTAAATTTAGTAGTTTAACATCCTCCTGAGATATTAACGGAGTGGAAAGAGTGTTATTATTTCATATGATTACATCATCTGTGTTTTCCCAAATACAGAACAGACATATTTATGCCTTTTCTGATTATTGATAATTTTACCATTTTCATCTAGTAATGGACCAATAGATATCATTGTTAGGATTCCTTTGGTTTCTAACTCTTGTTAAACTGAAACCAAAAGCAATTAAGGTAAAAGCTTTTCTGCACAAGTGAAAGTACTTTACACTAATTTTGCTACTTCTTTTTGCTAACCAGGAGGACACACTAGATCTTATATAAGTAATTATATAGCTTAAACATTATTGGAAAAATGTAAATACCGGTGTTTGATTGAATATTAAGACTGAAAATAATATACTTAATGCAGTATGTGATATTGTGTATTTATAAACCTTCCGTCGACCTCAAAAGTTAAAGGGGGTTATTTTTTGAAAGAAACATATTTTAATTTAAATTTTAAAAATCCTATTTAAATCCTTTTTATTTTTATGCACCCTGCAAACTGGGAATTCTGTGGCAATAAAAAGTGCATGAGGAAGGGATTCAGATACAGTTATGTTTATTGAAAGTTTTCTCATGCATTCCACACAGCTGTGAAACTTCCAGCTTCACACATAATTCAGTACACCTCTACCTCCATAGAACGCTGTCCTTGGGAGCCAAAAAATCTTACCGCGTTATAGGTGAAACCGTGTTATATTGAACTTGCTTTGATCCACCGGAGTGCGCAGCCCCTCCCCCCCCCGGAGCACTGCTTTACCGCGTTATATCCAAATTTGTGTTATATCGGGTGGTGTTATATCGAGGTAGCGGTGTACTAGGATGGAGCAGAGAACTGGGGGCCTTTCCACAGAATTTAGGACCATTGTGCCAACCCCTGGCTTTGGTACATGGACTCCAACTCCAGCTTTGCCTCCTGACTTCTCTACTTGGAATCTGACACTTCCTTTGACACCTGGCTTCAGTATTGGCTCTCTGGGTTCTGACCCATGGTCTTGGTACTTGGGCTCTGACTTCAGCTTTGACCTTGGGCTTCAGCTCTTTAACTCTTTCCCTGGCTATGGACCTTGGCTTTGCCCCTTGAATCACGGCTCCATTCCTGCCCCCAGGTATCGATACTAGAACCGGGAGCCCAGTGCCAAATGCAGGCTACTGCTCCTAGACTCTGACCCCAGCTATGACCCCCAATCTAAGCCTCTGGACTCTGGCACTGACCCTGACTACTAGGCTTGGCCTCCCCAGCCCAGTGAAAAATTAATATGCCGGTGGAATTTTCCAGAAATACTCATTGTTGAGCAATGTAATTACAAGAAAGCTACTTAGGTATTTGCCCATGTTTGGGAGGCAGTTGCAGCTGGCTGACTTTAGATGTAGCATTCAATTCTGACAGTAAGACATGAATACACATCAGCATTACTGGAGGATGTCTAGGCTGAAACAAACCACATCGATGGGCAGGAAAGTAACATGAATAAATCCAATGAGCTAATAAATAAAGAATAAAATTTCCATGACATAGTTCCAATATTGTTCCTAATCTTTTTCCTGGTGACAAGATGTAAGAGGATGAAGGGGAGTAGTGCTACTTCTAACATAATTATCAGTTAACATCAAAAAGAAAGGCAGAAAGTCAAACCATTAAAACAATTCTGTACGAGGGAGGCACAAAGTTGCACACCAGAAAGTCAGGGTCCAAAAATTTCATTCCCAATTATTTTTTCTGCAAAAGTATTTGCTCTCTTACCTCTGGGAACAACCTCAATAATTCTAAGAGACCACTAAGAAATTCTGATACCAAATTTCAGATTTGAATAGGATGAAATGAGAAATCTGATAATGTGAATAAAAAAGAGAGAGAGAGAGAGAGAGAGAAACGTTTAGACTTGTGAGAGAAGCAAGGAAACAGAATATGACTGGCAATAGTTTAGTGCCAGGCCTATTAACATACCCACATCATATAAAAATGAAATCACCCACACTAACCCTTGAGACCAGCATTAGAAAAACTAATCGATTGCTTGAACTTCCCTATAGACCTCTAAGATAGGCCAACAACCCAGAGTCTATAAGGGGAAAACATTAGACTTGGCAGGTTATGATTCCTTGGGGAAATGCTTAATATTGTTTTAAGCAAGACACTGGAAACATGAGAGACATATGAACAAGAACTCATCTTTAAAGTCATCAAGAAGGGAGTTGTACTGACAAACACAATTTTCTATGTCTGAGAAAGTCTGGCTGATGCAGGTAGCACAGATGAGGACAAGTGATCATTGAACATCATATCCCACTGTTCACAACCCACGTGGTCTTTTCTTTCAGACAAGGAAATTCACGTTCTAGAGAGGCCAGATAGTCCTCCACACAGGTTAAACCATGTAAGGAGAAGGAAACTAAAGTTTCAGATCTTAGCATTTCTTTCACCATTCTTCCATAAGGGATGGTTGAGTTTTGTTCAACAGACAAAGGACGACTCACCAAAGCCATGGATATGCCCAGATCTTTAGGTGGCAGATGCATATGCTGAAGGACCCAGTGTCTCCACAACATTCCCCAGATTGAGCCGCCTCCAGCATCAGCATTGTCTTCTTCAAGGAAAGCTCTGCAAATTTGTGGAAGGATGATGCCACAGAACACAGTCATCCCTCAAACACCATCCCAGCTGGACTCTGCTGGGTAAGGGTTGCAGGGGTTTCTATCAAATTGGATTGAGGAGGAAAAAAAACCACAAAGATGCTGCTTCTGCCTCCAAGGCCCTCACAGACAGGGTTGTCATTGGGCTTACCCTTCCCTGCACTCCTGTTTGCACAGAAGATATGGGTTAGAGCCTCTCACAGTTGTGAGGAAAAATTGTGCATTTTTTTAAACTTGTCATTGAAGTATTTATGCGAATATAACATAATTGACAGATTTTTGATATTAGAAATATTGGGCTGTAATTTCAGTCTCAAAATGGAAACTTTAAAAGTTACAAAGGAAGCAATTGTAACTTCAAAGTTCTTGTGCCGAGACAAAGTCTTGAACGTGAAAGTCTGCAGCTTTCTTTTATGCTAACATTATCACATACAACGTACCTGAAAATGAGCCACTTTAAGGATGTGACTGAATCAACTCATGAAGAAACAGAAGAAAAATGAAAAGGAAGAACAAAAAATCAGCTCATTAGTTTTGAATTTGAAGATTTACTAGGTGGAGTCACTTGCAGAGGTATAAGGGGGGGAGCAGCAGCCAACACACATGTTGCTCAACAGGACAAGGGAATTTGGACTAAGGACATCAAGGAAAACCCCTCCTCATGGACTGTAATGTCCACACACACAGCAGCCTAGACCTGGGACAGAGGAGAGACTGAGACTATCTAAATATCTGGCCTAAAATAGCGATGTGACTGGGATGGTTTAATGATCTGAATAAAATAGTAACAAAGAGGAATAGCATAAAACTAGTCAATAGTATCTTAGGGTATGTCTACACTACGGGATTATTCCGATTTTACAGAAACGGTTTTTTAAAAACGGATTGTATAAAGTCGCGTGCACGCGGCCACACTAAGCACATTAATTCGGCAGTGTGCGTCCATGTACTGAGGCTAGCATCGATTTCCGGAGTGTTGCACTGTGGGTAGCTATCCCATAGCTATCCCATAGTTCCCGCAGTCTCCCCCGCCCATTGGAATTCTGGGTTGAGATCACAATGCATGATGGAGCAAAAACAGTGTCGCGGGTGATTCTGGGGAAATGTCGTCACTAAATCCTTCCTCCGTGAAAGCAATGGCAGACAATCATCGCGCCCTTTTTCCCTGGATTGCCCTGGCAGACGCCATAGCATGGCAACCATGGAGCCCATTTAGCCTTTTGTCACTGTATGTGTACTGGATGCTGCTGACAGACGCGGTACTGCAGTGCTACACAGCAGCATTCACTTGCCTTTGGAAATTGGCGATGACGGTTACCAGTCATATTGTACCGTCTGCTGCTGTCATGGGTGCTCCTGACTGGCCTCACTGAGGTCGGCCGGGGGCACATGGACAAAAATGGGAATGACTCCCCAGGTCATTCCCTTCTTTATGTTTTGTCTTAAAATAGAGTCAGTCCTGCCTAGAATATGGGGCAAGTCTACTAGAGAACCAGAGAGCACAGCCGCTCCGGGTCAGAGCCCCAGTTATCTCGCAGAAATGATGAGCTGCATGCCATTCTAGGAGGTGCCCCTGCAACAACCCCACCCGTTGCTTCCCTCCTCCCCCACCCCTCCTGGGCTACTGTGGCAGTTATCCCCCCATTTGTGTGATGAAGTAATAAAGAATGCAGGAATAAGAAACACTGACTTTTTAGTGAGATAAAATGAGGGGGAGGCAGCCTCCAGCTGCTATGATATTCCAGGCAGGACAGACTCTCCATTACTCATTAAAGGGTGGGGGGGGAGAGGCGCACAGCCTCCCGCTGCTATGATAGTCCAGAATCTCCATTAGACATGAAAGGGGAGGCGGGGGAGAGGCGCTCAGCCTCCAGCTGCTATGATGAGGACGGTTACCAGCCCTATTGCACCGTCTGCCAGGACTGAATCTCCAGGAGACAAAGCTTAAAGAAGGGAATGACCAGGAGTCATTCCCATTTTTGCCCAGGCACCCCCGGCCGACCTCACCGAGGCCAGCCAGGAGCACTCATGGGATGATGATGAGGACGGCTATCAGTCATATTGTACCGTACCATCTGCCACCGCTGCAGCACCCCGTCTACCAGCAGCATCCAGTAGACATATGGTGACAGTGAAAAGAGGCGAGAAATGATTTTTTTCCCTTTTCAAATCATAGAATTCAAGATCAGAAGGGACCATTATGATCATCTAGTCTGACCTCTTTGAGGGGTGGGGGGTAAATTGATGACATATACCCTGAACCACTGGCGACAATGTTTTTGACCCTTCAGGCATTGGGAGCTCAGCCAAGAATGCAAATGCTTTTCGGAGACTGCGGGAACTGTGGGATAGCTCGAGTTCTCAGTCCCCCCTCCCTCCCTCCATGAGCATCCACTTGACTCTTTGGCTTTCCGTTACGCTTGTCAGGCAGCACTGTGTTGAGTCCCTGCTGTGGCCTCTGTCTATCATAGCCTGGAGATTTTTTCAAATGCTTTGGCATTTCGTCTTCTGGAACGGAGCTCTGATAGAACAGATTTGTCTCCCCATACAGCGATCAGATCCAGTATCTCCCGTACAGTCCATGCTGGAGCTCATTTTGGATTTGGGACTGCAGGGCCACCCGTGCTGATCAGCGCTCCACGCTGGGCAAACAGGAAATGAAATTCAAAAGTTCGCGGGCTTTTCCTGTCTACCTGGCCAATGCATCCGAGTTCAGATGGCTGTCCAGAGCGGTCACAATAGTGCACTGTGGGATAGCTCCCGGAGGCCAATACCATCAAATTGCAGCCACACTAACCCTAATTCGAAATGGCAATACCGATTTGAGCGCTACTCCCCTCGTCGGGGAGGAGTACAGATATCGATATTAAGAGCCCTTTATATCGAAATAAAGGGCTTCGTTGTGTAGATGGGTGCAGGATTAATTCAGTTTAATGCTGCTAAATTCGGTATAAACGCATAGCGTAGACCAGGCCTTATTTGTGTCTGTCTTCGTTACAACAAAGTAAAAGTTGGACAATATGTAGGAAGTCAGAGTGAACGCTGTACCAGATTGCTAGATGGGGGCTATTTCAGTTGATAATTCCTTTAACCATTCACTTGAGCCCCTCACTTTTTCGGGGCTCTGTCCTATGGGCAGTGGGCAGACCTGACAGGTCCGTATGGGAAGAATTCCTGCCCTCCACTAGTCTTCGAGTCACACCTTGGGTAAGTGTGAGCAGCCCCTAAACCTCCCTGCCAGGGGCACAGTGAACTCTTCATTGGCAGACAATTCAGAAGAACACATTAGTGTCAACAGAGATGATGACAATGAAACATGTCTTGTGATGGCACCTGCATTATATATGGAGTCATTAGACAATCACTACATCTATGGGCAGATGAGGCTCTGTAGCACAGTTTGGTATCTCACCTAGGAGAAGGGAAACTCTGAATACAAATCCTGCACCTATGACAGCTGCTGTGCTTGTGGCATCTATTGCACCAGTGCAGCACCAGCTGCTTGGGCAAGAGAGCGGGGAAGGCTCTGCAAAACCTCTCACTTAAATCCATTCATAATGCAGGTTGTTCTGCTAACTCATTCACCCAATCAACTCAGCAGCGTTCTATGGTGATGGGGACAGGCAGAGGATGCTGCTGGCAATCCTTAGTCACAACTCTGCACACCGGCAGCCTTAGGGTGCTGGTCCTTTTCCACAGATCAGGGCAGATACGGAGCTCATCTCCTCCTGAGGTGATTGAGCAGGCCTTTTTAGGAGGGCCGCCCTTAGGCATATGCAGCAGACGCGGCTGCGTAGGGCACCACCAGGACCAGGGACGGCCTTTTTGGGGTGGGCGGCCAGAGCGGCTGCCCCAGGCGGCCCGTCAAAGATGGCACCGTGTGCTGGCCCGGCCCGATGCTCCACGCATCCCGCAGCGCTGGTTTCTCTTTGACCTGGCCCAGCCCCTCCCCACAACTGCTTTCAGCCGGGGGGCCCAGGGCTGCCTTCTCCCTCCCCACTGCTCACCCACTTGCTCCTCTCGGCCAGGCGGCCGCCAGCTGAGGGCTCCTGCCAGTGATGGGGATGGAGAGGAGCCCTCAGCTGCTGCGGCTCTGCTCCGTCCCCGCCCCACCTCCTGCCCCCAGAGGCTTGTGCCACTTGGTGGTGTGAGGAGGGGAGGCTCGATGGCAGGCCCAGGGGTTTCTGGTTGCCGTGCTGCCATGCACAGCTGGGCTCCCCTGTGGCACGGCCCCTGCCTCCTCCCTGTGCTCCTGGGCCCCTGCCGGGCTTGGGCAGTGCTGGTGGGAGAGTGCACATGCAGCTTCCCCCACCCCGTGAGCCCGCCCCGGACCCGCCATTGTGGAGGCTCGGGAGCATGGGGTTCCCGGACCAGGCTGGGCTGGAGGCGGAACTGGCACCCAGTGGATGGACACCCCAGCCAGTGGGTGCTCCTTGTTCCAGGTAAGCCTCCCCACCCCAGTTCTCCCCGCCCCATCCCATCCCCCAACCAGCACCCCTGGGGGAGACCCAGTTCCCCCATCCCCCTCACCAGCAGGGCGGCTCCGTATCTTTTGCTGCCTCGTCCCTCCCCCTCCACCCCCCTGGGCTGCTGCAGCATCTGCTCCGTCTGAAGCAGGATGTGTGTCCGCAATGAGGGGGGGGGGGCACAGTCCAGCAGCATTACAGTGTGCTTAATTTGTTTAAACTGGTTTTAATAAAGTGCATGTGGCAAGTTTTCCAATACCGTAAGCTTATGTTTCTGTTGCTAAGAGCAAGTCGGGCATAGGGGCACTAGTTTAATAATTCCGTGGAGGGCCCCATAAATCCTAAGGACGGCTCTGCTTTTTAGGCCCAGTGCTGCTCTCCTCAGTCTGGGGAGAGGGGACTGAAAAGGAACCCTAAACACAGCCTCCCTATGTTGACCTAAATGTGTGGTGTGGACCAGCCCTGGGTTGAGTTCACTATGTGAAAGTTGCTCAGTATATGAGAAACACCATTTCCTTTAGAAAAGCAGAAATGGAGATGTTTACATCAGCTGATGTAGCCAAAATACCACCTTTTGCACCCGCACACTCTTATCTTAAACCTCACTTGCAACAGACTTTCTTGTAACACTGCATAGCACTAGACAGGTCACAATTCCTGCTCCCATATTTCAGGACAGGTGCAATGGACAAGACAATTATAGCTCACAATTTTGTTAGCAGAAATAATTCTATCAGACTCTGTCTGAGGGATTGGAGCAAATTCCATCACTTATTTGCGTCACATAACCACCACCTTATACCGGAAACCTACTGACCACTACACTTACCTACATGCCTTCAGCTTCCATCCATATCACACGATCCACTGTCTACAGCCAAGCCCTAAGATACCACCGAATTTGCTCCAGTGCCTCAGACAGAGACAAACATCTACAAGATCTTTATCAGGCATTCTTAAAACTACAATACCCACCTGGGGAAGTCAGGAAACAGATTGACAGAGCAAGACGGGTACCCAGAAATCACCTACTACAGGACAGGCTCAACAAGGAAAATAACAGACCACCACTGGCTATCACGTACAGCCCCAAGGTAAAATCTCTCCAGCGCATTATCAATGATCTACAACCTATCCTGAAAAACGATCCCTCATTCTCACAGACCTTGAGAGGCAGGCCAGTCTTTGCTTACAGACAGCCCCCCGCCCCCAACCTGAAGCAAATACCAGCAACTACACACCACACCACAGAAACCAATCTCTGTAGCAAACCTCGTTGCCTACTCTGTCCCCGTATCTACTCTGGCGACGCCATCAGAGGACCCAACCACATCAGCCACACCATCAAGGGCTCATTCACCTGCACGTCTACTACTGTTATATATGCCGTCATGTGCCAGCAATGCCCCTCTGCCATGTACATTGGCCAAACCGGACAGTCCCTACGTAAAAGAATAAATTGACACAAATCAGACATCGGGAGTGGTAACATACAAAAGCCAGTAGGTAAACACTTCAATCTCCCTGGACATTCTATAACAGATTTAAAAGTCACTATTCTTGAACAAAAAAACTTCAGAAACAGACTTCAAAGAGAAACAACAGAACTACAATTCATTTGCAAATTTAACACCATTAATTGAATAGGGACTGGGAGTGGCTGGCTCATTACAGAAGCAACTTTGCCTCTCCTGGAACTGACACCTCCTCATCTATTATTGGGAGTGGACTACATCCACTGATTGAATTGGCCCTGTCAACACTGGTTCTCCACTTGTGAGGTAACTCCCTTCTCTTCATGTGTCATTATATAATGCCTGCAGCTGTAACTTTCACTCCATGCATCTGAAGAAGTGAGGTTTTTTACCCACAAAAGCTTATGGCCAAATAAATCTGTTAGTCTTTAAGGTGCCACCAGACTCCTTGTTCTTTAAATAGGGGGTTGAAAAGGACGACCCCTGTTCTCAGTGCTAAACTGGTTATTGCTGAGCTCGCTGAGGGGCTCAACCCAGCCTTTGTTCCAACAACACAGTTTTGCTTTGTTTGGTGTTTCCAAGATTTTGAGGGGGAGAGGGGGTCAGGGGGGAGTTCAGAGGTGTACTCACCAAAAATGTTCCCACAGACACAAATATAACAAAGATGAACTGCAGTGCTCCAACAGCACAGAATAGTCAATCCCAGACGTTATTAGATTTCTAATTTGAGTAACTTTCATCTGTTTGTACAGACATCGCCATGTCTGAACTTTTACAGAGCATGACATCCGAAGAATTATTTTTATCTTTTTGGTTTCAAAGTATGTACCATCTTGCCTTCAATGTTTTTAAAATATTGAGAATATCTAAGAAAATAGACACTGGAATTTCACCTGAGAATTGCAGGACTCTGACTTTTTCATATTCTGAACTACTTGATTATGTATTAAAAAACTACGTTAAAAGAATAGCAGCAAAGAGTCCTGTGGCACCTTATAGACTAACAGACGTATTGGAGCGTGAGCTTTCATGGGTGAATACCCACTTCGTCGGATGCATGTGGGTATTCACCCACGAAAGCTCATGCTCCAATACATCTGTTAGTCTATAAGGTGCCACAAGACTCTTTGCTGCTTTTACAGATCCAGACTAACACGGTTACCCCTCTGATAATTAAAAGAATAGTAAGGTTGCAAAGTCAGCTACTTAAAAGTTAGTAAGCACAGACGTAAAACTGTCTGTGCAATCTTAATTCAGCCTCTTTGTTCATGTGCATTATGATACAGTCTGTAATTACATGATCACATACTACTCTTTTCCCAGGATCCTGCCTCACTCAGTTCAGAAAAGAGGTGGTGCTCACTGAACGAGCAGCTATTCAATATTTTGTTTTCTTCTTGTTGTTCACTGAGTGGCCCCAGCCTCATTTACTACACACTATTCAAAACCTGCTCTAAAGACAGAATTATTAATTTTCTCATAGGCTTTTCTGTGGTGCTCATCAGTCTAGAAGCTGAGCTCTTCTCAGCATTAATTGATTTATTTTCACAAGACTCCTGTGAAGTAAGGCACTAGTATTATCCAGATTTGCCAGAGGGAGAAATGAGGCATAGAGATTAAGGTAAAAAATGTCCAATAATTTTGAATGCCCACATTTAGAGGATAAGTACCTGATTTTTCTGAGTATTTAGCATTACAAAAGCACTTTCTATGTTAAAAGTACAACTCCTACTGACTTCGGTCTGTACCTGTCACTTCTGCAAATCAGACCTGAAGGTCTCAAGTTGGGCACCCAGAAAATGAGGAACATGCAATTAGTGACCACCTGCAAAAAGTCTGGGTTAAGTGACTTATCCAGCATCACACAGAAACTTTAGGGCAGTGTAGAAGGGGCTTCCCCAGCACCCTCTTGTGGCTGGCTGCATCTCTGCTGTGGCCTGCCTCAGTTTCCCCTCCTCAGAGCCCAGATAAAACTCAAAAGTCCCAAAATGAAGATCTCTAGATTCCAGCAGCAGCTCCTGCTGCAGTAAGGCTTCAGGCTTCTCTGCTGCCTGGGGAGTTCTACAGTCTTTCCATTGTTCATTCAGGGCTCCCTGCCTTGAGAGCTTTTACTTAGGGCTAGTCTACACTTGGCTTGTGGCTTGTGTAGAGAGAGCTCTCCCAGTGCTCTAAAAACCCCACCTTCACAAGGGGTGTAGCTCCCAGCGCTGGGGCACTGTCTACACTGGCGCTGTACAGCGCTGAAACTTGCTGCGCTTGGGGTGTGTTTTTTCACACTCCCCGAGTGAGAAAGTTGCAGCGCTGTAAAGTGCCAGTGTAGCCAAGCCCTTAGTTTAGGCTCCTGAGCAGCTCCCCAGCTCTGGATCTTCTTTTCTCCTCAGGAGCTCCTCTCACCTGACAATGAACTTGCCTAAGGCTTTTTTTTAGGCCCATCTGCTCCATACTCAATTAACTGCCTCCCACTTACTTGGACAGTATTCAACTGCCTAACTATTCAGCTGCCTTAAGCATGAGAGCATCCTTTCTCTTCCTGCAATCCCTGATGTATTTACTACAGACCTTCCGACTTCTGTCACAAATAGGCAGAGGTCCTACAGACAAACAGCCTCCTTTACTACACTACCCTGGTAAACATCACATGCAAATTGAGGTTAGTAGCTACCCCCTAAAGGCTTAAAAACAAGATTTAAAAAACAAACAAACCACCCAACACTTTTTAAAAAAAATTGTGATCTCATTTAATGTTGTCGGTCTCATGATTTTGGTAGGGGTTTGACTCATGCTGTTCAAATGCTTCAGGGGGTTAGGGTTAGGGAGGGGGCAATACTTATGCAAGTACCTTTAAGATGAAGGTCAACAGATAAAGGAGAACACTGTTCAGTGGAGTAATGGAGGCATATGGTTTTACTGGTAAGGGACATCAAGGGAACTCTTACTCATTACAGCTTTACAGCGAACGTCCTGAGTTCTTTATCGGCCACAAAGAGCAGAGATTTCCTCTGTTTTTAAGGTCACATCTGATAGGTCTCTACAGAGTAGATAACTGTGTGAAACTTCGTTTATTTGTCTCAGAAGGCTGAAGAATTGCATGCCACAGGAGTCGGATATGTGGTTTAACATGACTATAGTTATTTCTATTGTGATGCCTCAAGTGCTAATCCAATACCGACATCATCATTATACATGGCACATACTTGAATGTTATAACTAGCAGGCTCATTACCTTAAGATTATGTTAAGTGTTTGACATCATCACAAATGAGACAGTTCAGAGTTGTGGTTTCCAGTCCATCCATGACTTTGCCCCGTTGTATTTAGGTGTACAAGGAGGCTGAGCCTACTTTGTTATCCTGTAATATCTAGGCACAAAACAGTAAAGTCTGAATGGAAATTCAAGTGCGGTTCTACTCTGAAGAGACATTCTGTACAAATGGCATTATGGGGTTTCATGTTTATTCCTCAATTATTCCAGATCAAATCCCCTCAATTTATAAGTCAAAAGATTGCTTTGTTTTTCTTACTTCCAACCTTGCACAGTCTGACTTGGAGCTGAAAATTAAACTGGCTTTTTTTTCTGGCCTATGCATCACCAACAATGAAGATTCTGCAGCTGGAACTCAGTTAATGGTTCATGAGCCAAAAACAGAACCCAGCTCCCACTCCCAAAGATGTGCTAACTCTGCAGGGCCAACAGGAGCAAAGGCCAGGAGACTCTTGTTTTAGTCAGTAAAGTCAGCAGAGCATTTTTGCTGAAACTCAATATTTCTGCAAGCAGCTCAGAATTTGAGGCTGAGACAGAACTGATGCTGCAGTTCTGGTCTCAGCCAATAGAGGATGCAAGCATTGGGCTGCAGTTCAGGTGGCCTCCTGAAGGGGGCACTGCAGCACTTGCTGCCTGCCACCTGTTGGCTTTCCAGTTCTGTGCTACATATGCAGAGAGGGGAAGCTACTGCCTGTAGGGCAGATGGAGGCTGCAGTAGAGATACTGCCTGTGCAATCCTTTCAAGTGCCATATAGACCCATCCAGTGCTGCCCTGGGGAGGAGCAAAAGTAAGCCATTGGGTGAGGGAGGAACGAGGGATCTCAGGGCCTCCAATCTAACTATAACGTCCCACCTTCTCTACTGGAGCTAGGATTCATAGATTCCACGGCCAGAAGGGACCATTGTGATCATCTAGTCTGATCTCCTGTGTAACACAGGCTGAGAACGTCTCCAAAATAATTCATAGAGGAGATCTTTTAGAAAAACATCCTGTCGTGGTTTAAAAATGGTCAGTGATGGAGAATCCACCACGACCCTTGGTAAATTGTTCCAATGGTTAATTACTTCCACTATTTAAAAACGTATGCCTTATTGCCAGTCTGAATTTGTTTAGCGTCATCTTTCAGGAACTGGATTGTGTTATACCCTTCTGTGCTGAAGAGCCCACTATCAAATATTTGTTCCCCATGCAGGTACCTATAGACTGTAGTCAAGTCACCCCTTAACCTTCTTGATAAGCTACTTAGATTGAGCTCCTTGAGTCTATCGCTATAGGCAGGTTTTCTAATCCTTTAATTGTTCTTGTGGCTCTTCTCTGAACCCTCTCCAATTTCATCCTTCTTGAATTGTGGACACCAGCACTAGATGCGGGACTCCAGCAGCGACTGCACCAGTGCCAAATACTGAGGTAAAATACTAGGGTGGATTTGATTTAAATCACCAGTCAGGAAGACTCGATTTAATCATGGATTTCTACATAAAAGTGGCATCTTAAAGACTAACAGATTTATTTGGGCATAAGCTTTCGTGGGTAAAAAACCCACTTCTTCAGATGCATGGAGTGGGTGAAGAAGTGGGTTTTTTACCCGCAAAAGCTTATGCCCAAATAAATCTGTTAGTCTTTAAGGTGCCACTGGACTCCTCATAGTCTATATCCACAAAAACAAACACGGTTGCCCCTCTGATACATAAAAGTGCATTCTTGTTGGTTGTTATAATCTTAATACATATTCTTCACAACTCAAAGACAGATGAGACCCAAACTGGGTCTCTTTTACAGCCTGCTGCCATTATAGGTTCTCACTTCTAGTGAGATAATGGTATGGTAGATCTCAAATCAATGAAGGCTACCCTCAGAAAGACCTCAAGACTTCTGGAATATGCTGCTGAAACAGTTTCACTTTTATTTCTACTGCCTGTCCCTTCCTTCTCACATATATCTCCAGACTTCTTCTCCTTGTCCAGTTCTATTCCACCCTCAACAATCTTCTATTCACTGAACTTTTAGAAACTTTGCACTTTGAGAGAGAGGTAAGGGACTGACTCTGTGTATACAAATTTGCAGAGAGACAATAGGCTTGAGGTCTGTTATTTCTCACCTCTCTATATTATTTATTTATTTTAAAACATTTTTTTGCTGTTAACAAACATGTTATCTCTGGAGAGCCAAATCCAGAGTTTGCGAACTGCAAAACTAAGCATCTCTGATGGTATCTTCTAGACTTAGCACTGAGTCCCATTAGGTAGATAGAAAGATTAATCTAAATAATCTATACAGAAGCCCCTGGAACCCTAAAATTGGGTCCCTAATCCATGAACTATTGGAACTCATTTACAAAACTTTTCTTAAACATTACATGAATATATTGTCTCATACTACAGAATTAGAATTTATAATCCCTATTCCATGATGAGATATCTTTGAGCTATAATGTACCTTAATTAAAACTATCTTTAGATAGGTTTTTCCCTCAAAAAGCATATTATCAAAAAAATCCAATTTAAATTTAAAAAAATCCAATTTTTTTTTAAATTGATTTTTATCCACCCTGTAAAATACCCTCTCTCTACTCCTACATGAGATTCTCCTGTTTAGGCATCCAAGAACCATATCAGCCCTTTTGGCCACAGTGTCACACCAGGAATGTGTGTTCAGCTGATTATCTACCACAACCCCCAAATCTTTTTCAGAGGCACTCCATCTCATGATACAGTTCCCCATCCTGTAATTATTGCCTACATTCTTTGTTCCTACATGTATATATTTACATTTAGCCATTTTAAAACACATATGGTTTGCTTGCGCTAAGTTTATCAAGTGATCCAGTTTACTCTGTGTTAGTGACCCATATTCTTACCACTCCTCCAATTTTCTTGTCACCTGCGAATTTTATTAGTGATGATTTTGTTTTCTTCTAGGTCATTGATAAAAATGTTAGCATAGCGCCAACAACAGATCCCTGCAGGACTTCACTACAAACACACCCACCACGCGATGATTCCCTGTTTAAAAATACATTTTGAGACTTATCAGTTCGTCAGGTTTTATCCATTTAATGTGTGCCATGTGAATTTTATATCGTTCTAGGTTTTTAATCAAAATGTTGTGTGGTACCAACACTATTACCTTCATCAACCAAGCTTGTAATTTTGCTGTGAAACCAAAGTCCTGCTGTGCCTATATATTAACAAGGAGTGCCGTAAAATACATAAAATAAATAATGATTGCCAATCTCTCCAACTTTCACGGTTTACTAAACAGATACATCAGGTAGTTCAATTTAATGGCTACTCAGAGAGTAACAGTTTAATGCAATCTGAAATTTACCCACGCCAGGTTAACTATAAAAAATACAATTTATGTTAATGGCCTATTCTAATCAGGGAAGTTTCTAAACAAGACTTGACTTTAGCTACTCACTTTCCTATTAACACTATTTATTAATGATGCTGGATTGCAGCTCCAACAGCAGGGAAACTAGTCTCTTAATTCAAACAGCAAGTAGTATTTTAAAACACATAAATCATTCAGGATTTCCCTAAATTAATGTCTTTGCTGCTTCTTTACTGCAGTTCAGATTTCCTCCGCCAAAGCCCTGCTTTAAGCAATATGGTTTCTTTCTGGCGAAAGTTTTAGTTTCTAACAAAGCTATTTACTGAAGACATACAAACCTAGCACTCACCCTCATTATATCATGCTTGTAACCTAGCCAAATTGCCAATCAGCAACTATACAAAAGAGACACAAGCACTAACTTATAGTGCAGCATCAAACACGTTCTTCCACTAGCTAACTGACAAGCTATGATTTTTTTTGCACTCTTGTTGCAGACGGATTGGTCCCAGGATATGAGAGACACAAGACGGATGACGTATCTTTTATCTCTGTTGGTCCACTAAAAGATATTACCTCACCCACCTTGTTCCTCTCAAGTTATGATTTAATGCCTATGTGACAGTGCAAACCAGGTAAAGTATGAGGGCCAGTATTTTACATATGTTAAATGTGGCACTTAACTCTACAGAGAAAGAAAGCACACATGAAATCACCAAACCATGCAAAAACCCCTCTGCTTAGGAAAATACACCATACATGCTACCAGAGTGGGAATTTGATCCTGGTTAGGATTTTACTTTTTCTTCTACCCTTTTTGGTTTAGAAAAAGATTCTATACAACTTTAGCATGGGAGAGCACAGGAAAGGACTGCTCCATTTTTGGCAAAGCTCAAGTGTGCTTCAAGTTTTGTTCATGTTACTAACCTAAGATGCTTGATGCTGTAACATTCTCTCTATTCCCTCCTCTTTGGTCCCTACATTCCACTAGGATCTGAGGGGAACATAGTAACCTTCACTGCTGTCAACTCTCATGATTTTATCACAAGTATCGTGATATTTGCTTGTGCTTCTTAAAAACCCAGCCTCTGGATTTGTGATTAGATGAGAATCTCAACTTTAATTATCAAAAGTCTGTTAAAAAAGGATTGAAAACATGACCCCCGAAAGGCTTACCGACTAGAAGGCAAATAAAAAATAATGTATGTGAGGTTGTTTTTAAGACTCAGGATTTTTAATCCAATTTCATGATTTGGGGCCTGACTTGTGGTTTTTGCACACCTGGGGTTGGCAATACTGAACGTTTTTTGTTTAAAGATGTCTTAAGTCCGTTAACTGTACTGCTGAGGAGTGTGTAGCACCACAGGGAAACCATGCATGCTCCCTACTCGGAGATTATGGGTTTGCACAGTGGCCAGTGCAGTGGTTGATTCGTGGTACTGCCTCAACCCCACCACCACCACACTGATGTGCTGTGTTTTCTGGCCTGCCCTCCCTGCACAGTAGAAACACAGCACACTGCTGCGTGTAAGGCCTTTTATGCCTATGAGAGAGGGTGCAGCCTTTGGTACCCTCTGTAGTATGATACTACAGCATTATGAAGCTCTGCTTGGCAGGGCCGCCCGGGGGGGAGGGGCGGCAAGTGAGGCAATTTGGCCCAGGCCCCGGGCCCCGCAGGGGCCCCGCCAGCCGCTCTGGGTTTTCGGCAGCACTTCCATGACGGGCCCTTCACTTGCTTCGGCGGCAGGTTCTTCAGTGCAGCGGAAGACTCAGAGCGAGTGAAGGACCCGCCGCTGAAGTGCTGCCAAACCCTCAGAGCGCCACCCAGTGCGTAAAAGCGCCGTAGGCAGCGGGGGGAGGAAAGCCGCGATCGGCGGCACTTAGGCTGCTCTACTGCCGCCGCTTCATTCTTCAGCAGCAGTTCGGCGGTGGGTCCTTCCCTCGGAGAGGGACCTGCCACTGAATTGCCACCGAAGACCCAGCCCTGCCCCAGGCCCCCTTGTTGCTTGGGTAGCTACTGTCCCCGTGCCCTGTTGGGAAGAAGATGGGCCAGTGCAGTCCCCAGCAGAGATAGAAAGGATCCTCTTGCTTGTTTTACACCTCAGATTTGTGGGAAATTAATCAGACTGCTTGATCTAGTGTTTGCTATATAGCAAAGCAGCTACTTTGCAGCCATATGTTGAAAGCCATTGTTGACGGCAATGGATCTTCTGGAATTGCTATATTCCAAAATGGCAATGAAGTTGCTGCACCTTGAATATGGTACCTTCATTTCTCTGTGTTCCAGTGCATTACTATTTTAGTATTTACTTATCTTCAGCGTGTCATCATGTAACGCATTCTGCGGACAGCGTTGCAGAGAAGGTCCTTACCCTCGGGAGTTTACAATTTGAGTTTTACTATTGAAATATACTCCAAGTCCTGGGCTCTTTTCAAAATTCTGGGCAAAAGGAAATACTTAAGTCCCTCTGACTTAAGTATTTATGATAATTTTACCCATAGCAATCAAAATATGTATGATTTTTTCTGCCTCAGGCAGTTTACAGTCTAAGGCATTAATCCTGCTACCTGATCCCTGCAGGAGGAATTTTGCTCTGAGGTGCAAGGGTCTGCCAGGGCAGATCAGCATACAGAACTGAGGTCTTAATGTGTGTAGCTAATAATTCATTGTATTGCAGGTTTAGAGTGCCATTAAAAAAAAATCTATATGCATCCCTACATACCTGAAAGAACACAATAATCTGAATCAACTTTATGACAAAGAGATTAACGGTTTGTTATATCCCATAGGAATTACCTTACTGCATCAGACCCATGGTCCATCTATTGCATTGTCCTGTCTCTAATAGCAACCAGTGCCAGATGCTTCAGATGAACAGACAAGCAGCTCACCTAAGGCAGTTGTGGGGGGCAGACTATCCCACATTTGATCTCCTCCTAATTTCTAATGTTTAGAGATTGCATTAAATCTTGAAGAGGATTAATCTCTTCAAAATGTGTTATTAACTATTATACCTCTGGATATTCTTATCTATAACTGCCCAATTCAATTTTGACTCTTGATAAGCTTTTAGCCTCAAAAACATAATGTGGCAATGAATCCCACAGTTTAATCAAACATTCTGCGCAAAAGTATTTTATTTTCTCAGTTTTGCATTTGCCACCTTCTAATTTCATAGAATGTCCCCTTGTTCTTGTGTTCTGAGATTGGGAGTTTCTGGTCTTCCTATCTCCTTTCTCTAGACCATTCATTATTTCACATATTGTTATCATGTCCCCTCTTATTGGTCCCTAAAGTAAATGCTGGCACAATCATAATTAGCTGGAGCATGGATGTCACAACTGTTTTCAGTGTATTTTAAGTGAATTACAGAACTTTTGCTGGAAAGACTATTTCAGAACACACAAACTTATAAATTGTACAAACTATCCTTATTTGAGAGTTTCTAAAATGTAGCATTTGTAGACCGTAGGTTAGCATGGAAGAAGCCATTAAAACAGATAACATTTTAAGCAACTATGAAGTGTGGCAATTGTTCCAAGTTGAGTTATTCAGAGACTACAACAGCTATTAATAAAATATGCCACCTGTGATTTATAAAATGAGCTCATGGTTTTTTCCCCGGGAGTTTCCAGCAACACGTTGTTTTTTCAGTAGGTATGTTATGTTGTTACACAGTTATATCCTTGGTTTATATAGGCAACTTTGCTTAAGAAAGAGAATGATTTTAAATCTTCAGAAAACAGAGAAGTGCCTGAGGACTTCTAAACATTACTGGAAGTCCCCATCATCTGAAAAAATATATATATATATCTCAATGCAGCAATTACCACATCCTTAATTATTACAATGAGTATCTTTCTTTAAAAAAAAGTGTGACTTGATTAACTGAACAGTATTAAGTTTGTATCCCTGGACACATTTAATGCTCATGGGCAGCCACAGTGCAAGTTTTACCCATAGTGTCCTCTCCAAATTCATTTCAGACCTGCCCAACAGGGATCACCTCCAGAGGTGAAAGGGGAGCTCAGACTCTATGGCCCCTTCAATCCTGGGTCTTTCAGCTGACAGCAGAGATGATTTTTTACAACCTTGGCATCTGCCCATCAGGAACTGGGTAGAGGCCACCAACTCCTCTCACATCGGTCACCAAAGAGCCACCAGAGGAGAGTGAATTTCATTCACTACTGACATGGGCCAAATTTGACCAGAGATCTAGAAATGAACGACTCCCTGTCCCACTCAGCAATCCACCAAGCCCGGCAGGTCTTCTCTAAAGATTACAGAGAAGGGTCCACGTGACCTCCTATTTGGAATGAAAGAGGTGTCTGCAGAGCTACTCTATATTCCTTCTCTGCCCATCTCCGCGGACAGGGAAAGGCAGAAAGGCGGGGAAATAAGGAAAAGGCCTGAGGGGGGATGAAGAGCAAGGAGACCAGGTAAGTAAGATTATTTCTCTTGGCTCTGTTGGTTAAACAGCACCTGGGTACTCTAAAGGGAAGGTCTCTGACAGTATCTTGGGGGGCACAAGAATTCCACATAAACTGGTGGGTTGCGGGATGGGGAGAAGGGAGCTGAGGTGGAATGTTGGCGCGCCAAAGATTCCATGGCCACTGGCTGGGATGGAGGGAACTGTGATGGGATGCTGGAGGGGCAGCTGGCACTTGCAGAGGAGAGACCCCTAAAAAGAGAAACAGTCCTCACATGCAGCAGGAGTGGCTTAGCTCACTTTAGAGGGAAGAAGTCGCTTCTAAACACCACTCACGCCGCCCTGAGCTGAACAGAAGGAGCTCTTCAGGGAACGGGGATTGGCATCATGCAGGCTCCCTAAAGAAGAAAAGGTGCAAACGCAGCAGGGGCACTAGGATTGCAATACTTGAAAGCTCTTGGGATAAATTATATTACATAAAAGAGTTACATGCAAGCATCTAAAAGGGACAGTATCACATAACTTCCACCTTCGATAGAAGGAGCTGAGTGCACATCAAGCAAACGGTACACCTCAAATGGCCTTTAAATGAAATTTGAATAAAGGCAGAGGCCCAATTTTGCAATCATTTTGTCATTAGAGCTTCCATAGAAACCCATGGGAGTATATTGCGCAGGGTGATAGCAGGATGAGGCTTAATTACATGAAATAACTCCTTTGCCAGTGCAGTTATTTTATATCTATATTGCAATAAAATATACATTAAAGTGAACACAATTTTAAACCTTAAAATGATTCTAACATTTTATGTAGTATATTCTTCATGGAGAGAAAGTTCTTATAGCAAATGCTGCAAATAATTTGGGCCTGACTAACAGTACCAGATCAGAATACTCTGTTCACTCATACCAGCAATAGCATTTTCTACCCACATTGCTCTATACACAGTGCAGGACAGTGAAAAATTCAGGCCCTTACAGTACAGGTACACCCTGAAAAGTCTAGGGGATGCTTTTGCCAAGAAGTAGATTTTGCAAAAAAACCATTCAGAATGATCTTCCTGGTAGTAAAAATACTTAACTTTTGCCTTATGTTCTGCCCGTCTAGCAGGCCTGCAAGTATATCATAGTAAAAAAGTACAGAATCTTCCCCTCAATGGCTGCATTTCCAAACTGCTTAACTACAATGACATGGACATTTTATAATTTATAAACTAGCAATTGAATACCAAGGTGAGAGACTGGTTCTGGAAGGAACTTCATGCTCCCTGGAATGAACTATAAACCCCAATCGTCAGAGATGGCAAAAGGCCACTTGGTACTTGAACCCTAAATCTAATTCTAGGCAATCTCATGCTATTTATAGACCAGCATTCAGTGCCCTGGCTATTTAACTCCCATTTCTTCTTGTTTTATCCTCTTCTATCCCTTATTGAGTTTTAGTTTCCCATTTTTTTCTTATTCTCAATGACATTTTATTTTCTTGACCCCCTTTTAATATAGAGTACTATCCACCCACACTCTGCCCAGGCCCTTCCATTCAATTATTTTAATTTAAAAAGGTTTTTTAAAAATAGCACTTACTGGGAGAGAACACTGAGGTTACTGTTTAATCATAACAGAGTTCCTGTAAAATATTTACTCTGAAAGAATTAGGCACTCAGCTTGTATTGCTACCATGGGTTACAACTGACACCACAATCAAGGTCCCCTACCCGGAAGCCAAAAGCATTTTGTCCTCATGTCCTGGTGCTTAAGTACTGTGTCCTCGACACTTTTACCATAGTGGGAATTTGTTACAGATCATGCCTACATGCTGCATTGACATTCCAGAAACCAAAGGAATATTGGCAACATCAGTTTCATAACTTTACATTGCATTTGGTCATAAAAGCCAACATCAATTGGCATTTTTATGCTTTTTCCATTCATCAGGCTAGGTTTCAGGAGATCGAGCCTCTCTTTTTAATAAAAAACCCAATTATATAAAGTCTAAATTCTACATAAGATATTGCCCAGAGTCATAATGAGACAATGAAAGATCTGAATGGGGGCATTTTAGTAGCAAACACTTGTTCAAAAAGGCAGCTTCCTGATTTGATTTGTCTTTGTAAAAGGCAGGATAGATTTTCTCTAGCCAAGAGTTCAGCAGAGCATAATCAGTGAGCTCATCAGACTGCTGGCAGACTCACCATTTCTTACAGCTTGTCATTTTCTTGTCTAACTGATTTGGCCAAAAAAAAAAAAAAAAGAAAAAAGAAAAAAAAAGGTTTATTTCTAAATTCAGAAAGACAAATTACAATTTAAATGTGATAGTCTGGAATATTGACTAACTTCTTTCCCCGCCCTCACCTTTCAGCCGTTCATAGTGATGGCATGTTGCCAAAGCACTGAAAGCATCCATCCAGCTTTTCTGAGAGCAATCATTTCTCTGAAGAACTCAACCCTGTAAGAGGACGTAGGATAACCACACTGCACTTCCTAGCCTGCATCATGACTTTGGATTTTGATTGCAGGCCTTTAGAGCAGAAAGATTTCTGAAAAGGCAAACATGTTGTACAAAAACTAGCAGAACTTTTGGAAATGGAGACTGTAGCAAGAGAGTTTATGTTGTTGTAACTCTTCTTTTTAACACAACCACCTTGTGGTTTTGTTGAATATCAATTTTAGTAACTTAGCTCTAACATATAGCGCTTTTTCTCCTTAAACATCAAAAGCGTTTCCAAAAGAAGGTAAGCATCATTTCACCATTTTACAGATGTGAAAAATAAGGCACAGAGAAAAAGTGAAGTCTCTTGCTCAAATCACACAGCTGGTCAGCACCAGAGCCAGGAGAGGTCCCCTGACTCCCACTCCAGTGCCCTGCCTCCTGGAAATTGTCTCTTAACTTTAAAGCAGGATTATTAGTGGGAGATTCTAGATATTTCCCTGCACTATTGGAAAGCCAAACAAAGCAGTGCTAGCGCAGTTACCAGGAAGTGATATTGCCTAAACAAACATGAAACTGGCCAGTCTCATTTCACTGGCCAAGTTCAGTGACGTGCATGATGTACACAGAGCAAATGGCACGTTTTAATATGCTCTTTTTAATCAATCATCATTTATCATCAAAGGGGCCATTACAAACAAGTAAGGGGCACTTCTCTCAGCAATCTTCCTTGACGTGACAGAGTGCATGCTGAGCAATGATAGCCCACCTCGTGTAGTGTTACAGAGTATAAAGGCAATGGTAGAACATCAGGTGGTCCTACAGAACTGGAATGTGTTAGAGCTACAGTATCTTTTTTTAGTGTAAGCCCTTGGGGACAGGGATTATCTTGAAAGCACTGATTAGATTGCCAGCACTTCATAAATAATATAGTAGGATGAAATGGAATTTTGGACGTGAATTAGACCAATATTTCCCAAACAGTGGGTCGCAGGCCCAGTGTGGAGGGAAGGCCTGGACAGAGGGGTGGCCGGAGAGCAAGCCCCTCCCACAGTGATGGCTCCCATCCTGTGGGGATGGGCCCAGCTCCCAGCTCCAAGCATTGTGACCTGGCACAGCGAGTGACCCTCTGTCATGATAGCGAGGGGTTGAGCCAAACCTGAGTGGTCTGCAACTCTGCCCACCGGGTCGCAGTGCCACTCACTCAAACTTGGTCTGACCACTCCAACTCATCATGACAGAAGGGTGGCTAGGCCAAATCTGAGTGGTGCTGCAACCCCACATACTAAGTTGCAACATGTGGGGTGGGGAGGGGGGCCCACTGCCACGGAACAGGGCTGCTGCTGTTGGGTGAGTGCAGGGCTCGGCTCTCCTACCACCCAGGGCTCCCCTGTCAAATCAAGTCAGAATTAGGGTTGTGATGCCAGGGCAGACGGTGCTGCCGTAGGTGGTCATTGCCCCCTGGGTAGGGTGAAGAAGAGGCAGTGGCAGAGGAGAAGGATGATGGCCTATAATGTTAATCCCCCATGAATTAGCAAAAAGAGACTAAATGCAGTTGGTGGGCTGCCTTAATAAAATGATTGGGAACCAGTGAATTGGACCACCATGTGCCTGTCATTGCTGCCATCAGCTGGGTTATACTCAACCCCCACCATTGTATCCAAGGTTCAAGAGCAATTTTATAATATTTTATATAAATAGGCATTTTCAAACACAGACACCACCCTCTGGTGATGTAAAGTCAAAGTTGATTTATTACAGTGTCACCTACTAGCACAGTGGTTCTCAAACTTTTGTCCTGGTGACCCCTTTCACATAGCAAGCCTCTGCCAGCGACCCCTTTTTTGTATATTTAACACCATTATAAATGCTGGATGCAAAGCGAGGTTTGGGGTGGAGGCTGACAGCTCATGACACCCCCCCCCATGTAATAACCTCACAGCTCCCTGAGGGGTCCCGACCCCATCTGAGAACCCCTGCTCTAGCAACATTGTAGTTGAGGTGGATATCACTTTTTATAAGTCTCTCAGGTTCAGATGATGCCAGTACATCAAAATACAAAAGATTCATCCTTCTAAAAAGGTTATTTAAGGTGAGGGATGTTGTTTCTATACTTCCAGTAGAAAATAGGTGAAATATCAAATGTAATACTTCTAGATAGTAAGTGTTTAACTATATACTGTGTTAACACATCACTCATTTCTAGAAACCTTTTAAGATGTGTGGTACCCTCTTTTATATAAGTCCTGTTTTATTGTCTCTGAAAAGCAGGCCAAATTCATTATGCCTAGTATTACCAATATGGTATTATTGTGAAGTAAAGAATACAATACACATCAGTGTTTGCATAGCCCACTTTTTTTAAAGAAAAGTTTCTGTCCCTAAGCAGCACACACAGTGCTTCCACCTCCTCCACACACACAGTCACTGCCCCTAGTCAGAGAAAGGATTTGCACAAGAAGCTCTGGCAAGACACTGTAGCTGCCATCCTCTGGAAGAGAAATTAGGATGATCTTGAACCTATTTTAATTAGCATGGTCTTATAGGGCTTCCGTCCTCCAGGCCAGGAGCACACAAACTTTGCCAGACAAAGAACCATATGACAACTCAGCAGGAGTCCAGGAAATTCACCCACTTTGTTTGAAAGTTGCGGGAAACGCTCACATCAATGCTTACATTTGATCTAAGAAGGTGTATTCTATGCTGTAGTGTAAACCATAGTCGTCACAATCCCCAAACTATCCCTTTGCCCTGAAAAGGAGGGCAGCAATAGGGCATGGAATTTCATGGGTCCATTTGGCATCCTGCTGGGTGCCCGTTCTAGGTGAGTACAAGCTTACTGGGATTTAGATAGAAGCACAGTAGCTACCATGCCCAGAACAACATAAATGTTTGAAAAGTCTTGAATCAGATGCTTTAAGTTTCCTTGACAGAAATCATCAGAGTTTTTATTTGGTTTTCCTCATTAACTGCATTAGATGAAAGACTGAGCTGCAGCAGTATTAGAAATAGCATGCAACACAGTGTTCACAGATGAGACAAATGCAAAACTTGAACTCCATAATCATCAGAAGCAGGGACTAAAATTTTAATAAGTGTGGAATGATTAATTCAGCAGCAGTTCTAGAGAACCTGTTGTACTACTGATGCTGTGTCTTCACTCAATAGTCCAGAGTGGCGCTGGATAAAAACCTGAGTCAGTCTCTGAGGTGGGAAGTTGTTGGTTACGCAGGCAGCAGCACATTCTCAGCCAAGCTGTGGCTGCAAAAAAACAAAAACAGAGACTTATTCAGCTTCCCAGCCAGAGACAGTATTCAATAAAGATACAATGCAAACAAAATCTACCTCTTAGGAGAAATAAGAGGCTCCCTAGTTAGTCTATGTTAGCAAGACACATCCAAACAGATCAGTGGTGACCAGAAGTCATCATGACCAACAGCTATTCATTGGCCAACATGGAACGGATCTGGTGGGTCACAGTCCTAGTTGACAGGCGTTCACTTTACACCACAAGTGACAACCTTGTTGGCTGTCTGAGCAGAGACAAAGGAACAAGCAGGCCAGGCCATGGAGACTATAAGCACTAAAATCATAGATGTGTAAACAAAGCTGTTTAACTTTGGAGCACACTTCCTATTAAAAATATTTCTTTTCAAGTAGGCTTTTAATTCTGGAGCTAATGACTTTACACTTTCTCAGTATGAGGGAAATGGCAAAAAAAATTATTTTGCTCAAGTCTCATTCTTCTGAAATTAAACTATCTCTACGCAGCTTTTCTTTCATAGGAAAACCTACTGTCCTTTAAAGACCAACAGATTATTATACGAGAGGAAAACTCTATTCTCAGCACATGTTGCAGCAATATAGAAAGAATCAAATACTTAAGTAACCCTTAGCATTTATTCTTCAATTGCTGGCTGCTGACCTACCAGGAAATATATGCATAGCTGAAGTAAGTATGGAAGAAAACTTTCTACAAAGATAAATTTACTGAATTGTGATAATTATTTCATTTTCCCAGCTTCCTGGAGTGAGTCAGATTCCAACCAAGGAGAGCAACATCTCAGGGGAAGCGGGAAGAAGTGGAACTGTTCACACACTATGATGCCTTTGTAAAATGAGAGTTGAGATTATATATAGACAAACGCTTATGCAGAGGACAGCAGAGCATGGTTATAACAACTCTGAAAGTGTTTAAAAGTTCAGCTAATTTGAACAAACAGACATGATGAAAATTATACTCCAGGATTTCCTTTCTGTTTGAGCCATGAAAAGTTCTATACAACAAACAAGCACTTTAGCTAAATGAGCATCTCTGGAGCTCCTCTTTCCTGGCTAGAAGTTTGGATGTAGGAGACACCATCCCTGACACACACTTCCAAACTGTAAGCGATGCAAAGGCAAGAATATTGCATTCACTTTGCTATAACAAAGCCCTGTCCGCAAACCTGCACATACCCCAGCACAAGTACAGCGCATGCATGATCTGGCACACTTGAGGACAGCACACGTCTCAGCTATGTACCTTAGCACAAAGCAACATACTCTTTGCTGCAAGGGGGATCGACCCAAGAGTAAGACTCAACTGTGAAGAACGAGTTCTCACCGCAAACTCAAATGAAGATGCTAAATCAGCATATCTAAATTGGATCTATCAGCCTCCAAGTTTCCTTTCTGGTTTAGCAGTAGCCACTAGAGGGTGAAACTGCCACAAGATACTCTATCCTCTTCATTTACATATCTGTTGAAAGTGATTATAATTTACATGCCTTCCAGTCATACAACAGAACAAGTTCTCAGACTAGTCAAAATCTGAAACAGCCTGGCCTAGGAACCATAAGGAGTCTTTTCTCAGTATTACATATTACAGAATGATGCTCCATGGATTAAGAGGAATTAAAAGCCCTTAACACCTTGAATGCTGGTGAACTGCCATGAAGCTCATCATATCTTTCAAGAATCCCCCCAAAGAACAAACCTATACATGAAATGCAAATACTCCAGAACTCAGGATCTGTGGGTCAACACAGTCCAAAAGGCATCATGTTCCTCCCACTGGAAAAGGGTACATTGTGTCGGTCCCAGATTACTTGAGCTGCATGAATGCATGAAACCTGGTAAGCCTAATATGTGGTTAAGGATGGGGCTAGTCAGGGAAAGGGGACGGGGAGAGAAACCTTTTCAGTATCAGGAGGAGGACTTCAGAGTTCCTGGTGTGGTCGTAGCCAGTCTTCATACATCATACAAACTCAGCAGGGTTGGGCATGGATGAAAAACCAAGTCAAACCAAGAGTATTGCAGGAAGCACGGTTAGTGATTCAGAACACTTCACACATTCCTAACACCAGAGTCAGAACTGAGCCAGTGCATCAATATGGTGTTAGGAGGCCCTAAAGTAAGAAAGTGATTATCGTCCACAGGTCTCATAAACCCAGGAAGATTCGTGATTGTTAGGGATCCCTTCTTTATCTCCAGTAATTACATTTGATCTCAATTCACCATGCAGTTTCAATTAGATATGGTTTTCTAAATGGTCTGTACTGAAATGCTACAAGCTGTTAAAGAGCTGCCCCCTTTCACCCTATAAGGAAGTGAAGCGTGTGTGGTTATATAGTTAAACTACATTGGGGCTAAAACTCTTACAAAAGTGAAATATTTAACATTAAATGGGATTCTTATGAAGCATGCTTTATTTCCTCCATTACAGTTCAATTTTAATGGTAATTTTAAATAACTATCTATAACAAATGGAAAAAACACTATTTATGAAACATTAATGTAGCGTAGTTAAATATTCAGAAGTCAGAAAACATGAATGTTAAAAGCTTGATCAAATAACCTTAAATCTACCCCATGCATGAAAGAGTTATGAGCATGCACTACAAATTTCTACATTTACTTACATAATTGTGTATTTTTCAAATAATATACAATTATTTCTAGGCTTGGCTACATATTTAGCTAAAATAAGATGTGATTAGGTACTTTGGATGATTAAAAGTGAAAGCATTTTAAAAACTTGGTTTAATTCTCACTATTCATGTTTCATTTACTTTTTATATTTATCTCAGCTTGGAGACTGGAAATCAGTCAATTCAGTTTCAGTTTTGTTTATCCAGGTTTTAAAACTGGAATTGTTCTTTAAATTGTGGGAACTTGTATACTGGTCTTAGATTTAAAAAAAAAACACCACCACCTTGTCTTTACAAACATTAAAATAGTAACTAAGCTAAAGTCGATAGTAGCCAAGTTGAATTTTACTTTGTCCCAAATTCAGAGAAGTAAATTTGGTGCAATTTACACCCTTTTTTCAGACCACCACAGACCTCACAACTTAGCAAAAAAAAAAAAAGTGAACGCCACATGTAATATGCCGTTTTCAAATTCTCTTTACTATGTCAAATAAAAAAAAAAAACCCAGCCACAAGCACCAGCTCTCTTGCTCATTTGACAACTACGTCTCTGCCAAGTTTCACTCTGAACTTCAGTTCCTCATATTTTTGACATATCCCTGTTTGTTTTTTTTTTAAGTATAAACTAGAGTTTGTTTTTAAAAAGGTAGAGAAAAGCGAACATTCTTATCCTCTTCTCTCAAACAAAACTGATGAGGCTGTTCCAGCACACACACACAAAACCACACACCACTACACAAACGCCTTTGGGTAGAAGACTCAAAGATTTTGGAAATTTATGAGCAGGGAGATAATGGGGACTGTTTTCAACTTTAACTACATCCAAGAAACATAAAACCTACTCACTGTAGACAAGAGGGAAGCTTGCTAAGGTGAGTGAGAATCTAAGCCTCAAATAGGAAAAAAATCCCCCACTGATTTTAGCCCTAATGCTTGTGAAGACCTTGAATTGAGCATAAACTGATTCCTCAGTCTACAGCTCCAGTGGCTCTGCTGCTCATAGCTTTGCAAAACACCACTGCTCTGGTCAATGTTTCTTTTGCTATTCAGACCCTTGTCTAAATCAGTGAAACAGATTCCTGAAAGAAATCTACTTGTGAATTATCAACAGCAAGGAAGCCATGTACTGAAGTGATTCATAGGAGGAAAGGACCCAAACCACAGAAGCTGAGGGAAGGGCATTATAGTAGTAGAGGCCTCTACCACTCCCAGAGGTCAGGAAGCTCGGGGGGGGGGGGGGGGGGGGGGGGGGGGGGGGGGGGGGGGGGGGGGGGGGGGGGGGGGGGGGGGGGGGGAGAGACTGAACTCTCTCTTTTTGCTACCAGGAGGCTGCAAAACAGCCAGGAGAAAGCTCTTTTTCCCTTCTGGAGGCAAATATGAAATATGATGAAGCCCCAAACTGGTTCCCGGAAGAGCCACCAGTAAAATTCTCAGCCCCAAGGTGTTTTCCTCTGGACCCTGCTAATCCAAACCTTCTATTTTATATCTACTGCTAGCTATTAGGTTTAGTCTTCCCACTAGGAGGTGTCTGGAAAATTTTCAAACCTTGATGGCTTTAATGGGTATCACCAATCCTTGCGGTAATAAATAAAAATCTAAAGGAATGCTGGCTTTCCAAGAACCATGGCATATGAAATCCATTTTTAAAAAAGATTAGTAGCATAACTCAACATCACACTTCATATGAATATTTTGGGGACATTAAAACCAAGATGAGAATCAGATAAAAATAATAGACTGAAGAACTTCCATTTTAACTATTTTAATTTGATACTTTTTTATGCCTGGCTACAAGTCTTTCCATTTCCTGGATAAATACAAATTATCTCCAAGTTATCCTGTTTTTCCAGTCAATAAAGTACACTAAACATTTTTCCTAAATGCCATAACTTGAATTTAAATTAGAAAAACAGCACAAATTACTTTGCTGTACACATGGTTTAATGCTTCACTTCAGGAAAAGTACAATTCCTGAAGAACAGTTGCTTTACGGATTTTTCTGGCAAACTGCCTCTAAAATAAAATAATATGTTTCTACGATACACAGAAAAGGTATTAATTTCAACACATTTGTTTCTTACAGAGAGGTTAACTTCTGATTGCATTTTACTGTCTAGTGCACTATAAGCTTATCCTTTTCACTGCAAGTTAAAGATTAACAGGCATTTATATAGAAATGACGGTATTTAAATATGTTTAGTCTGGTACAGAGAAAATGTATTCTCTACGTGTTAAAGACTTGTGAAGTCTTTTCAGTGAGTTCAACTAGCCTATTTTGGGGTCTACAGAGACATAACATACGTTGGCGGGAACTTTATCTTCAACTCGCTATTTTAATTGGCATAAAACTCCTTTAATTTTGAACAAACTGTTAAAACTGATAGCTTATTAAGCTGCTAGCACGATAAAACATAGGAATTCTTGTGGTCTGAAACTTGTTCAAAGAAGAACATAGTTAAAATTATCATATTATGTTAGTCTGGAATATAAATTTGCAGTGGCACCATAACCACAGTAGTAACTACTTGGGAGCAGGATGGGGAGGAGAATTGGGAGTTTGGTTTATTTATTTATTTATTTAAGGAATGGTCACAGTATAGCCTAGTAAACATTGCAACAATTATCATGGGATAAAAAGAGGGACAAGGTGGATGACAATTTTTATTGGACCATCTTCTGTTGGCCTGAAGAAGAGCTTATAGCTCAAAAGCTTGTCTTTTTCACCAACAGGAGATGATAATTGGAGATATACCAATCTCCTAGAACTGGAAGGGATCTCGAAAGGTCATTGAGTCCAGCCCCCTGCCTTCACTAGCAGGACCAATTTTTGCCCCAGATCCCTAAATGGCTCCCTCAAAGATTGAACTCACAACCCTGGGTTTAGCAGGCCAATGCTCAAACCACTGAGCTGTCCCTCCCCCATATCCAACAGAAGATATTGCCTCACCAACATTGTCTCCCCAAAACCCTGGGACCAACACAGCTACAACAATACTGCAAACACGGATTAAAAAGTGAGTCAAACAGCCTTTCACAGTAATTATCTGTAAGTAAAGTGAGTTAGGAGTCTATTATATATTCATTTCTCATAACAACACTCTTGGTAAATAGCTGTTTCTATAATAAAAGTACTATCACAGAACTGGTCTTGTAATAGAAACACCATTATTACAGAAGCAGTATTAGAATGAATTAGGTAGTATTAAAGATTCAGTATAGAACAAACACGGCTTTTCGAGCTGATTTCTACTCTGCCTAATCGACAGATAAATGTGCTAATTAAGTGCACTAGAAGAGGCTGCCCTACCACAAGACTGACGACAGAGATCAGAGCAAAGACTACAAAATAACTGGAGGCCAGCAGAGAGACAGAAACTGTGTAAAAACCAGGGAGATTGTGAGATCTTTATAAGACTACATATATAGACCCATGAAAGTTTGCAATGAGTCATTTCAGATCTCAGTAACTTAAAGCAACACAGGCTGACAGACCTGTATAAAAAGTGCAAGGAAAACCACAAAAATAATGATAATACAAGGCATTAGTGCAGAAGCTTTAAAAAAAAAAGGATACAGGGCATAACGTTTCTCTTTTCAGGGCAACTGAATAACTGAAATTATGAAAACTGTCAATGTACTTTAAAAAGTACCAGACCTGAACCAGGGCCGAGAAAAGTGAATGCACCAACTAGCTAATCTGAAACCATCGCTCTCCCTCACCACGAAAACTTGACTGGTGCAACTTTACACAACAACCGAAGGGAGCCAGTCTGTCCAGAGAGAGTTTCCCGTACAGCGGTGCAGGGGTCGGGCCCATGAGGGGTGGGCAAGGGGAGAGAAGTCCTCTTCCTATCACAGCTAGGACGGGAGGGGACAGGCTGCAGGATAGAGGGGAAGCCCTGGGGATCCTGGCAGCATTTAAGAGGGCGGAGCCTTAAGGTGGCCAGGAAAAGGAGAAGAGACCTAAGGAAATTTAGCTGCACCAGAGGAAGGGTGGGAGTTGGGAAAGCGGCACCTAAGCTCAAGGGCAGGAGAAGGGACCCCTACACTGGGGGAAACAGAGCACCCGGGGGGAGGATCTTCAGGCTGCAGGGGGGGCAGGGACTGGGCACTCCAGGGCGGGCAGGAGTTCCCTGGACTGCACGGCGGACGGGGGCTGGCTACCCTGCAATGCACTGGGGCAGGAGCCCCTGGCTGCAGGGGGCGGGGGGCAGTGAGGACTGGGCACCCCAGGTTAGGGGGGCAGTGGGGGCTGGGGGCCCCAGGCTGGAGAGGCAGGAGCCCCTGGCTGCAGGAGGGCAGTGGGGGTTGGATACCTCAGGCTAGGGGGGCAGTGGGGACAGGGCACCCCTGGCTGCAGGGGGGCAGTGGGGGCAGGGCACCTCAGGCTAGGGGGGCAGTGGGGGCTGGGGGCCCCAGGCTGGAGAGGCAGGAGCCCCTGGCTGCAGGAGGGCAGTGGGGGTTGGACACCTCAGGCTAGGGGGGCAGTGGGGGCTGGGCACCCCTGGCTGCAGGGGGGCAGTGGGGGCTGGGGGCCCCAGGTTAAGGGGGCAGTGGGGGCTGGGGGCCCCAGGCTGCAGGGGGGCAGTGGGGGCCCCAGGCTGCAGGGGCGGGGCCCAGCGTGCACGGGGGAGGTGTCTGGGGCCTGACCCCTTACCTGTCCCGTGGCGGGGCCGGTGTCCGGGGGCCTCCGCGCGGCGCTGGGGGGGGGAGGGGGGCGGTGTCGCCACTGCAGCGGCCACGCGCCTGCGAGCAGCAGCGAGACTGACACGGGCCGGGACACGCCCCCTGGCGCCGGGGACACGCCCCCTCGGCTGGGAGCTCCGCCCCCCCGTGCGCCCCCAGCTGGCCGTGAGGGGCGCCTCCCACGTGTGCGAGAGGTGGTAGCCCAGTCCGCTGGCGGGGGCTCCGGGTGCCCAGTCTCCCCTGGGTGGGGGGTTCCTGTGCGCTGCTCCCTCCTGGGGCAGAGTGGCCCCCCGAGCGGGGGTCCGGGCGGCTCCACTGAGCACCAGGGCTGGGGCGCTCTGCCCCCACGGAGCACCCTAGACCTGGGGAGCCACCCCTGTCCCCAGCCCTTGTGGTGCCCAGGCCAGGCTGTTTAACCGCTGGGAGCCCTGTAGAGGGGGGGGGCAACTGTCTAATCCTGCAAACCCAAAGACCTTGCCCCTAAGGTGACCAGACAGCAAGTGTGAAAAATCGGGACGGGGGTGGGGGGTAATAGGCGCCTGTATAAGACAAAGCCCCAAATATCAGGACTGTCCCTATAAAATCGGGACATCTGGTCACCCTACTTGCCCCACCCCTTCTCTGAGGCCGTGACCTGTCCTGCCCCTTTTCCAAGGCCCTGCCCCATCTCACTCCATCGCCCCTCCCTCTGTCGCTTGCTCTCCCCCACCCTCACTCACTTTAACCAGGCTGGGGCTGGCTCTGGGAGGGAGTTTGGATGCAGGAGGGGGTGAGGGCTTGGGCTCTGGGAGGGAGTTTGGGTGCTGCAGTTTTGGAGCACCTGAGCATCGCTTTCTATGGCATGGCCTGAAAGTGTTTCTGCTACGATAGTTTTTGCTGCGCAGTATTTTATTAATTTGATGACCGTTCAAATAACACCATAGAACATTACATTTGCCACTGCAGAAATACTTGCTCAAGATGCACTCCAGAGTAAATGATCTATATTAGCAGGATCAGAGGAAGGAGCAGAGCCTGTGGTTAAAATGGCCTGTGTACTGGCTAAGCAAGCACATTTCTCCTCCAGTACCTTACACAACAATTAGCTCTAGCTGGCTGAAGCCCAGAGGTTCTCAAACTTTTTCTTAGCACGAACCACATCTTAACACAGGGATTTACTTGTACAGTTCGCAATTACATAGGCTGCCTCTGTTCCTATTAATGATTGTGTAAAATCACTGGGGTAGCTTGCTTAGACAGAAAAGTAAGATGAGAAAATAATAATGTATTCCTAGGAAAGCTCTATGAAATCTGCTGCACAACGTGCAGTTTTAAAATGCTAATAACTTTCTTAATTTAACCCATCTGTTTGTCTGAAGCACTAGTCAACACACTGATCCTCAGTGAGGACTATCTCAATTTCAAGTTTAAAACTTCAGCCATTTTTACAGCCTTGTATATAAAAATGTGATTAATTATTTTACTTGAGGACAAATTTTTTATTCAATGTTTTATTTATGTGCAGTCTCCGAGCACATCCCCTTTTGACATGGTGTGCCACTGCAATCCCTTGCCTTAGTTTCCCTGTAGGTTCTAGGAAATAATCCAGTTACATCCCTAAGTCATTAAATACAATACTCTCTTTGTGTCTAATTTTTTACCCAGGGGGTTCAGGGCCCCACAGCTCTCCTTTCTGGGACTATGGCCTTTAAGTCATAGCCTCCCCAGCCTGCAAACTCTCCCCTATAGTTCAGGGTTTCCACAGTCCTCCTCTAGGACTGTGTCCTGGCAAAATCCTCTCAGCAGTCTCTCCCCGGTTGGGCTTGGAGCCTCCTTTTTGTTTCACCTGCCCAGTCATCTCACCATGCCCTTGACCCTTCCCAGGTGGGTCTAATTACCCTCAACACTTGTCTGGTTGGCAGGGAACCACTGTGCAAGGCTCCTGCTTCTGGGCCCTTAAAGGAACAATGGTCTTGTTTTTCCTACTCCTTCCCCCTCCCAAACACTGACTGTTCCCTGGGACCATCTTCCTCTTACTCAATGTCCATTTTGATTATTCCTTAGGCCTCAGTTGACCTTCCATAGCTGGAATGTGGTAACTGGTCTGCCAGACTGCCTTCTCCAGCGATTCAGAGCCAGCATCCCATTACATTTATTGAAATCAAATGTGGTTGAAGGGATTTTACTCAAACTTTATTATTATTTGTTTATTTATATTGTGGAAGGAACCATCATGAGCTAGGTGCTATCCAAACAAATAAGAAGACACTGTCTCTGCCCTCAAAGCTTGCACTCTGAGAATCAAACAGAGAAATGGAAACAGCTCATATACAAGCAGAGTGGTTAGAGAATGATTGACACATGTATTGTTAGTTCCAGTATTTTAGGTGTTTTTGTATACATCAACCATCTCTAAATGCCCTCTAGTTTCTCATCAGCATTGTATCAGAATGGGATCTTGATGAGATAAGAGGTTAGTGGTCTGGCATATGGTAATGAGGAACGACAGTTCCAACAAATTCACCTTTGGTGGAAACATGGAAAACATCAAACCTACAGAAGATTTGAAAAAGTTATAGGCATGGGTTATGGTATGGGCATGTGAAAACAGAAGGGTTGTCATGGAAACCTCTTTTCAACCATAAGTGTGTGTGTGTATATGTATGTGTTTAATTCAGGTCAGCACAAGGGCTACACAGCACTTCAGTGATATATGAGCCCTCAAAATATGAGTTTCACCCCAAATGCATATGTGCAAGCAGACAGAACTAAGGTTCTGCTATCAAACTTGATAATCATAATAATAATTAATAATAATAATCATCCCTACCTCTTACCACTTTTCATCAATATGTCATCAGCACTTTACAGAGGAAGTCAGTGTCTTTATCACTATTTATCTTTGCGTACCCTGATTTTTAAGTGCTTACGGCTCATTACTGCAGCTGACTCCAGATAGGCAGACCACTACAGTACACACTCACAGAGCTCCAGTGGCCTCAATGACCTCCATGGAATAAAGCTCACAGAACTCCTTTGCTGTGCCTTTGAAGGATGAAGGACTGAATTAGTTCTTACTGCAATTCTGACTGGTGGTCCTATGAATTGCAGCATAAGTAGTTGAAACTCATTGGTTAGGCCACTAGCCACCTCTTCCAACAAGGAACCCTGGCTCTATAGGTACATCATTAGTCTGACGAAGTGGGTATTCACCCACGAAAGCTCATGCTCCAATACATCTGTTAGTCTATAAGGTGCCACAGGACTCTTTGTTGCTTTTTACAGATCCAGACTAACACGGCTACCCCTCTGATACTTAACATTAATTATAGCCCTCTGAAGCCATGGATTCATGTTTACTGTGTGCACCTCTGGGCAAATCTATATTTTCTCTGCAGTTTGTGGTGTGCACCAAGGTCACGTATAATCCATGCTTTAAAAAAAAATTAATAACATGATCATTAGCCTAAAATATTTCAGTCTTTAGCCTCAGATGGTTGTTGTTTGACAAAGATGATGTGTGAAAACCTGGCCCTCATTGAAGTCAATGGGTGTTGTGCAATTGACTTCAATGGGGCCAGGATTTCACCTGGTATCTTTTTTTCCCTTGCCATATGTCATAATCCCAGTCATTCTAGAGTGTGCCTTTTAGTTGTACTGTAGGTTACATGACAGAGTGTATTTGTAGAGCCAGGGAAGTGTAGGGATACGTAATTTCCTTAAGGCCATATCACTTAAGTTGACTTTGCCCAATGGAGATGTTCTCTAAGGACCAGAGCCTCTGAGAGCTAACTCTGATGGGAGTTAGACACCTAACTGCCTTTGAGGCCTAATAGTGAAGAATAAACTTCAGTTAAAAATGGAAGCCTTCCCCAGCCCTACCATAATGGATGAGGACAGCAAGTCTAGTGGATTGAGCAAGGTACTAGGAGCCTTTTGAATTCTAGTCCCAGCTTCACAGGTTTGGAGAATTCACTTAATCTCTGTGTTTTATCCTCTTTGGGCCCTGACTCTCTTCTCATTCACACTGGGGAAAATCAGTAATGACTCCACTGAAATGAATGGAGATCCACTGGTAAGTGAGAGAAGAATCGGGCTGATATTGGTACATTAAACATCATAATACCTCCCAGGGGTATTGTGAGGTTGAGCCAGTTAAAATCTGTTAAGTGCTGTATGACTGCTTGAGATGATGATGATGTGTCCACCTTCCTTCACACTGGATGTTTTCAAAGTATCGCACATCTTTTTAACAACTGGCATATTTCTGGATGGTAATCTTACAACTATGAAACCACAAATGTATTAAAAGGTATGGTTTGCGAGTTGTGTACCTTTTTACAATAAGACATAGATGCCAAAAATATTGTGGCATTATTTGATAAGGTATAAACATTTGCTTTTATTTCACTTACAGATGTTGTATGGTACTGGGAACAAAAATGTCTTTGCTATTAAAAAGGCACTGTCAGATCCAAGGTGCCTGAATTCCCCCTTTAATGAGCTATGTAACCTACAATATTTCACACATGAAGGGAAATTAGGTCATTTGAGTCATTAATCTGATTGTTTGTCTTTCTAATCTCAGGGGAGCGGCTGCTTTCCTGTAGCACCATAGCTATGCTGGCGTAACCCTCCAGTGTAGACACAGACCACAATGACAGAAATGGCGTTTCTATCTCTGTAGGAACACCACAACCCTGTGCGACTAGAGCTAGGTCAATTCTTCTACTTTGGGGGTCAGGTTGACAGGGTGTGTATTTTCACACCCCTGAGCACCATATCTATGTCAAGCTAAATTTTAAGTTTGGATCAGGGCTCAGTCTAAACTTTCATTTGATTTCGGAATGCTAGCTTCTGTCAAAGCGTTCTGGGGGGCTCTAGTGGGAGGGGCAGCTGTGGTATGACAGCCTTCAGAGAAAAGCTTCATGGCCTTATGGTACAGAACCTTAGAACCCCTGAGTTCTGAGCCCATCTCTGTTACTCACTGGGGCCACATCCTGCACCAGTGCAGAGCCCTACTGGCTTTAATGGAGCGTGGGTGTCTGTCCACACAGATTGAGTCAATGTTGCCGGCTCTCACACCTTTAACACTAGTCTAGCAATATTTAATGTTTTTTCATAACGCCTCAGCTGCTAGAGTCATTGGAATGCATGAGACTCTCAGCATTCACTTTTTCTGTTATAATAGGTTTCTAGCCGACATGGTTTCAGAGAAAATCTTGAAAATGTGAAGCTAGTGCATCCTAGAGGCCCAGAAACTCAAGGGGAAATTAAAAAAAAACCCCAAATGTCTAATATTTTGAAATCTCATAACTTTTAAGTGATTTTGGAGCCTGACATGGTTTTTGAATGCTTGGGTCTAGGAATACTGTTGTCTTGGAGGTCAGGATGTTACAGGGCAAATTACTGAACCTCACTGGGCCAAATTCATCTCTGGGTAAGCCGTGGAAATCATTAGAATTACAGCTGAGAAGAACTTGGCCCTTAGTGCTTCATTTTCCCCAAATGTAAAATGAGGCTATGAATACATACTACCTCACAGGAGTGATGTGAGGACTGATCCGTTAGCGTTTATAAGCTGTCTGAGTATTGTAAATGCTAAGGATTGCTGCAAACAGCTATTAGGCAACAGATTTTAATTGAAAATAAGGCAATACCTATATACTGCTATTAAAGGGACACATTTTCAAAGGCGCTCAGTTGAGAGTTCTCAGCGGGAGTTGCTGTGTGCTGAGCTGTTGTGAAAGTCTGGCCTCTATATGTATCTCCTAAAAACTCCTTTTCCTGTCATTTCAAGGGATGATCTTAGGCAAGGTGGGTGAGGTAATAGCTTCTATTGGACCAACTTCTGAGAGTGAGTTCAGTCTAGCTCCTTGTGGACGAGCGTCAACCACACAACCCCCCTCCACCTCCCCCTACCCTCCCCCCTCACTATTTGCAACCTCTGTTGACAGTTTTGTTGGAGTCAAAAGATTGGCCAGAGCATGGAGATTGAATGGTCTTCACATAAACCAGTGGCAATTCTCTCTGCTCCTGTCTCCACCCACGCGGCTTTTTACACTCTCACTGTTTAACTTTCTATACTTGGCCCTTTGGTGGCCTCTGTGGAGTCGTCGTGACAGCAAGCTTGCTGGGAGGCTGCAGCTCCATAGCATCCTGCCCATACCAGCTCTGTTATATGGTAGTTGAAACATGGGCACTGAGGAAGGCTGAAGAGCTCTGGACTGACAGCTCCATTTTAAGTGGCAAGACAAGGTCAGTAATGAGGCTATTCGTAGTTGAACAGTGCAACCATCCTCCATCAATAGTGGTTCAGTTTTCTTGATACAGACACATTGTTAGGTGGAAGGTCAAGGAATGATGACGCGTGTTTACCAAGGAATGCTGCTGGTCATCAAAAGCTGCAGTGGCTTATGAAGATCATGTCCAAGCACATTTTTTCAGCCCAGTTTCATCCTCTCCCATGCTTAGTTGCACTGTGGGGGGTTATTGGCTCCCGGGCTTTTGAGTCCCAGCACCATCATTTAGCCACTTGACCTTCCTTCCCAATGTTTGAGTTCTAAGAATAATACCAACCGTCAGTCTCCTTTAGATCTGAAGGAATTCAAAGGTGCGGTAGTGTCTTAGCTTTAAAAACACCCACATTAAAACAGCAGTTTTGATTATGCATTAAGATCATTTAGAATTAATTAGCAGAGCCACTCCTAATAATCCCAAAATACCTCCCAAGGAAGTAAAAATTCCATAAATTTTAATATTTGAAAGTAGGATAATACAGATTTGGCTGCAGAGAGATGAAAAGGCCCTTGATTTTCTGCACTAATGGATTTCAGAATGATGAGTGATTCTTACTTGCTTTTTAAGCAGGAAGATGTTCATAATTCTGAGATGTATTCATTTTATTTAGAGTGCGGGGCTGTCATCCAGGAACTGTGGTCTCTTGAAAGCACTTTCTTAATTGTTATAAAATAGCTAAGAAGAGCTTTAAAATGTCTCTGTTTACAAGTAAAAAAAAAGTAACAACCTAAATCTTCTAGCAAAACTCTCATTTATTTGGAAATTTACCAGAGACTAGATTATATTTTTCCCTTGGGTGAAAATGCATGTAGCATCAAGAGACTATTCCATGCAATCTTCTGCTGCAATAAGAGTTTTAAGTCTAAATTAAAACAATATAAATCAAATTCCTTGTTTCTCTGCTTCCATATGGTGAAAAGAATGGGGTGTTTGTTGTTAGATGAAAAAGGATTGGTGAATTATAACTCAGGTACTTACATGCTAGTATTTGGTAAATCCTTTATTTTGAAAATAGTGCCCTGTTTTTATTCACTAAAACCACAAGGAGTCTTTTATGGCTCAGGTAGACATAAACATGCGAGCATTTCCCAGATCTCCCTTCTGTGGAAGTCTGCCCGTCACGCCCTGAAATCCACTGCATGGCACTGCCCTCATCTCGAACCTGCCTCTGCTCAACTCCTAATTCAGGCCTTAATCGCTTCTTGTCTTAGCTATTGCACTTCCCGCTCTTATGATCTCAGGGTGAAATTCCCCCCTGTGTAGATGGCCAACACAAGGCCCAGGCATCTCTTAAATGTAGGATAAGCAGGGCTTGAGGACTTATGCTCCCCTCTGTTCATGGCTGAATTTCCCAGCAGGGAGGTGGGGCTTGCACTCTTTGTGCAGAAAAGCTGGTAAATGCCCCAAGATCCATGGGTGGCCAGGACCAGCCATGCAGAGTCCTATATCTCCACCATGGCTCTAGCCTGAGTTGCTTCTGCACTCCCTGCCAGGGTGATTCCATTGAAGCCACTTTATTAGTGACTCCCTGCAGCCACAACTGCTCTCACGGCCCTGGGGAAGATCAGTTTAGGGCTGTATTAACGTTTGTAGCTAAGTTCTCTGGGGTGACAGGGGGTGTGATACCTCCAACAAAGCCCTTGCTGTGACCTTCTGTCTTCCATGGCTTGCCATGATTCCACCCCCTTCACCTGCATGGACCCTGGACAACACAGGGAGCCCTCTGCAGGGTCCAGGGAAGGCAAAAAGATGCCAAGGAATTACATGAGCCACCCACATGTAAGTGACATCCTTGCTTGCAGGACATCAGCATGGAGTCCAGTTGTCTCTCCTCTCTCATAGAATCATCTAGTCCAGTCCCTGCGCTCATGGCAGGACTAAGTATTATCTAGACTATCCCTGACAGGCAGTGGTGGATTAGCCACTGGGCTGACGGGGCCCATGCCCAGGGGCCCTGGCCAACTGGTGCCCCCTGGAAAAAATCCACTGCTGGGCGGCCGAAGCCTGGAGCCAGGGATTGCCGGGCAGGGAAGCCCCCCTCCAGTGGCCCCAGACCCCGTTCCCAGCAGAAGCCATTGGACGGGGGAAGTCCCGCCCAAGGGCCCCTGATCCCATCCCCAGCAGAAGCCACAGGATGGGGAAAGACACACACTCCCCCGCAGTGCCCTCCGACCCCGTCCCCAGCAGAAGCTGCAGGACAGGGGACGCGCTCCCTGGGTCCCTGGCAGAAGCGCAGGATGGGGGAGGTGCCCCCTGTGACATTCCATACCTTGGGGGAGCGTACTGTAACCCCCATCTTCCACATTTTCATATCATCGTGATCTTACATATAAAGCATACTTTGTAAGGCATCAGGGGAAAGGTTATAATCTGCTGAAAGGCATTTCTCTGTCCATAGATGTGTATCATTAAGGCATCTGAAGTTATGAGAATTGTGTTGTATGGTTGTCACTAAAACCTGCTGTACGTTGGGGAATCAGCCAGATATTAGCTCATTCATGGGTGTAAAACAAACCATTGTCCAGCAAGGGAGCTACAATGCAATGACACACCTGCATGAGGCCACACCAGGGGAATTGCTCAGCCTTGCCTCAAGACTCAGCAATGCCCCCCAGACATGCCTGGACTTGTGTTCTCCAAGCACATGGACTGAGGGAATAAAACAAATGCAGAGACCATGTTGGGCCTTTTCTCCTTCACCCACCTACACTGCAAGCAACTAAGGTCTGGTCCACACTAAGAAGCGGGGTCGAACTAGGGTACGCAAATTCAGCTACGTGAATAGCGTAGATGAATTCTAAGTACCCTAGTTCGAACTACTCACCCGTCCAGACGCCGCGGAATCGAAGTCCGCGGCTCCAAGGTCGACTCCGCCACCGCCTTTTGCAGTGGTGGAGTATCGGAGTCGACCGCGGCGCTTCCGGAGTTCGAACTATCGCGTCCAGATTAGACGCGATAGTTCGAACTCCAAGAAGTCGAACTCACCGCGTCGACCCGGCTCGTAAGTGTAGACTAGCCCTAAGACACTGAGAAGAAGATGAGACTCCAACAGAGGAGATTGGCCCAGGTTTAAGGAACAAACCTGTATATTAAGGACTGCAATATCCAGTGGGGTGAGAAAAACTGCTTAATCTAGATGTTGCCCAGTCTAATAGAGTTGAGAGTTTAGAATACGGGCTTATATTTTCTTTTCTTTTGGTAACTAACTCTGACTTTTTGCCTATCACTTAATATCACTTAGAATTTATCTTTTATAGTCAATACATTTGTTTAATTGTTTATCTTTATCAGTGAGTTTGTATGACGTGTGGGGCAAATCTGCTCAGAGTACAAAGGCTGGTGTATATCCACTTTCCATTGATGAAGTGGTGAACCAATTAATAAATTTGCACTGCTCATCTTAGGGTACAGTGCTGGGAGCTGGGGGGATTTGGCTCTGGTGCCTTTCTCTGTGTGATTCATGAGTGGCTCTGGGAGCGTTCATGCAATAGGGCTGGGTGTGGGGCTCCATGTGCGGTTGTGCTGAGTGATCACATCACCTGGAGGGGTTTGCTGCTGGTCACTAGCAAGGCATTGCGAGAGACAGCCCAGACTGGAGAGAGTTAAGGGGCAACAGTGGTCCCACAGTCCCAGGCTGCACCCCAGGGAGATCCCGTCACACCCGAGAGAAGCCGTGGGGCAGCAGGGCAAGCCCCTGTGCCCGACCCATTCTCTGGCAGAAGCACCAGGCAGGCAGGGCAGGAGAAGCCCCAGCACACCAACCCTGGTCCCTGCAGAAGTGTGGTGGGGGAGCCCCAGCACTGGACCTCTGCTGTGGCCCTGGGACTGGAGGAACTCTCACTCCGCACTGCAGCGCCAGAGCCTGGCGTGGGGACAGAGCTTCTCCAATCTTGGGGCAGAATGGTGGGAGTGTGGATGGAACAGGGGCGGGCCCCAGGGAAGTGGCAGAAAGGGTGGGGCTGTGGGCAGGGCCACAGGCAGAAGGGGTGGGGAGGTAGACTTGCTAACTTTCTAATCGCATGAAGCCGAACACCCCTGCCCTGCCTCTTCCCTGATGACTCACCCAGGGCCGGCTCCAGGCACCGGCTAAGGAAGCAGGTGCTTGGGGTGGCCAATACAAAGGGGCGGCACGTCCGGGTCTTTGGCGGGAATTCGGTGGCAGGTCCCTCAGTCTCTCTCTTCCTCTTTGAGCTGCCGCCGAAGTGCCGCCAGAGAGGAAGATAGGGAGTGTAGGACCCGCCGCCGAACTGCTGCCAAAGAATGGAGCGGCACGACTGAGCTGCCGCCGGAGTGCCGCCGATCGGCGCTTGTTTTTTTCCCGCTGCTTAGGGCGGCAGAAAACCTGGACTCACCCCTGTCCTGCCCCTTCTCTGAGGCCCCACCTCCATCTCTCCTCCCTCCGTCGCTCACTCTCCCCCACCCTCACTCACTTTCACTGGGCTGGGGAAGGGCGGTTGGCGGGGTGAGGACTCCGGCTGGGAGTGCAGGCTCTGGGGTGGGGCTGGGGATGAGGGGTTTGGGGTGCAGGAGGGGGCTCCGGGCTAGGGGAGGGGGTTGGGATGTAGGAGGGGGTTTGGGGTCATGGCAGTGCTTACCATGGCTCCCAGGAAGCAGCTTCCAGGCTCTCTGCGGTGCAGCCCCTAGGTGCATGGGCGGCCAGTAAGGCTCCGTGTGCTGCACTTGTGCCCACAGGTGACACCCCCCAGCTCCCGCTGGTCGCAGTTCCCAATCAATGGGAGCTGCGGAGCTGGCACTGGGGTGGGAGCAGCATGCGGAGCCTCCCTGACCGCCCATGTGCCTAGGGGCCGCAAGGACCTGGTGGCCGCTTCCGGGAGCCGTGTGGAGCCTTAGCCCCGGGCCCTCACTGTGCTGCCAACTGGAGTTTTAGCAGCCTGATCGGCAGTGCCGACCGGTACCACCAGGGTCCATTTTTGACCGGGCATTCCCGTTGAAACCCAAAACACCTGGCAACCCTATAGGGACCCCACTTGCTCTGGCCCAGGGCTCCAGGAAACCGTAATCCTCCTCTGCATGACAGGAGTTTGTCTAACCTGCTCTTAAAAATCTCCAGTGACACAGATTCCAAAACCTCCCGAGGCAATTTATTCCAGTGCTTAACCACCCTGAAAGTTAGGAAGTTTTTCCTAATGTCCAACCTAAATCACTCTTGAGGCAATTTAAGCCCGTTGCTTCTTGTCCTATCCTCAGAAGTTAAGGAGAACAATTTTTCTCCCTCCTCATTGTAACAACCATTTATTTACTTGAAAACTGTTATCATGTCTTCCCTCATTTTTCTCTTCTCCAGACTAAACAAACACTTTTTAAAATCTTCTCTCATAGGTCATGTTTTCTAGACCTTTAATCATTTTTGTTGTTCTTCTCTGGACTGTCTTCAATTTGTCCTCATCTTTCCTGAAATGTGGCGCCCAGAACGGGACAAAATACTTCAGCTGAGGCCTAATCAGCACAGAGTAGAGTGGAAGAATTACTTCTTGTGTCTTGCTTACAACACTCCTGCTAATACGTTACAGAATGATGTTTGCTTTTTTTTGCACCAGTGTTACACGGTTGACTCATATTTAGCTTGTGATCCATTATGACCCCCAGATCCCTTTCCACAGCACTCCTTCCTAGGCAGTCGGTTCCCATTTTGTATGTGTGCAACTGACTGTTCCTTTCTAAGTGGAGCATTTTGCATTTGTCCTCATTGAATTTCATCCTATTTACTTCAGACCATTTCTCCAGTTTGTCCAGATCATTTTAATCCTATCCTCAGAAGCACCTGCAACCCATTTAGGGCCGGCTCCAGGCACCAGCCCAGCAAGCAGCTGCTTGGGGCGGCCAACGGTGAGGGACGGCACGTCCGGGTCTTCGGCGGCAATTCGGCAGCGGGTCCCTCACTCCCTCTCACAGCGAAGGACCAGCCGCCGAATTGCCACCAGAGCTGCAGATCGCGATCGCTTTTTTTTTTTCTTTTTGCCGCTTGGGGCGGCAAAAACCCTGGAGCCGGCCCTGAACCCATCCCAGCTTTATATTGTCCACAAACACTCCTGTCACTGATCAATGTTCTCTTATGATTCTTTGCATCATATTGTCAAAAAAGAGGATGTCAGGCACAATCTACAAACTCCAGTATTTGCATGAGCAAAGCAAGGGAAAAGGCCAAGGGCGATTACCCAGCCAGCACATACAAAGGCCAATTTACATATGCACACATGCACATTTTGTGTCTATGTTTGCAAGGGGTTTGCTTTCCTTTCCAAAGGCAGTTTGGCTTAAGTAACTCACCTACCTTTTCGTTTGAATTGCGGTGCACTCTGGCTAGATGAAAGCTTTATTTCGATTATAAATTCATTGTGGGATGGACCTTGGGCCTCATTCCCCAGCATAAATCAGAAATAATGCCACTGGAGTCAATAGGCTGTAAAGTAAAAATAACTGAATGCATGAGCTTCCATGATTTTGCAGAATTTACAGGCCCAATATATGCTGATCAGAGCCATCAGGTGGGAAGCTGGGGCTTGAAGACCCCTTTGTAAACTGGTTAAGTGGTTGAAGAAAGGGTACTTTTAACATACCCAATACCAGGGTTGCACTGTAGTACGGAAGCCAACAGAACTTGGTCACAGAAACCTCACATTCGCAGAACATGGCGTTAAATATTATTGAAAAAGTCTCCGTTCCCAAAAGCATCACAATAATTTTAAAGTGTAAACAAAAATAGCACTACTCCCTGAGCTCTGGAGAGCACTAAAACTTGAGTGGTGACAGAAGGAATCCTGTTCCACAACTTGAAATTGTGATTGATGTTTCTTTTTCTATCCCCGAAGCATCTCTGGGACATAAAATGTGAAGCCAAGTGTTCTCTTTCCATTGATAAGGGCTCATTATGAACAAAACTGATTGTACCAGCTCTAACACATCAAACCTAATAGAAACTCTCCACCATAGGATACCTTCAAAATATTCACAGGATCTAAACAATGTTAATACTTTGCAGGACCTACATATTTTTTTCTTCAAAAGTAGCACTCTATGGCCCTAGTTCAGCAAAGGAGTTAAGCATATGCTTACTTTTAAGCATGTGCTTAGGTCCATTCCTGTTAAGCAAAGCACTTCAGCATATACGTAAATCTCATTGAAGTCTAATGGTACTTAAACATGTTCTTACCAGCTCTTGCTGAAGTGCTTTGCTGAATTGGGGTGCAAGAGTCTATCCACCTTGATATCAAGGGAAGCTGGATCAAGTTCTGAAACACTGGGCTTGATTCTAATCTTTACGGCGGTTTTGCAACTTAACCAAAGAGATCTGCGGATAACGCCTTCTCGTGCCCTATATCTTTGGTTGCAGCTCTGATCTTCGTACAGATACAACTTATATTACTGACCATATCTACTAATGCATAACCAAATACAGCTTATCCTAGGCAGAGCTTGTAACACCGCCCATGCTGAAGATTAACCAACATATCCCATTATAAGACCCTGTTTTCAGTGGCTTATAACTTCGCCAAATATTAATTGTTCAGTCTGAAATTTCCATGTCAGGTGAGCAAAAAGGGTTGAGCTGTTTCGATGGACAAGATTAGGGAAAAATACGTTGCTTCACTTATGTTAAAAATATTGTTACAGCCATTTCAATGAGACGCTCTAGTACGTCCATGTTTTGGAGCAAGGGCTTGGAATTTGGCACATCAGAGACATGCCTTTTGCTGCACCGAGGAATATTGTCTAATTTGGCCAAGTTACAAGCCTTTGAAAAAATCTTAGTTCACACATGCTCAGCAGAGATTTTAGAATTTGGTAGCTACATTCTCTGAAGCTTTTATCTGCTATGGGCATACTGCAGTCTGGGGCTGAGCAGGACTTTCCCTGTAAGTGCTCTTCCCAGTTCCCGGCTGGAGGCCACTGTGACACTGGTCACTGGAACGCAGAACAGGGAGACTCTCTCTCCTGTGCTATCAATGGTCCTGCGGCTGGTGCCCAGGCTGCAGGAAGCCGCCTGACTTTTGGGTACGTCTTCACTACCCGCCGTATCGGCGGGTAGCAATCGATTTCTCGGGGATCGATATATCGCGTCTCATCTAGACGCGATATATCAATCCCCGAACGCGCTCCTGTCGACTCCAGAACTCCACCAACCTGAACGGCGGTAGCGGAGTCGACATGGGGAGCCGCGAACATCGATCCCGCGCCGTGAGGACGGTAGGTAATTCGATCTAAGATACTTTGACTTCAGCTACGTTATTCACGTAGCTGAAGTTGCGTATCTTATATCGATTTTCCCCCGTAGTGTAGACCTGCCTTTAATACCAGAAAAGACAAGAGATGGCCAAGAGGGTGGGCGGGGCAGCGGAGGAGTAAATGGGACTGGGAGCCAGTGTGGGGAGGAAGGATTGAGTTCAGACAAGGAGCTGGTGGTGGGGGAGAGAGAGAGAGGAAACTGGGACTGGCTGGACAAGGAGACTGAGGACCAGTGGCGGGGGAGCCTAGGATTGAGGTGGAGGAGACTGGGACTGGCTATTGTGGCAAGGCCCCTTCTGCCTCACCGGACTTAGCGCTCCCTCCTCTGGCAGGGACAGGGCCGGCCTGGGGTGAATCAGCCCCCCACTCTGGAGCGTGTCTGTCTTCCTTTCTCAGAGCCTTCCCGGTAGGCCTCAGGGCAGGCCTGAGGAGAGCTCCTCTGCCAGACAAAGGGAACAAATCTATAACGCACGGAAACAAAAGGGAATGCCTTTCCCTGGCCCCCCTCACTGGGGCAGGTGTTGTCCTGTTGCTGGCCCCAGGGCGTCAGTCCTTCCCCTAAACAGGCACTGGGGTCTGGGTGTCTCCCCTAGGGGGAGGAGCACAGTCTCTCATACTGGAGAAGCCGATCTCCCTGCTGCCTCCAGCCTGGCAGCAGTTTGTCTCTCTCCCCTCCCCTCTCTCTCACCAGGAGAGAGATTTTAACAGGTTTCAGGCAGCCCTTACATGGACTCAGGTGTCCCCAATTGACCTGAAGTAACCCCTTCCCAGCTTGTAGGAAAAAGGGCCTTTAGCATTCTAGGGCTAACGTGCCTGTTTCCCCAGACCCTCCTGCAGCCGTCTGGCCTGACTTTGTCACACTATGCAAGGTGACTGAGACAAGGAGCCTGCAGTGGAGACTGTGATGAGGAGTCCAGGAGAGGAGAGGACAGGGACTTTGATGGGGAAGAATGGAGGAGACTGGGGCTGAAGCAAGGAGCCAAGAATGGGAGAGAAAGAGACACAAGCAGAAGAGGTCAGGCTTTGGCGGGAAGAGGGGAAGCAGGTTCGGTGCCCTCTAGAGCACACTTCCCCTACAGAACCTGGAATCGAACCCTCGACGCCTGAGTCTCGCCACCCCATCGCTGTCAGCAAATATCCATGAAACACACTGGCAAAGTGGGTGACACATCACCCTGTAGTCACTGGTCTACAAAGAGGATGGCAACCTACTATTGCTTTGATTAACTCAAATGGCAGAGGCCTTTGCTGTGTTCCTAAAAGTTCCAGCCCTGTTGAGGACCCATACGGGAGTCAATAACATTCGAAGTGATGGAATTGTAGTGGGTTTCGGTTGTTTGTTTTTTAGAACTAGGAAATTACACACAAAAAATTACATTACGAGAACATTAAGATTGAAAAGTGAAGCACTCAAAAGGAAATGCCAGAATTAAGGTTGTCTGTGCAATAAATATGAAATACAAAAAGACACGCATTCCTCAAACTCAGTGCTGTCCTTATCTGAACTGGAGATGAGTCTTTTCTGGAAAGCGAAGGTCTAAATTTCTGCTCTGCTTTTGAACCTGCTTGGCGAAGTCAAAGTAACAACGATTAAATGAGGTGGGTCTAGAAATTGCTGAGTGGCAGCGGCTGGCTAGAAGAATGCGGCAAATGTTATCTTTGTCCTCAGCAGAGGATTGTTGGTATGCATCTGTATCTGGAAGATGTTTAATTGTTTTCCTCTTCTAGCAAATCTATCTTCAGTGCTGGTTGGTTGGAGTTCCTATTTGTCATCTGTCCCATTTTTGGCTCGAATAGCTCTGAGGTTTCAAGCTGAAGATGGGAAACTTGCACTCTGCGGCTTGGGTATGTGAATGTGAAAACCAGGGAATTTTTACTGTGACCCCAAATTATACACAGTTCCAACGCATGTCTGGTTATTCAGACAGGGTGTATATCAGAAACGATCCATATAATACGAGGATAGCTCTTTTTTTTGGCTGGTTCTGCCAACCATTGGATCCTGCAAAACAATAGCTGAAGACAGAAAGCATCAGTGAAAAGAAAAATGGTAATTGTACAGCAGGGCATTCCTAACATAACTTGTAACCTTTCTGACCTTGAACATTTACAATTTTTTGGAATCCAGCGAAAAGATTCTGCAATTTGCAATTAAGGGTATCAGTAAAATTAGACATTTCCAAGAAATTTCCTTTGTTTTCCTTCCACTGTCTATAACAACTGTAGAGCTTTAAAGCCATTCAGTCATATTTTACACTGTTCTCTTGCCTCTTCTGTTGAAACCTTCCCCAGTTTTTAATGTCAGCTAGTAAAATCAGAATTTATGAAATCTGCTCTGAACAACTCACTTGCCATTTGACCTCTTGTATGGAAAAGTTACTGTTATTAAGGTGTTTGGTGTCAGATTTTAGCTTTCCTAGATAGTCTGGTGATAATTACCCCCTTTCATTTAAGTCAACAGCTTGACATTTGAAATGTTATGTGAAAATGAGTCAGGCAGGAGATCAATGAGATTATTTTTCTGGAAGATGCTCGAGTTGAATTCCAGTCAAAATTCAAAACATTAATGATGTTCTCCGTGACCACGACATTCATCTCACACTAATTATTTCTTCTGATTCCCTCTATGATAAAGACTGTATTCTTAAAATGGATAAGGAAAGAAAGAAGGATCAGATACTCAATTGGTGTAAATGGGCCTATTCTGATTTACACCTGCTCAGAATCAGGCCCCAAATGTTTATATTTAAGGACGTCATTTCCCCAGATGTAATTTGACATTAAGTAGGGGGTGTCGATCGATATCTGTAAACAGGGAATATAATTACATTGGTGTTCAGTCAGCCTTTTTTTCTCTGCAAAGTTACACTGGGGTTCTGATGGCAAAAGCTTTATTTTCTAGGGGTTTGACTAGAGATGGTTGGGAATTTTCTGACTAATTTTTTTCCCACTGGAAAATGCCAGTTCTTCTAAACTAAAACTGTTCAGTGGAAAGGGTCAGTTTCAACACATTTTTCAACTTCAAAAAATTTTGAAAAAAAAAGTTTCACAATGGGTCCAGAGGTTTTGTTTCAACATTTTTTAAATAGAAATTCAAGTTTTTATGGTTTAACATAAATTTCTGTTTTGAAATTTAAGCTAATAGTAAAAATAATGTTCACAAAATGTAAAAATGGTTGAATTGAAAACAAAACATTTTGAAATTATCTAAACAAAATATTTTCATTGACCGACGTTGAATTATTTTTCAGAATTTAGGTTTGCAAACATTTTTGAGATTTTGACTTTTTGTCCCAATTCAAGATGGGAATTTTTTTTTAGATATCTCAGTATATTTTGTGGGATGGGAAAACCTTTTCCTGCCCAGGTCTAGTTTTGAGTAGGACATTTTTAGATGATGATGTAATTAACTAGTCTACTGCATGAGATCATGCTTCCTCTATTGGTTGGTCTCAGCCACTATTAATGGAGCTCTAGGTTCAATCCCTACAGGTGACAAAGACATCTCAATATCTAGTTGGTAGTTGGCATCAAGCAGAGTGCCCCAAGGGTCGGTCCTGGGGCTGGTTTTGTTCAACATCTTAATTAATGATCTGGATGATGGGATGGATTGCACCCTCAGCAAGTTTGCAGATGACACTAAGCTGGGGGGAGGGGTAGATATACTGGAGGGTAGGGATAGAGTCCAGAGTGACCTAGACAAATTGGAGGATTGGGCCAAAATAAATCTGATGTGCTTCAACAAAGACAAGTGCAGAGTCCTGCACTTAGGACGGAAGAATCCCATGCACTGCTATAGGCTGGGGACTGACTGGTTAAGCGGCAGTTCTGCAGAAAAGGACCTGGGGATTACAGTGGACGAGAACTTGGATATGAGTCAGCAGTGTGCCCTTGTTGCCAAGAAGGCTAACGGCATATTGGGCTGTATTAGTAGGAGCATTGCCAGCAGATCGAGGGAAGTGATTATTCCCCTCTTTTGGCACTGGTGAGGCCATATCTGGAGTATTGTGTCCAGTTTTGGGCCCCCCACTACAGAAAGGATGTGGACAAATTGGAGAGAGTACAGCAGAGGGCAAAAATGATCAGGGAGCTGGGGCACATAACTTACAAGGAGAGGCTGAAGGAACTGGACTTGTTTAGTTTGCAGAAGAGAAGAGTGAGGGGCGATTTGGTAGGAGCCTTCAACTACCTGAAGGGGGGTTCCAAAGAAGATGGACCTTGGCTGTTCTCAGTGGTGGCAGATGACAGAACAAGAAGCAAAGGTCTCAAGTTGCAGTGGGGGAGGTTTAGGTTGGATATTAGGAAACACTATTTCACTAGGAGGGTGGTAAAGCACTGGAATGGGTTACCTAGGAAGATCGTGGAATCTCTATCCTTGGAGGTTTTTAAGGTCCAGCTTGACAAAGCCCTGGCTGGGATAATTTAGTTGGTGTTGGTCCTGCTTTGAGCAGGGGTTGGACTAGATATCTCCTGAGGTCTCTTCCAACCCTAATCTTCTATGATTCTATGATCTTTATGTGCTTACACTCCCAGACCAGAGGCAGTTTTAAAATTGGAGTTTTATTAAATGTACTATCAAAAAAATAGCTTGCATAATCATCATTGCTAGTCTGACTTTTCAATGCACAGCAAACTTTGCTGCTACCCACTGCGTGCCTTTGACTGAGGTCTCCTCAGCAGACCTTAAAGGGACAGGGCACAGGCAAAGCGAACCCTGATATTCCCTTATGAGTGCTACACATGCAGCCATGATTAATTGCACATTTGGGCTTCAGTCCTACAGAGGCTAAAGCACATGCATAGCTTTATGTATGTGAGTTGTCACACTAAAAACGAATGGCTTGACTCATATGCTTAACGTTATACACATACTTAAGTTTAGTAGGATTGAGGCTAGTGGCCCTAAGATTGTGAGGTGCTGAGTACCATCAACTCCCATTGAAGTCGGTGGGAGCTGAGGGCACTGTGCATTTCTCAGAAAGCAGTCAGCATTTTCCAAGGTATGAACTAATATTATAGGCCAATGGTTCTCAAACTGTGGCTCATCGAGCTGCTTCTGTCAGAACGATGGAGCATCTGTCAACTTTCCAGCAGTGACTTCCTGCTACAGTAATTGTAGCCCATCCAGGATTATTTTAAGGTTTCCAGATGCTTTTCTGACCAATTAAACTACCACAAAACAAGCCCTATCCGCACCTCATTTGGCTACTTCATATCCTTGTCAGGTGCATTTGGTGTCAATGCCCAGATCTTCAGAGGACACCAAAAGTAGGTCGGGGAAGGAGTGGGAGTAAGTACAGAAAATATAGAACAAAAAATGCAAAGTGTTCTGGAGAGATTAGAGCGACAGCGGCTGCTGGCAAAGAGGGGAGAGTCTCACTAAGCAATAAACCGCTCAGAGAGAAAATGCTGGGATGCTACTGTCCTGTTAAAGGAAATGAATTGTCATGTTATTTCCTTAATACTGGCCTGTTATTAATTGTTAATGTGACTGTGCACACCAAGTGCTGCAGTGAAGGTGAGTGGCTGAGGTTGGGACATTGGAATATAAGAGGCCAAGAGAAGACCTGCATCTGAAAAAGCAGCCCATGACATGAAAAGGTTTGAGAACAACCACTGCTGGCCTTTCTTGTGCAGACATTACCCAGAAATCCCTGCTGACTTAAAGGGATGCAAAAGAATGGCTGAATAAAAAATGCTACTGTATTTAAATCATTAACATTAAAAATAGTATTTATCTATACATGGCAAATACTTTGCAAGGAGGGAGATCCCAGATTGTCCTAATTTGCAATTCACAGTGTTTGCTTAGATTTAACTGACATCAGTCCTGGGCAATATAATGGAACAGCTGATGTGGGACTTGATTAATAAAAAATAAAGGAAGGTAATGTAAGTAATGCCAATCGCCACAGGTTTATCAAACTAACTCAATATCTTTTTTTTTTTATTAAATTACAAATGTGCTTGATAAAGGTAAGAGTGTTGATCTAATACATGTAGAGGATGTAGCAATGGTGGTTGGACCCTTGCCCCACAACCATTATCCCGCTGGTTAGAGCACTTGCCCAGAATGTGAAGGGCCCAGGGTCAGTATCTCACTCTGCCTGGTGTGCGGCAGGAACTTGAACTTGGCCCCGCACCGCACAGGAGAGAGCTCTAACCGCTGGGCTCTGGGGTGGGTCTCTCAACCTCTCCTGTTGAAACTCTTCCACCATGTATAAACTAAATACTCACTGGGTGTGTGCGCAAGCAAGAGAGAGACAAGAAGGACTAACAAGATCCATTGGCTGGAAGTTGAATGTAGACAAATTCAGACTGGAAATAAGGTGTGATTTTTTTGATAGTGCAGGTAATTAACCATCGGAAAAATTTACCAAGGGTTGTGGTGGATTCTCCATCACTGGCAATTTTTAAATGAAGATTGGATGCTTTTCTAAAAGATCTGCTCTAGTTCAAAAAGGAATTAATTCAGGGCAGTCCTATGGCCTGTAATATACAGGAGGTCAGAACAGATCATCACAGGGTCTTATCTGGCCTAATAAACTATGACTTTATTAAATCTGCGCGATTACTTGTACCATAAAGTAATACACTCAGTGTGAGTAAGTGTAGCAGAATTAAGCCCTAAGGGCAAAATTTGTAGATGATAGAGAAAAATACCTGTTAGGTCCCATCTAGTCTTTCCCTCTTGGGGCCAATGCAGGATCACTCCCATTTTCTACTGTTTTATACAGTCTCTTTTACACCGTAATCTCCATGAAGCACTCCAAGGCCTGTAGGTACCAGCAAAGAATGGAATTAATCTTTCCCAGGGTAACATAGTCAAATTGATTTGGGAGTCAGTGCAGACCACGCCAATTCTCTTACCCCACACACTGAACACATAGGCATTGCATGTGTAGAAAAAGAACAAAGGGATCAGAAGTCCTGCCCGTGTAGAAAAGTGCTACATTTCTGCCTTGAGGAGTACAGAGAACAGCATTGGAAGCAGAGGCCTTTGTCAAAGACCAGCCTGCTGCCCCTCCCTTCAACATTGGAGTGCATGCCAGCCAGAAGCTTAAAGAGGACAGTGGTGGTAGAACTGGGGATTGTGTCTAAAAGCAGCACTCAAGGCAGGTTTCCTCCAGTGTAAGTCCTGAGCTTGTGGGGAAAACGGCTAGCGCTGGACAGTGGCGTTATTTCACCAGAGGATACGCCTCCATTCAGAACCAGTGAATTCTACTAAGGTGAGTATTTGCAAATCCACTACTTCTTTCTCCCACTCCTGGTGAAATCCTGGACCCAGTGAAATCAATGGACAAAGCACCCATTAACATAAATGGGGCTTTTATCCCTAAATTTTCAGTCCTCCTTACATGGTGCAGAATTGCTAGATTGCAAAACTCTGCCATTAAATAAGAAAAGCTCCCCAGTTACAATAATCCCTGATATTCATACAGCATCTTTCAACTGGAAGGATCCAGTACTATCCAGAAAGGGGTTATCATTAAGAAATCAGCACCTAGCAACTGTTACAGTGGCCAACTCATGATTTTATTACATGTCTTGCGATAGTGTTTCTCTTTAAGCCCCAGTTGCTGTAATCATGATATGGTGGGAGAATTTCAGTTTTCATCTAGACAAAAGTGGCTAGCTATGGTTGCAGAGTAAAGCTTGAACTTGTGAAGTCCATCCTGAAGGCTCAGAAGATAGAAGACAAAGAAAAAAGAACCCAACATTTATTAGTTTTGAAAAAAATCCTGATTTTCAAGCTAATGTCATGATCTTGGGGAGCCTGACTCATGATTTTTTAAAGTTTGGGGTTGGCAGTACTGCTCAGTTACCCCTCTACCGTACCTGCAAGCCATTCTCACTAATAGCACTATACCATATGGTTCGTGCACTGAGAAATAAACCTATCAGTATCAAATGCCAAACCAGACCCAGAATGTGTTTAATAGACTAGGACCATTTCTGTGATATTCATGGTATGCACAGAAAAGTTTGATAAAAAACATAAAATACTCTTGCTGTAAGATTGCAACATAACACTACTTGATCTCTTAGAATTCAGAACCCTAACACAAGAGCCTAAAAACAGAAAGAGAGAAAGCAGGCTGCTCTCTAAGGCAGAGAGGCACAACTCAGATACCTTTCTGTAGGCTTGCTCTTTGCCGAAATGACTGATCACGTGTTTCCCTACAGAGCCCCATAGTCTGCAAGCAGGACCAGGAACCCCCTTCCTTCCAACACAGACTCTTAAGTGATAGCTTGTGATTCCAACACTATTCTCAGTGCATCAGTTTCCTTCCTCTGTTTTCCTAAGTCTCAATCCAGGAATCACTAGGTGAAATTTCACAGCAAGAGGTCAGACTAGATTATTATAATGGCCCCTCCTAGCCTTAAAATCCATCAATCTGTGCGTGTTTCTGGCACATGATGTGAATTTATGAAAAGTAATTAACTTCCTTTTCAAAATGGGCATTATGTGACCTCTTAGCATAAATAGAGCTCTCCTTGAGCCTTCCAGCATATCGTCTAGGCTTCTGCACAGATACTGCAGGGCTATTTCTTTCCAGACACAAAATATTTCCTAGCAAGTAAAGTGATGTCATATTAGCTAATGGTCTTTAATTATGCCTGGCCACTTAAGGACAGTGAGAGAGGAAAGCTTGTCATACACAGGACTTGTGGCTACTGAGAACTGGTCTCTTGCCTCGAAAAGGTGTGCACACAACAAAGGCACTTATCAGTGTACTTTTGTGACTGTACAGCTGTGTCACAAAGCAGGGAGCCCACGGGCCTTCTCGGTGACTCTGTTGAGACCACGGAGAACTGGCCTGCCCATCCCTCAGATAGCACCATCAGCGTATCCCCAGAGCAACCTGCTCTGAGGAGGCAGAGGCAGCAGCAGACAGTCCTGTGTGAGGGAGAGGGGCAGTGAACTGAGGAATGTCAATTGTAGAGAGAAGGGTGGTAAACGTTGAACTCACTAGGAATTAGGTTTGTGCCAACATAAGGTTACAGCAGATCTAGGGAGAGGAACAAGAACTGGGCACAAGTTAAAAATAGAAAGGGATGGATATGGGGAAAAACCCATTTGTCCTGCATTCCTCCCACCTTCCTGTGTGTGTGAGGTTCTGCGAGTAAGAGTTCTTAGAGGCAGGACCCTGCTTTACTGCAGCCCTGCCGCATGCCCAGCGCACACGTGAAAGCTCTGATTCTTTAAGGCTGATATTCCAGTAGCACACGGCAGCCGCCAGTCAGGCTCGGGCCTCATTATGCAAGGTGCTGTACAGACACAAAGGAAAACACAATCCCTGGCCTGAACAGTTTATAGTTCCAGGGCCAGAGTCTCAGCTGGCGTAATTCAATATAGTTCCGCCGAAGTCAAGGAAGCTCTGCCAATTTATACCAGACCTGGCCCAAAGAGTAAACAACCTTATCTTTAAACTGCACCTTTCATCCAGAAGCACTTCACAAGCAAGCCCTTTCCTGCTAAATAGTCAAACAAGCCCCTTTGTGCTTGCTCCCATAGAGCCCTGCTGCTTGGGAGGCGTTCCCCATACACAGCCACAAAACTAACTCCTCCTCCTTCCCAACCCTCCTTAACAGTCCTTTTCCCTGATGCCTACAAAAACCGTGACTATGCTTAGGCTGCTGGTGTGCCGAGACCACTGTCTATCAGGCTAATCAATATTGTCTCGTTTCTTTATGCTCCCCGCTCTGTTGTATCTACTAGTTGTCTCGTTTTATTCTTGGATTGTAAACTCCATGGGGCAGCATTTTTTCTGGTATTCGTACAGCACCTAGCACAATGGGGTCTTGGGCCATGATGGGGGCTCCAAAGTGCTCTGGTAATACAAATCGTAAATAATAATAACAACAAGCACCACCACAGGAATCACATCGCCTACCACTCATGTGTAGTTCCCAACAACATACACAGAAGTATAGGACAGAAAGTAAAGTAGAATTGAAATTATGGGAGCAGAATGTTTTCCCTATGCTGGTGTAGAGCCAACAGACCCCAAATGTTGGTGGGATTGAACCGGGGACCTCAGTGCACGAGTCTCTACTGCATGAGCTAAAGCCACCTGGTTGCTAGCAAAAGCTGCGGAGCAGACTCCTTTTATCTCTTGCTTCAAGTGGTCTCAGTGCCACTGGCTGGGTCAGAGCACCACCCCCAGGAGGTGTGCGGGTTACACTGGTATTTTCCTGGGCTAGCTCTCCTCTCACAAAGAGATCCGTGGTGCTTTGGCTTTGGTCCGGATTTCAGTTACATGCATCGTCTCAAAAGAGACACTTCTAATTTAACAGTTCTCGGGTGCTGATTGACACTGACTCACAGGGAAGGGAGCCACCACACAGGACCATCAGTCCCACTTCCCGCCCCCTGGCTTTTCCAGACAAGTCTCCCATACATCGCAGACCAGGCGGTATAGGACAGCATGAAATTTCCATTCACCAGGCTGTATTGAAACGTTCTCAAAGGCACAAGTATCAGCGTGTAACCCACACCCACTCAGTGTGACACTGTCCCCCTCTAGTGGTGGCTGGGCCACACAGCATCCATGAGCCTGCTGGCCTCTGGATCTTAAAGCATGAGTCCCTACTACCCAAGCTGAAGGGTCTAGATCAGTAGGGTTGCCCACTGTCTAATCACACAAACCCAAACACCCTTGCCCTGACCCCCATCCCGCCCCTTCTCCAAGGCCCCGCCCCCCGCTCACTCCATCCCCCCTCCCTCCCTCCCTCTCCCCCACCCTCACTCACTTTCACCGGGCTGGGGCAGGGGGTTGGGGTGCAGGAGGGGGTGCAGGCTCTGGGAGGGAGTTTGGGTGAGGGAGGGGGCTCAGGGCTGGGGCAGGGGGTTGGGGTGCAGGAGGGGGTGAGGGGTGTGGCTCCAGCTGGGTGGCGCTTATCTCAGGTGGCTCCCAGAAGCGACCAGCATGTCCAGCTCCTAGGCTGAGGGGTGGCCAGGTGGCTCTGTACACGGCTCTGCGCGCTGCCCCTGCCTGCAGGCACCACCTCCGCAGCTCCCATTGGTCACAGTTCCTGGCCAATGGGAGTTGCAGAGTTGGCGCTTGGGGGTGGGGCAGCACGCAGAGATGTGCTGGTCACTTCCAGGACCCGTGCAGAGCCAGGGCAGGTAGGGAGCCTCTCTTAGCCCCACTGCACCGCCAGACTTTTAGTGGCCTGTTAAAATCTCTTGGATTGGTTTCAGTAGCCTCCGGGACAACCAGGCCAATCCGGGAGAGTTAGCAACCCTATCAGTCAGTTACAAGTGAGAGAGAAAGGCAAAAGTCAGGCAGATACCCAGACAGAAAGTACACACTTTCACTTCCTTCTCTCCAGTATCTGCATATAAACACTGGGCACTCTGTGATTGACACACCCATAGACACTCCTGGGTCCTACCATAAGATGCAGGCCTCATGCAGCATTAATATGTTTGCTCTCTGGGCCAGAGAGCGAAAAGGAAAGACTTTTAAAAAGAGAGAGAAAATGAGGAAATTATTAAGAAATGTCCAGAGTCTTTAAGAACTTGCATACTGGGGCTGCAGTCGGCCCTGTAGCCATAATATGCCGTCATCTAGTTAGTATCTGTCTGCATTTATCTAAGTAGGTTACTTACCAGTCATTCCAAAGCCAATTTTCGCTGACTTCAGTAAGTAAAGAACTGCCTGCTTAAGCATCTTAGTGGGAGAAGGTAAAATAGATTGTTCCGAGCTTATGCACCCAATTGAATTAGGGAGAAATAATATGATTCTGGGGTAATGCATTCTGGGTTGGCTGCTCCCCATAGAACGGACAGAGAAGGCATTAGCCCAGAGAAGGCCTGGTCTCCTTGCCAAGTCTCACTGTGACTATGTCTACACTAGAGCTGGAGGTGTAGAGACACTGATTGAATTAGAGTGCCACAAATAGCAGAGTAGCTGCAGCTGCCTGGGTGGTGGGGTGGGCTCGTCCCCCCAAGGACAGTCCTGTCTGACACCGTAAGGTACATAGACTCATAGACTTTAAGGTCAGAAGGGACCATTATGATCCTCTAGTCTGACCTCCTGCACAACGCAGGCCACAGAATCTCACCCACCCACTCCTGTAACAAACCCCTAACCCAGGGGTCGGCAACCTTTGAGAAGCGGTGTGCCGAGTCTTCATTTATTCACTCTAATTTAAGGTCTCACGTGCCGGTAATACATTTTAATGTTTTTAGAAGGTCTCTTTCTATAAGTCTATAATATATAACTAAACTATTGTTGTATGTAAAGTAAATAAGGTTTCAGAATGTTTAAGAAGCTTCATTTAAAATTAAATTAAAATGCAGAGCCCCCCGGACCGGTGGCCAGGACCCAGGCAGTGTGAGTGCCACTGAAAATCAGCTCGTGTGCCGCCTTCGGCATGCGTGCCATAGGTTGCCTACCCCTGCCCTAACCTATGTCTGAGTTATTGAAGTCCGCAAATTGTGGTTTAAAGACCTCAAGGTGCAGAGAATCCTCCAGCAAGTGACCCGTGCCCTACGCTGCAGAGGAAGGCGAAAAACCTCCAGGGCCTCTGCCAATCTGCCCTGGAGGAAAATTCCTTCCCGACCCCAAATATGGCGACCAGCTAAACCCCCAGCACCTAGCCCGTCTTACAGCCATGGCCACACACTCTGTTTTGCGCACTGACTCAATCACAGCTAGTGCAGACATGCCCTTTGTGTCTGACTGGAACCTATGGCAGTTCTTGGCTTAGAAAAAAGCTCATTCGGATCTCATTTACACCACATTTACACCTGCGTAACTCCACTGCGCTACACTCCCGATTTACACCGGTGTCATTGAGATCTGGTGCAGGCCTCATAAGTCTAATGTCTATCTCCAATATTTTGGCCTTCCTGAAGCTGCAAAACATATCCCGGGAGCACAGCTTCCCTGCACATGGAGACAGGGCAAAACATGGTCCTCGTTCAGCTTTCCAGCGCAGGGACTGCGGTAAAGCAGCTGCTTGGAACATAAAGGGTTTCTTCTCATGTGAGGTTCTGGCTACTCTGGGTTGTGCCTCCGTTGCACCTGCCATAGGTGCACCTGTGAATGCCAAACACGTCACTGCTTTCTACTTGGACTGTGTCTTGTACCTGAGAATCTCAAACACTTCAAAAACATTAATTCTCACCATGCTGCAAAGCTGATAGTATTAATGTTATCCCCACTTCACAGCTTAAAGGGGAAAACTAAAGCAGGGAGAGGCGTATTGCATTGGCCAAAGTTACCTGTGACAGACCCAGAATTCCTAGCTCTGAGTTCCTTGCCTTAACTGCTAGCCCACCCGCCTCTGCAGCGATGGGACTAGACCCAAGGATTCCGACTCCCAGACCCCTACTTTGACCACTATAGCCCAAGTCTTCAGCACTGCTAGAGAGTTACCCTGCTCACGACAAAGAATACTTCACTATTTATGTATCAGAGGGGTAGCCGTGTTAGTCTGGTATTCACCCACGAAAGCTCATGCTCCAATACGTCTGTTAGTCTATAAGGTGCCACAGGACTCTTTGCTGCTTTCGCTATTTATGTAAGTTAAGTTAATAATAATTAATACAGTCCACGGGCTGCTACAATTAAAGAGACCATTACAAAGCATTATTTCCAGTGTTATCATTCATAGTGTTTTTTAAGTTTGGTTAAACATGAGTAAAAATACTTAGCACTAGGATAGCACTTCCCATCTCATGGCATTAGCTATATAATACCTTGGGTGTATGTCTTAAAGCTTTAATTTCAGCAGGCATGAAAGTCACTGACCACCTGATAGGTACTTATATAACCTCACAGCAAGCCAGGGGTTCCCCTCTGCCCTGACTTGCAAAGTACAGTAACAGAACTGGCCTTAGACACCAGCCATTTGGGGTTCTGGTCTTGGGCCATCTTTTCAAATGCATTGCAGGTTAGGTGTAGGTAGTTCATAATTTACCAATCACTCTACACTAGCAGTGTTAATGGCTAAGCTTCCCTCATGGAATAAAAACATTGGAACAGCTGTGTATCAAAAGCCTCCTTAAGTAGAACAGTAGCTAATGAACACATTTGTGTTATTAATATTTACATTTCCAAATAAAAAACATACTCCGAACAAACATTCTTAACAGCTGCACATTGACAGGAAATTCTCCTAAGGTATTCTATGTGTGTGTGTGTGTGTGTGTGTGTGTGTGTGTGTGTGTGTGTGTGTGTGTGTATCTATACATAGGCCTTAGGAGAATTTCCTGTCAATGCTCTGCTGCTAAGTAAGTGTGTATGTATACACACACACACACACACACACACACACACAAATTTGGATGCACACAGTTTAATATCTCATAAGCTATTAAAATATGCCTGCCTCTGAAGGAAGGACATTTATTTAGGTCTCACTCACGTAAGAGCTACCATATGGCATATTTTTCATATCTCACTGGAACTCTTTATACATGTATTCAGTCAAGGAAAAATATTTCCCAGAAACTTCTTGTGGTCATTTATGAGCAATAAGTAGAAGATGTTTAATTTAAATAAGCAACCCTCATAAAGGAAGCTCTGTAGAGTTCTTGGAATGTTGTCAAAGAATTTCAGCTTATAGGACTTCACATAAAATTCACACAAAATGCCTTGAAAGCTGTATATTTCTTCACCTTTTTCTTGGCAGTACAAGGAGCCCTGTTGGCAGAAGGCATGTGGGGGTGACCCTTATTTTCCATGTTAGGGGACCCTCTATTCATTCAGGTTTGTCCTAAATGAGGCAGTGTCAAGAAAAATGTGATTCTACAGTAACTCACTCCTGGTGAACAGCGCAGCTCCCAGAGATTCCATGTCAAATCGCTGCCTGAAAAGTTTGTTTTTCCCCCATCAAATGTGAAAATTATGGCCTGATTTAATGCAAAAATGATGTCCTTGTTCATTGATTCTGAGTGCTGTTCCAATATGATGGAAGGCTCACCACAAGCACTGGTAAAGCCAAATCACTGGCCCACATCAGACGCTGATGATGTGTCTTTTGCCAAATGCTGGATTCTCCTTCTAACATGGCTGTCTTTTGGCCTCAGATGGATTAAACTGTTATTCAGGCCTGGAATTACTGCCATTAGGAATTGTGTAGAGACTTGCACGCTGCTGTCTTTGGAAGTGCACTTGCTGCGGTGTTAACCGTCTCCAGATGATTTAAAGAGGTTGGTTTGGGTTGGCAATTCATTTTGCAGTGAACTTTGTGGGGTAATCACATCTAGAACTACCAAATAAAGCTTTGCTTTGCTAAGGACGTTCTATTGGATAATCAAAAAACGTCAAATCCTCTTTGCTTCTCCAGGTGCACACAGTGCAATGTAGCTTTATTTAATCTCTACCCAGGGCTGAGCGAAGGTCACGTGAAATCTGCAACTTGCAGCAGCCTTCTGGAAATAAAGACAAGCAAGAGCATGTCTCAGCGCCCCATTGGCTGCCTGAGAGTCTCCAAGCCACATCAAGGTCCTTCTCTTAATCTTTAAAGCCCTCAAAGGTGCTGGAGTCTGGCTGTCTGAGCCTCCCTCTGCTACCACTGTGACCAGCAAGGACACTGCCATTTGCTGGCTGTCAGGGACATTGCTCAGGCTTCTGCTTCAGCTCTGGGTAGTCGGGCTTTGGGCCCTGGGCTTCAGACCCATGTGGTGGGGCTTCTGCTTTCTGCTTTGAGCCCCAGAGAGTCTAACGCCAGCCCTGCTTGGTGGCCCCCCTGAAACATGCCCCCCCCCAGACGGCTCCGGACCCCTGGTTGAGAACCACTGCTCTAGAGCTCCTTATCAGGGATGAAAATAAACCAGAACATGCCCCTTCTCAGAAAACAATACAGGCCCACCTTTGTATCCAGGGACGAGACCTGCCCAACTTCAGCATTTTCCTAAGCACTCATCCCAGCAGTATCCAAGTGTTGGCACCTTTACCTGGGGCTGTTTTACAAAAGTCTCTGAGGAACAGCAGCCAAACTAAGGAGGTGGACAGCAGGCTTCTTTGTGATTAAAGGCAGTTCTCCCCTGGGGGGGAATTCCCGCCGTGGAGAGGACCAGCACAAAGGCTTATGCACCAGTATCTTGAAGGCTTATGTGGGTGCTGAGGAGCGCATAGACCTTGTGGTGACATCTTTACCAGAATGAATTCACCCACGTTTGTATTCAGCACCCACGCACCATGGTGTCGGCTCATAGTACCAAGTCTTTCTTAGGAACTGCAGCTCCAGTTCTGGCTGTTAAATACCAGATAATAGCAGTGGAGCAGAGAAAATAAGAGGCGTAGCCAAAAAGACAGATGTTTGCAGAGGTGATTAGCAAGCACAAAAGGGTCCCTGAGATGGAGACACATACAGAGGCTGTTCCAGATAGCAAATTGATCAGCTGGGACATCAGAACTTCCAAAAATCCTGCTGTCCCATTGAAGAGTGGCTGCAGCAGACCGAGCAGGGAATGGCAGCCCAGGGGTTGACAGAACTGGAAAAGCACCAGGAGAAGTTATTGCTCTGACTTCACTCTCCCCAGCCCAGCAGTGGCAGAACAGATCTGGTTTTACAGTTGTTAAGCAAGGCTGGATAAAAAATGTTGGTGCCCAAGACCAAAAAAAAAAAAAAGGCAATTTAACAATTGACCACTCTCATTCTAAAAAGACGTTTGCTTAATTAGTGCTTTGTTCAGTTTCACTCTGGGGACTCATTTAGCAGCTTTACAAAATTCAGTAGAAGCAGGCTTCCAACAAATACAGCTCAGGAATAGATCTGAAACAGACACCAGCTTGGCTCTTTGTTTGGGTAGCGAAGGTAAACAGCAGGAAATTTAATTACTCTCCCTTCAAAAATCCAGTGTCCTACTGGATTGAGACTCTTGCTTCTAATCCAAGGTTATCAAAGACTGTGGCCAGCTTCAAAATGGACTCATGTTTCCATTAGTACCGTCTAAGTGCAGATTCTCGGTGGAAGTATTTTGGTTTACATCATGGGAGGATCTGGCCCTAAGTAACTAAAACTCCAGTTTCCCTGCTGGGGCGTTGATTTAGGTCCAGAGCTCATGGACCATGTCCGGTGCTTCTGGCTTTGTGAAAAATATTGTAGTGCTCAGATCATAGAGTGGCCACATGTCATTGGCATGCTACATCCATGGGGCTGGTCCCTCTTCTGGGCACACAGGTAGCTGCCTGCACCACAGGCTACCCTTATGCCACAGTGCTGCAATGAATACAGCTTGCCTCAGCCACATTCGACAGGGAGAGTCAGAGCAGTCACTGTAGAGTCATGGCTACCCTCCCACAGGTCTGGATGCAGAGCGAGAGGGAGGCACGAGCCCCACTGTGCTCCTTGCACTCAGGCAGCTCCACAGGTTAACGCAGGCACTCAGCAGTGCAGGGCTTGCTGGTGGTGGCACTTCCCTCCCATCTCTCTACTAGCTGTAGGTGGTGATGGGAACTTGGAGCCTGTCTACACAGGGAAGGTTTTCTCTGCATAACTTGGGGGAGGAGGGGTGGAATGGGGCATAAACTGTCTTGCATCCGCACAAAAAGTTCTTTTTTTACAGTTTATCTGTCATCTTATCCCACTTTCATTAATCCACTTTGGCTGCGACGTAACTCGATTCTGGAATGAGTTATACCGGTGTGAGCTGTGTGTGGATGCATCCCTACTTCAGATTAACCACGTCGCTTCTGGCAGTTGTCCCACTACTATCGCATGGGGCATAGCTTCATACTAGGCTTGGTTGTCCGTCTACCTCTGTGCCCTCAACTGCTCTGGGGTCATCTTGACCGGCTGTCACCTCCCTGTCTAAATATTGGTACCTACATAGGGCTGAGTTGCTTCTCTTTCTGCTCCCTCTGCTGGTGGGGACTTGAGTTGCAATTTGTATCTCATGAACTGCTGTGGTTAGCAGAGACTCTTATGGTTGTGGGGCTCCAATCACGCTCTTGCATGGCCCATGCTATATGCTGCCTCTTTGTATCTCAGAGTGCTCCCAGTCCTGGGCTTCATGCAGAACAATGCAGAGAGCACCTGCTGCAGTAACAACCCTGCACTTACAAGCTACTTCTCCCACTTTAGGAGCAGTTTTCTTCCAGCAAGAGGTACTGCCACCCTTACTTCTGCACTGCTGTCTGCAGAGCTGGGTCCTCGGTCAGCAGCCGCTTCTCTCCAGCCACCCAGATCTGAAGGCAGCAGCATAGAAGTCGGGGTGACAAGGTATGGTATTGTCACCCTGACTTCTGTGCTGCTGCTGGCGGGGTGCTGCCTTCAGAGCTGTCTGGCCGCCGAGCTCTGAAAGCAGCGCAGAAGTAAGGATGGCAATACCGTGACCCCCCTAAAATAACCTTGCAACTCCCTTTTGGGTCGGGACCCCCAATTTGAGAAATGCTGGTTTCCCCCATGAAATCTGTGTAGTATAGGGTAAAAGCACAAAAAACCAGATTTCACAAAGGGAGACCAGATTTCACAGGCCGTGACATGTTTTTCATGGCCGTGAATTTGGTAGGGACCTAGTTATATTCCTCTAAAGAGGCATAAAGTTCATTCTCACACTCGTATTATTGCTTTTTAAAATAGTTACTGCAAACTTTGTTTACAATTTAGGTTGAATATTTGGAATTAACTGTTCTAGGAAAAAAAAAGACCAATGACTGACTAGGGCCTTCCTAGGGCCTCCGACTGGTTCATTAGTTTCTGCCTGACATCTGTTGGCTCAAGTTTTATTGTGGAATTTGAATTTAAGAAGCTTCCAAACCATACAATGCGAGTCACTGTCCAAAAAAGTGCAGCTGCAACTATGGACACGAATCCAGTAAATAATATCAAGGAGACAGCAAGTTGCATTGTCGTGGCCAAATTCAACTGCAGTGTAAACAAGGACATTTGTATCCACTTATACGGAGGATGACTTTGCCCCTGTATGTAACAGGTTATTCTGAACTGTGGTGTTACATGGACACAGCAGATGCACATTACAGGGGGTCATGCAAATATCACCTGCAGTTTGGATCTGTGTGGATTCTCTGCCTGGTACTAACTTTGAATGTCAAATTCAAACACACCCTCTCAGCCTACGTATAGGATCCTAGTGCTGGACTCATATCTGAGCTCCTCCCAGTCATTGATGGATTTAGTCTTACAGCCAGAACACGGTGACATTTTTTGGCAAATAGTAAATTTGCACACACCCTCAAAAATGCAGTTTCAGGATGACCCAAACTAACTGAGGATTTGGTTCGGATTCAATTAAGGGTTTTGGTTGAATAAAAAATGAGAAAAAAATGTGGCAAGCTTGAAGAGGCTTGACTTGCTGTTTTCAGAATGAGCTGTCTGGCGTTTTAGTTCCAAATGTCGCTTTGTTCCCCCTGAATTCCATTTTTTCATTTTTTTGTTTCAGCGAGAAAAACAAAATATTGATTTTGAGTTCAGAAGTCACTGATCTGTTATTGGTTGGTTTGCCCGCCAAACTGACCAATCTGTTCTTCGCTCAGCAGTGCTCCCCCCTCCCTCCCTCCTGCATCATGGAAGATTTGCCCAAAGACACACAGGAAACTGGTGATGTGCTGAACTGGGGAAATGCAGATTGTACATTAATGCAGGGCTGGCCTTACCATGAGGTGAACTGAGGCGGCCACCTCAGGTGCCAGACTGTGGGGGTGGGATGGCGCCACTAGGACCCAGAGTGTAGAAAATTGTGTCTGGTGCATATGTATTCTCTCCGCTCTAGATGCACAGAGATGGTCGAGTGCTGTGCTGGAGGAAGGAGGGCACAAGAGACACAACAGGCAGGCCAGAGAAGAGATGAGAGGGAATAACAGAAAGCAGCAGGAGCTGCAGGGAGAGAGAAGAGGAGGAGCCTCTTATGTACCTCTCGAGCACCCCCAAGAGCCTGGACTGATTCACACCAGCTTCTCAGGGAGCTTCCTGTTTCCTGCTGCTTCCCTGAACCCACTTGAGGAGAACAGGCAGTCAGCTGAAGTAGTAGGAGCCAGTTAGACCCTTAAGATGCTGATATCTTCCCTCACTCAGGCCCGGCTACCAGCCTGCTTATTTGTCCCCTTCAGCTGAGTGTTGAGAGCCACTATAGCTGGCACAGAACAGCAGTCTGTGGGGCAGCATTCAGAAAACGAAAGAAAGCAAAGGAAGCTTTTCTAACTAAGCAGGAAGGAGCTCTCCTGAGATACAGAGACACAAATGTTCACGGTGATCCTTCCAGCCCCAGTGAGGGTGTGAGTGGTGAGCAGATGCCTGATCTTCCAGTTAGTCAGAGTGCAGGTGACCTGGCAGCTACTGCAGCATCCATATCTCCATCTCAAATGGATGCAACCATGCACATTCCTGAAGAAAAGTGGAGATCAGATAAGAGTGTGGTGAAGGTGTGAGAAACAGCTGCTGCTGAGTTTAGTTCCTTAAGATGATCCAGGACTGTGGACCCACTTGAGCAATAGCCTGAGGGACTTCCTTGTACTGCATGGGCCACAGCAAGTGAAAAACTTCCTGTTCCCCAAAGACAATGAAAATAGAAGTTTCCATCCAACACATTCCTGGTGTGAAATCCCCAATGGTGACAAAGTGGAGAGGCCATGGCTTATGTACTCAAAACCCCGGAATGCTGCACACTGTTTTTGTTGCAAACTCTTCCAGTCTAATGTTCCAGCCACATTGGGTTCTACAGGAACAAAGGACTGGAAAAATCTGGCTAGAAATCTGGCATGCCATGACAAGGCAGCCAATCACCTGAGAGCATTCCGTACGTGGAAAGAGCTTTAGATGAGGCCACCATAGATGATCAGCATCAAGATAAAATTGCTTCAGAGTCTCTTTACTGGCAAAATGTTCTGAAAAGGCTCATTACCATTGTGAGAATTCTTGCTACCCGAAACCTAGCACTGCGTGGCACTTCAGATCAGCTGTATGTGCCAAACAATGGAAACTTCCTTAAAATTGTGGAGCCGATGGCTCAGTTTGATGCTGTACTCCAGGAGCATCTAAGAAGAGTCACTACCCAAGAAATGTACATACAACACTACCTTGGAAAAACAATTCAAAATGAAATCATACAGTCAAAAGTCAAACAGAAGATTGTGGCAGATCTGAAGTCAGCAAGATATTACTCTGTTATTCTGGACTGCACACCTGACATCAGCCATATGGAACAAATGACTTGAATGGTGCGTTTTGTAACAACAACAGAACCTAGTGAAAATGTCCCTGCAATGGTGACTGTCAGAGAGCATTTTCTAGAATTTACTGACATTGATGATACTACAGGAGCTGGTATGACAAATATCAGGGGGTAGCCGTGTTAATCTGTATCCACAAAAACAACAAGGAGTCCGGTGGCACCTTAAAGACTATTTTCCCACCCATTCAAGAATACAAGCGTCACCGAAGAAGACATTTTGATTATGAGGCACGGGATAATCCCATAAGAGACCCCAAACAACAATTCAAAGCTGAATTCTTTAACCAGGTGCTAGATTGTGCAATACAGTCAGTTGAAGAACGTTTCAGGCAGCTCAAGGAACACAGCAGTATATTTGGGATGTTGTACAATATTCCAAAACTCCTCACTATACCTGAAGAAGACCTACACCAGCAATGCAGGGCGCTAGAGTCAGTGTTGACACATGATGACATGTGCGCTATTGATGCGAGTGATTTAGGTGATGAACTGAAAGCTCTTTCAAGATACATTTCAGCAGGATCAACTCCAAAGGCTGTTCTGGAATATATGTGCACAAATAAGATGACCACCCTCTTTCCAAATGCTTTTGTTGCTCTGCGCATACTTCTAGCACTTCCTGTAACAGTTGCCAGTGGAGAACGCAGCGTCTCCAAGCTGACGTTAATAAAAACATATCTACGCTCCACACTGACACAGGAGAGGCTGGTCGGCCTTGCGACCATCTCAATAGAGCTTGTGCTGGCCCAGACTGTGGACCTTCAGGAAGCAGTTCAAATCTCTGCAACCAAGAAGGCCCGGAAAGCACCACTTTGATTATTCAAACAGATAAAAATGCCAGTGTTTACTATGCAGACAAGAAAAGTTACATTTGCCGTTCAGACGTTTGAAAGTTAAGTGTTACTTAAAATTTTTGAACAAGGCACTTTAAGTTGTTAGTTCTCCTTTCCTGGGGTAGGTAGCAGAGCAGCACCATGAGAGGAGTAGAAGAGGAAGAAGGCAGAGTTGAGACCTTTCAAAGTTTTGAAAGCAAGATAGGGTGACCAGACAGCAAATGTGAAAAATTGGGACGGGGGTGGGGGGGTCACAGGAGCCTATATAAGAAAAATACCCAAAAATCGGGACTGTCCCTATAAAATCAGGCCATCTGGTCACCCTAAAGCGAGAGGGCATGGGGGGCGTCATTTGAGCTCCCCGCCTCAGGTGCCACAATGTTGTGGGCTGGCCCTGTATTAATGTTATGTGACTCAGTTTCCCTGTTCAGTTTTGTACTGCTCCCTGAATGCATAGCGTTAAATCAAAGGAGGCAGTAAAGAGATTATTAAAGAACAGGGCAGGAAAGGTAAAGTAATGACACAACCAAGACAGCCTCCCGTACACAACTTCAAAGAAGTTAAGATAAGAATGTTTGGGCCATCAGCTGGGGAAAGAAACTGCCTCGCTGGCTCCATCCAGGTTAGAAGGGGTACTCTTCCCAAGGCAAAGCCTAAGATCAAAGGGCACCCAAAAGCTCAAAGATCCAGGGAAAGAGGAGGGGGTTGGGTGAGCGGAGAGGCTGGCCAGGAAGTGTGAGTGGAAAAGCTGATAGTCTGACTGAGACACACCGGGTTATGTCTACACAGGGATGAAAAAACGGTGGCTGGCCCAGGTCAGCTGATTCAGGCTGCGGGGCTGAAAATTGCAGTGTAGACATTTGGGCTCAGGCTGGAGCCCGAGCTCTGGGACCCTGAGAGGATGGAGGGTCCCAGAGCTCAGGCTCTAGGCTGAGTCTGGACATCTACATAGAGATTTTTAGTCCCAGAGTCCAAGGGAGCCTGAGTCAGCTGCCTGGGCCAGCTCCGGCCATGCTGTGGGGGCTTGTATCTCTGCATAGACATACCCACAACGGCAGGGCGCCTGCTGCTGCAGTACAGGCTGTTTCTCAATCTCACAGGTGCAGTCAGTTGGACTGAGGGGGATTTACCGAGGGGCAAGGAAGACCCATCTGGCCTTCTAGGGTTTTACCCTTTGTTCTGTAGGCTTGGGACTTTTGAGTAATGAATAGGTGGTGCGTTGTTCTCAAGCAGTTGCTTGTCTCATGGCAGATGTCTGCTGTGGCAGGCTCCCGGAGGAGACGGACTTGCAGGTGCCACATGCCGTTGGACCTACTGAAGTAGGCATGGTTGGTACCCAGGAGTTGGTCTAAGGGCGAGTACTGGGAGAGGTAAAGGCCCAAGGCCTAAAATCCAGGGGATGGGGGGGTGGGGCACTTGATGCGACCCTGAGAAAGGGCAGTGGTGCAGCTAGGCCGGGAGCCATTACAGGCAGTATCGCCTGACATTGAACCCAGAGTTGCAGAGTCTCCAGCTAGTGCCGTCACCACCAGACCATTCTTCCACCCGCTGAGAAACTCAGTCAAAGTTCTGAGGTTTGGCTGGTTCAGCTCAAAGCCCAGTGAGGTGAGCGCCTTGCTCCCATTCTAGCAGCATATTACGCCTGGACCCCAGCCGGCTTTAGGGGTTTGGGGACAGGAGGGAGCAGCCTGATGGGCTGGCTCAGTGTTTAGGATTTGGCCTGGATCCCCAGACCTGAGCATCCCTGGTTCTGGGCTCTGCTGTGAATGATCGGCAGAGCTCTGCTTGTGGTGTGACACACCCAGTACCATGCACCACACACCAGAGAGCCCAAAGGCAGAGGGTTAACAGGCCCTTCACTGAGGCGCATACAGTTGGTCTCAAAACACTGCCCTCCCCTAAGGGAGGTTTCATCCTACTGGGTCTCTCACTCACCCATGAGGGAGGCAGTGTTGCCTAGTGAATAGGGTGTTCAAGAGACCTGTGTTCTATTCTTGGCCCTGCCACACAGTCACT